>NC_088398.1:19276384-19603259 GCF_034236695.1 Oncorhynchus nerka | reverse complement strand
GCATACCTCAGACTATGAGGCATTTTAAGACAACAACAAAAACGACTGTACCCAGCCAGAAATACCACAGAGACTTTATGATGCCAAGACATGAGACATGTGCCACTATGGATTCCAGTAGCCCAGCTCAGGGAGGGGGCAGCAGTTCACCTTCAGTAGGCCTAACTGTTTAACCACTCATACAGCAAACAATACAGTTTCTGACAAAACAGAGCATGTCATTATGTTCCAAAAGCACATGTGTGAGAAAGTCAGGGACAAAAATGCCTCTCGAAACCATAAACCTCTTCTTTACATAGTAGCCTGTGTGTACTGTAGACATGTTTTTCTAGTTGCAAGTTCCCAGGAAATGAAAATAAGATGAATAGAAGTGAAATGGTGCGTACCGGTAGACTACATTTTCCAACAAATGTGCAGACACGCTTCTCTCAGAAACATGTTAGCTAGCTCATGGAGGAATTGGTAACAGAGTTACACAAGACTAGGCTTAAGATTTCATCATATGCTGCTCGGAAGAAGAGTGTGCCTGAAGTAAACCAAATAAATGCTTACCTCCTAACGATGCTTCCTAAAATCCCCAGTTTGAAGGCATCGCTGGATCCTATACAGTCCATTGCCATGATCCACACCTGTGTAAGGGGTCTTAAAACCCAACGTACAAAAGCTAAGACTCCTGGCAAGTAGCACCATAAATGCAGAGATTTTAGGCTGCATTGAGAAGCAGCAAGATGGTATTTCAGCTCACTTCTCCCATAGTGAACTGAGTACTTGCTCCTCAACTCTAATGCCCCATAACTGTACAGACCATTCTTGAGTCAATGTCAGCTGAGACTAATGCCTGCAGGCTTTATTGCGACATAACTAATTTACAGCCACCAATTTACAAACACACAGGGAGCAAACTGCCCAGTCAATCAGTAACCATTATTATATAATTGAAAATGGCAAAAACCCGGTCCAAAATCTACAATGAAAACGTTGAGCGACCCGTCATAAAGGCTTTAGTGATGAGACACAATTAATATTTAAATGGAAAATCAGTGGGCCTACGTCGTGTATTGCGCAAAAAAACAAAACTCCTTAACATTCACATACGGAGTTGAATAAAATATCTGCTTTTTTTAAAGAAAACTGTATACAATGTGAATGTGTGGATCTGTGTGTTATAAACATGCATGAAACATATAGTAGGTGAATGAATGGGAGAAGTGTGTCTGAAAATGTCAAAGTGTACAAAATGTCAATAAGTTGATATTTAACTTTTTTGTCCAGCAGGTCATTTTATAAGCAACCTTTTTTTTGCAAAAACTCCAGAATGTTATGAAGAGTGATCAGATTAATTGCAAAGTCCCTCTTTGCCATGCAAATGAACTGAATCCCCAAAAAGCATTTCCACTGCATTTCAGCCCTGCCACAAAAGGACCAGCTGACATCATGTCATGTCAGTGATTCTGTCGTTAACACAGGTGTGAGTGTTGACGAGGACAAGGCTGGAGATCACTCTGTCATGAAGCTGGTTGAGAGAATGCCAAGAGTATGCAAAGCTGTCAAAGGCAAAGGGTGGCTACTTTGAAGAATCTCAAATATAAAATATATTTTGATTTGTTTAACACTTCTTTGGTTACGACATGATTCCATGTGTTTTTTCCTAGTTTGGATGTCTTCACTATTATTATACAATGTAGAAAATAGTAAGAATTAAGAAAAACCCTTGAATGAGTAGGTGTGTCCAAACTTTGCCTAGTACTGTGTATGTATGCATATAGATTATATATATATATATATATCACACACAAAAATATAAAATGCAACATACAACAAATTCAACAATTTTACCAAGTTATAGTTCATATAAAGAAAACAGTTCATTTAAATAAAATGATTAGACCCTAATCTATGAATTTCACAACTGGGAATACAGATATGCATCTGTTGGTCACAGAAACACTACATGACCAAAGTATGTGGGCACCTGCTCGTCAAACATCTCATTCCAAAATCAAGGGCATTAATATGGAGTTGGTCCCCCCAGTTGCTGCTATAACAGCCTCCATTCTTCTGGGAAGGCTTTCCATTAGATGTTGGAACATTGCTGTGTGGACTTGCTTCCATTCAGCCACAAGAGCATTAGTGAGGTTGGGCACTGATGTTGGGCAATTAGGTCTGGCTCAGAGTCGGCGTTCCAATTCATCCAAAATGTGTTCGATGGGGTTGAGGTCAGGGCTCTGTGCAGGCCAGTCAAGTTCTTCCACACCGATCTCTACAAACTATTTCTGTATGGACCTCGCTTTGTGCACAGGGGCATTGTGATGCTGAAACAGGAAAGGCCTTCCCCAAGCTGTTGCCACAAAGTTGGAAGCACAGAATCATTTAGAACAGCATTGTATGCTGTTGGGTTAATATTTCCCTTTACTGGAACTAAGGAGCCTAGCCCAAACCATGAAAACAGCTCCAGACCATTATTCCTCCTTCACCAAACAGTTGTGGCTGAATTAGCAAAATCCACTAATTTAAAGGGGTGTCCACATACTTTTGTATATATAGTGTACACTTAAAAAAGGGTAGTAGGGTGTGGATCAGAAAACTGGTCAGTATCTGGTGTGACCACCATTTGCCTCATGCAGCACGACATCTCTGTCGCATTGAGTTGATCAGGCTGTTGATTGTGGAATGTTGTCCCACTCCTCTTCAATGGCGTGTGTGAAGTTGCTGGATATTGGTAGGAACTGGAACAGGCCGTCGTACACCTTGATCTAGAGCATCCCAAACATGCTCAACAGGTGACATGTCTGGTAAGTATGCAGGTCATAGAAGAACTGGGGCATTTTCAGCTTCCAGGAATTGATTACAGATCCTTGCGACAGGGGGCCGTATATTATTATGCTGAAACATGAGGTGATGGCAGTGGATGAATGGCACGACAATTGGCCTCAGGATTGTCACAGGATCTCTGTGCATTCAAATGGCCATCGATAAAATGTAATTGTGTTTGTTGTCCGTAACTTATGCCTGCCCATACCATAACCCCATCGCCACCATAGGGCACTCTGTTCACAACGTTAACGTCAGCAAACTGCTCGCCCACACAACGCCATCTGCGGTTGAGGCCGGTTGGACATACTGCCAAATTCTCTAAAACAGAACTTCTTGTGCTTACGGCAGAGAAATTCAAATTAAATTCTCTGGCAACAGCTCTGATGGACATTCCTGCAGTCAGGATGCCAATTACACACTCCCTCAACTTAAGACATCTTTGGCATTGTATGGTGTGACAAAACTTGCACATTTTAGAGTGGCCTTTTGTCCCCAGCACAATGTGCACCTGTGTAATGATCATGCTTTTTAATCATCTTATTGATATGCCACACCAGTCAGGTGGGTGGATTATTTTAGCAAAGAAAAACATGCTCACTAACAGGAATGTAAACAAATGTGTGCACAAAGTTGGAGAGAAATAAAGTTTTCTTACACAATACTCCATAATGTCAAAGTGGAATTATGTTTTTTGACATTTTTACAAATGTAATTTAAAAAGAAAGCTGAAATGTCTTGAGTCAATAAGTACTCAACCACTGTTATGGCAAGACTAAATAAGTTCAGGAATACAAATGTGCTTAACAAGTTCGCACCTCAACAGTATGTTTTAGGCCATTTGCGATGCAGCCAGAGGTGACAGAGTACACAAGTTTGGGCCAGGCCTACAAAACAGACCGTTTTCAAATGTCAAAGCAATTTTAGTGACAAAGGCCCAAATACACAGTTACTTAATGTATAGCTGTTGACCAATCAAATTGCATTTGGTCAACGTTAACCAATTGGTGTGGCGCAGCTCTGTAACAATATAAATTCCCCAGACAGAAAAAAAATTAACTACATTTTAATTTCACAATTTGGTACCAATTAGTTAGTACTACTGCTAAAACATAATTCAGAAACACTGTCACCCTCGTCTGTGAACACAGTAGGTGAGGGTGGCGATGGTGATGCAACACAATAAATATCCCTGCACATGATCTCATTCAAATCAATTGTGTGAAAGTTTTCCCAATGCTTAGATTAATGGTCATTAATTAAATGGGTGAATAATTGGTGTTAATTTCTGCCATGAGAACAAACTTTTACAGGCCTCCCGAGGGCGCGCTGTCAAACGAGTCACCAGTAGCGTTAGCTTTAACAGGTGCTACTTAGCTTGCTAACGTTAGCGAATGCAGGGCAACTTAATTTGAATGCCACTACCTAGCCAATATTTACTTCCTTCGTATTACCATATACAACTGAAATGTCAAAAACAATGTTAATCCATAATTCTGCAATTTGGAACGTTGTAAAATCAGCTTCAACGCTTGAATCAAGCGTAACGTCGTTAGCTAGCTTCTGTTAGCAGATATGGTAAATGCTTGTTAACACTTTGCTGAATGATGCCAACCAACACCAGCAACGTATCCATGACAGCAAGGCAGGGTTGTTGACCTTACGCTGATAGTATGGCAGGCAGCTAGCAATTAGATAATCACATTACCTAGCGATTTGCCGAGTAATGCCAGTCTGTTTATAGCTATTAGTTAAGCGAACTTCGCTGGCTATAACGTTAGCTACCAAAAAACACCTAATGGCGAGTCCCGCGTTCATCCCCCCGCCAAACACAGATAAGTTCTACCCTAGGTCGAAAAAATATATCTTCAATCTAGGTTCTACCCGTCTAACTTCGTTAGCTAGTTTAAAGATTATTATGGACCGCTTTGCTGGCTAATCGAGTCAATTAGCTACCGAAGTTAACACACACCAAAGTTAACTAGCTACTAACTACTACGTTACACTTGACTTGCCTGGCTGAATAACTTTGTGTCTTCGTCGAGTGCTGGTCCTGCTATGCAGGAGCTATTCGTGTACGGTCTTAACCTCCTTATTATAGTAACTTAACTGGAAAAAACTGACTGCATCAACAGAACCATGTCACCACTGTGTATTTTCATCAGCAGCGTGAATTGTCGACCTCTCACCCTTTACTTCACCCAAGACAGGAAAGCATGAGGATATAGCGACACCCGCTGGATATTATTGAAAACGTGTTTTACTACTGTAAACCACACAGTATTTTACTTTCATGACCAACAACGCCCCAAAAAACTCTTACACTGGTCTTAAATGTGCCGTTTATTGTTTTGTATAACACAAGTGCAACCTAGTCAGGTCAGTTCACATGTCGCTTGAGAAATTACCTATTCACCCAGGCTTCCTATGTCAGCTTTGCAATGCATCTGCTGGGTTGGTTTTAAAGCGGAAATCCAATGTTCAGTTCAATACCACATCTCCAGTTCAAAACTGATCCCGACCTGTTTCATGATCATGACCATCTTTGTAGCTGTGCCATTACATATATGACAGCATAGGCAGCTCCATTAAGGCATCTCCATTTTGAAGTAGTCCATTTTCTTCTTCACAATTGACTGATCCCTTCTGATGACCCAATTGGACATGATTCCAACAGTCACCAGGAGGGATCAGCCAATGAAGTTGGAAGTTCCATGAGGTTGACTACTTTAAAATGGCGGAGGTCCAATAGCCGCCCATGATAATATAGCCTTTTGGCCACTAGAGGCCACTAGAGGTCTCTATCATTCTCTATGGCTGAGCCCAGAGAGCCATGTGACTGAGAGGTGAGGGAAGGGAGGCATTGAGGGCTCAAAGGACTGCACTGGACATCCCCCTGGCGAAAAAGGAAGCCCCCTTGTCATGGACCTTGTACTGGAAGAGTTTCTTCTGGGCCTGCTGCTTATCACATTGTCCTCGCCAGCACACTTCCACCTGAAACACAGTACGGTTCAGCTTAATGCGTTTAACAGTTTTCTACTACATATAACATGCAATCTCTTTCTCTCTTAATCACACACACACACACAAATAATGTAATCCATCTGACTTGTCCGTGGATGTCCCTGCAGTAGCCAGTGGGAAGACCCTGTACTTGGAGTGTGAGGCTGCACTGGTGTATAAGGCCCCTCAGGAGCCGCTCTGAGCCTTCATCATCACTCTCCTCTTCTTCTTCTGCCTCACATCGCACCAACATCACCATGCTGCCCTGCAGATCAAAAGGGAAAGGGATAGTAGATAGAGGAATGTGTGTGAGTATTTGAACAGAGTCAGACAATGGAGAGACAGCGAGCTTGTGATAGCGTGCGCCTCCCATGTCACACCGCTCACCTGAACACTCCACTAGCTTCCAGCCGAAGCTCGCATCCACTACAAAATTATTGTACTTGCCTATGGAGCAGCAAGAGGAACTGCCCATCTCTACTTTCAGGCTATGCCCAAACCCTACACCCCAACCCGAGCACTCCGTTCTGCCTCATCTGGTCTCTTGGCCCTCTCACCCCTATGGGAGAGCAACTCCCACCCAGTCCAAGCTCTTCTCTGTCCTGGTACCCCAATGGTGGAACCAGCTTCCCCCTAGAGCTAGGACAGCAGACACCCTTCCCATCTTCCAAAAACATCTAAAACCCTACCTCTTCAAAGAGTATCTTAAATCATCCCACAGCCCCCCACCCTTTCTACTTTGAGGAAAATGTACTTACTATGACTGTGTAATGTGGTGGTCCCACCTAGCTATCTTAAGATAAATGCACAAACTAAGTTGCTCTGGATAAGAGCGTCCACTAAATGACTCAAATGTAAATGTAAAATGTGATATACTGTATTATCTGACCTGCAGCTCAGAGCAGACAGTGGCTCTGCAGTAATGACTGAAGTCCAGCGCCGCCCCAACACTGACCCCCAGACTCAGGACCACACTGAGGTCATCCACCAGGAGCACAGGGGGACCCCACTCCTCAGCTCCACCCACTGCCCCCCTTACATTGTCCCGCACAAAGTCATATAGACCCCGCAGGCCGGAACTGGGATCTCTGTGGAGAGGTGGAAGGGAACAGAGAGACAGGGAGAAAGATTGAGGGGGCGAGGGATGAGAGACAAAGAAAGAAAGGGGACATAGAGGGGGAGATAAATGAAGCATGAAGAGATTTTCAGATTCATACTATCATTAACTGCTTCGATTACATCAGAAAAAAAGGTGTATGAGTGTGTCAAACAATACATATTGGATTCCCAGAACCAGATAAAGTCTATGATATTGTAGGACCAAAAATCACTTTCAATGGAGCTTCTGCACTGAATGAACATGCTTTTTAGTCCAGGAGTAGGCTTAATCGAAGTCAACACTACAGGCAGGTGGTACCTGAGGAAGTCCATTGTCCGGGTTCCTTTGCTGGACTCCCCCTGAAGCAGTACCCCCAAGGATTCCTTTAGTCCCTCTAGGAACACCAGCTGCCCTTTCTCCCTTGCCTGGGTCAAACTCACACCCTGATTAACATGGAACACAATGAAAGAACCCATACAAAATGTAGTTAATACATCTCCACCAAGCAACAGCAAATCATACACAACTGTAAAGTCATTTACTTGCACAGTATGTATAAGGGGGGCTGGGGGGAAGTTTAACCCAGCGTTTTGGAGGATAAGTATACTCACCAACCGTTGACTGATTGCACTGTAGTGACTGAAGGACTGCACAAGACCCAGGAAACACACCTTACAGCCCGCTGTAAATCACACAAAAAAATTCTGAGCACGTCTGGCATCAACAGATTTGATTTTTGACCACTTATGAGAGTGCATCATAGTACACAACTTGGTTCCCTCTATTATTGTCTTTTCACCTAACACTACAGTCAACATCAATAGAGGGCATGGTGTTACAGACAAGTATCAGTCAACTAGACATCAGTCCACTCACATAAATCCTCACCTCGTAAATAAAAGGAGAGGAAATGGTGAATGAGGAAGGACGCGTCTGTATGTTTGTCAGACACTAAAATAAACTCTCCCTGTAAAAAAAACACACATAAATCCAAAGGTTAGGATTAGGCATAAGGGTTTAAATTGGTTACGGTTAGAGGTGAGGTTAGGGTTACCGGCTTGAAGCTGTCAGGACTAGTATTGAGAATACTGTTGAGCTCTGCAAACATCTTGAGAAGGGATGAAGATTTATCTCATACGAATCTTTGGATGTCTTCTGGTGAGTTGCTAGTTAGCTATTAATAAAGTATTATCTAGCTAGCTAGATATCTTAACCAATGTCTTTACATATGAAAGTTTAACACTACCAGGAAAGTACATTTAGCTAGCTACAGTAGTAGTGCAGACTGTCGAGGGAGGCTATGAAGTTGGCTAGATTATTGACACGAATTTATTTTTTGCGTTATCCAGGACAAATCACAACAACTCAAAGTACCTTTTCATCAATAATAACTACATTAATTGAATATGTTCAAAACAATTCCCTATTCATAGCTACTTCTTTTTCCGAATGTTTGTTGTGAAAAAGTAGCATGATACACGACCGTAGTTTCTACTGCACGGAGAGAGGGACAATCTGAGTATGTGAAAAGCGTTTCGACTTCTTCTTCGATGAAGTTTAACGGCGGTTGGCATCCAATAATTGCATTACCGCCACCTACTAGACTGGAGTACAACTCCCTTATACTTTGCTTGAAACAAATAAACAAATACCCTACCTTCTAAAAGTACATTCCGCCCAAAAATCTCCCTACTCCACTATTTAAATATATTTAGTTCTACCTCAGGCCAACAACCTGAAAGGATGGGACACCACCACTTAACACACCCTGCAACTCTTCTGATGTCAAGTCTCGCACACCCAAATACCTCACTGTAGCTGCCACCACAACTTACATTTTCTGTGATTTACTTTCCATACATGCAATACAGTTGATACACCCATACAATTAACACATACCACTACTTTCCTCAATGCTACACTTTCCTTTGTCTCGTGCCCTTCTGCACACTTCTCACACCTAGGAAACACCCTCCTACACACTGCTGCCACATGCCCATAAGCTTGACACCTGTAACAACGTAATGTATTCGGCACAAAAACTCATACAGGATAACTTATCTATACTAACATCACTTTGTCGGGCAAAGACTCAACATAAAAACTTAAAAGAACAGACAATGACTTTTCTCTTTCACCACTCACGTCACCCAGTCTGCGTTGTACCAAATGACGAGCATCACAAACACCGGGAATTTTCCCCTTCAGTTGGTCAACTTTTATATTTACTGCTACCCCAGTAATCACTATTTTCAATGGCGCCCTTTTCTTGAGAGCATAACAATTCACATTTCTTGCCTCCATTCGTTTGAAGCAGAACGCCTTCTCCCTCTGACCAGCAGTAACACAAACAATTATCACAAGACCACTTCTGGTTATCCTCTCCGATTCCACAGCACCCAACTCTGTTTTCACCCACCCTGAAACCACAAATGGATCAGCCAAAAGGCAAGGGTCCACTTTTTCCAAAAACTTCACTCCATCTTTATCCTGACCCTCGGTGCAAGGCTCAATCTCCGAAAACTTCACCACACCTACCACCTCCGATACTTTGACTTTATTCACTTCCATTTCTCCTCCTGTCTTCAGGTCACTCTACTTACACTTTCTACCATTCCACTTTAACAAACCATCTCCCTTTTCCCCACTATTTTTAACAGACTCAAGCTCACCCTCTTCCTCCCTCTCTCTCTTAGACCTCCTCTGCCTCCCTTTTCCCTCCATTGCGCCTCCTTATTCCAAGTATACGACTCCTTATGATAATCATACACTTCCCTGACATGCATCTTGTTCTTGCCTTCTCAAGGGATGCCATTTAGCCAGCTGTCACAATCTCCATATGGACCCCTTCTTCTTCTTCGTTGGAGTTTAACGGCGGGTGGCATCCAATATGTTGCATTACCGCCCCCAACCCAACTATAATATAAATCCATTATAAATCTTTACTTTGTGATACAACATTTTAAACTAATCATACACATTAAAAATCTACGACCCCATTCCACTACTTAAGCCCTATCTGTTCTTGCACCATACCAACGGTCTGGGAGGAAGGGACACCACCACTCAACACCTCCTGTAAACTCTTCTGAAATCAGATCTTGTATGCCAAAATACTTCTCTGCAGCTGTCACTACAACATCTGTCACGACAACATCTAGTGACATCTGTCACTACAACATCTGTCACGACAACATCTAGTGACATCTGTCACTACAACATCTGTCACTACAACATCTAGTGACATCTGTCACTACAACATATATTTTCTGTGATGTATGTTCTATTTCTGCAGTACAATTGATAAGCATTGCTATGAATGCTAAGAAGCCAACCTTACTGAAGCATACAGTACCAGTCAAAAGTTTGGACACACCTACTCATTCAAGGGTTTTTCTTTATTTTTACTATTTTCTACATGGTAGTATAATAGTGAAGACATCAAAACCATGAAATAACACATATGGAATCATGTAGTAACCAAAAAAATGTTATAACATATATTTTGATTTGTTTATTTGAGATTCTTCAAAGTAGCCACCCTTTACCTTGATGACAGCTTTCCACACTCTTTGGCATTCTCTCAACCAGCTTCATGAGGTAGTCATCTGGAATGTGTGCCTTGTTAAAAGTTCATTTGTGGAATTTTCCTTTCCTTCTTAATGTGTGTGAGCCAATCAGTTGTTTTGTGACAAGGTATGGTATACAGAAGATAGCCCTATTTGGTAAAAGACCAGGTCCATATTATGGCAAGAACAGCTCAAATAAGCAAAGGGAAATGACAGCCCATCATTACTTTAAGACATGAAGGTCAGTCAATCCGGAAAATTTTAAAAACTGAATGTTTCTTCAAGTACAGTTGCAAAAACAATCAAGCGCAATGATGAAACTGTCTCTCAGTTTCAGGAAAGGAAGAACCAGCGTTACCTCTGCTGCAGAGGATATGTTCATTAGAGTTACCAGTCTCAGAAATTGGAGCCCAAATAAATGCTTTGCAGAGTTCAAGTACAGACACATCTCAACATCAACTGTTCAGAGGAGACAGCATGAATTTGGCCTTCATGGTCAAATTGCTGAAAAGAAACCACTACTAAAGGACACCAATAAGAAGAAGGGGCTTGCTTGGGCTAAGAAAGAAAGGGCAATCGACCTTAGACCAGTGGAAATATGTCCTTTGGTCTGATGAGTCCAAATTTGAGATTTTTGGTTCCAACTACCGTGTCTTTGTGAAACGCAGACTAGGTAAACAGATGATCTTCGCATGTGTGGTTCCCACCGTGAAGCATGGAAGATGTGTGATGGTTTTGGGTGTGCTATGCTGGTGACACTGTTTGTGAATGATTTAGAATTCAAGACACACTTAACCAGTATTGGTACCACAGCATTTTGCAGCGATACGCCATCCCATCTGGTTTGCGCTTAGTCGGACTATAATTTGTTTTCAACAGCACAATGACCCAACACACCTCCAGGCTGTATAAGGGCTATTTGACCAAGAGCGAGAGTGATGGAGTGCTGCATCAGATGACCTGGCCTCCACAATCAACCGACTTTAACCCAATTGATATGGTTTGGGATGAGTTGGACCGCAGAGTGAAGGAAAAGTAGCCAACAAGTGCTCGGCATATGTAGGAACTCCTTCAAGACTGTTGGAAAAGCATTGTGCAAAGCTGTCATCAAGGCGAAGAGTGGCTACTTTGAAGAATCTCAAACTTGAAATATGTTTTGATTTGTTTAACACGGGTTATTTTGGTTACTACATGATTCCATATGTGTTATTTCATAGTTTGGATGTCTTCACTACTGTTCTACAATGTAGAAAATAGTAAAAATAAAGAAAAACCCTTGAATGAGTAGGTGTGTCCAAACTTTTGACTGGTACTGAATAACACTAGTTGGCCCATCCCTCTGTGGTGGCACAGATCTACAACTCACAGGGATCCTCTCAGGATCCCTCAACCATGACCCACCTTCCTATACTTTCTTCACTGTCTCAGCATACGACACCTTCTGCACTACTCTGACTCTAGCCACCTCAACCTGCCTCTCTCGCACTGAACACTTCCGATACCCAGCAACATGGGCAGCCCTACAGTTGACACACACAACTTCATCCACCGAAACGATACACAATCCTCTATCCCATGCCCTCCTGCACACTTAACACGTCATGGAATCTCCGTCCTACAAACTGCTGCGACATGACCATAAACGGTGCACCTGAAACAGCGCAGGGGATTGTGTACCAAAGCTCTAACAGGATTAATCCTAAGGTGACTCAAAACTCAGAAGGACTGACAGTGACTCCTCTGTTTCACCACACTCACCACTGGGTCTTGTGTCACAGCAAACGGAGGGCATCACAAACACCAGGAATCTTCAGCTTCAATTGATCCACCTCCACACTTAACGCTACCCCAGAAATCACCCATTTCAATTGTGCCTTGTTCCTAAGAGCAAAGCAAGAAACAGATCTCGAACCAAGTTACGTGACACCGAGCGCCCACTCCCCCTGGTCAGAAGAAACACAAAGAAACATCACAAGTCCACTACAGGTTACCTGATTCAACTGCACCCACCTCTTTTCCCTCCCACCCTGAAACCACAAATGGATCCGCCAAAAGGTAAGGACCCACTTTCTCCAAAAATGTCACTCCTACTGGACCAGATTCTTCTTTATCATGTCCATTGATGCCAGGCTCGGCGTCCGAGCTGTTCACTACACCTTCCACCTCACTTAACTCACCCTCATTCACTTCCATTTCCCCTCCAGAACTCGGTCTGGCACACGGCTCACTCTGTTCGCACTTGACATCAATCCTCTTCAACACCCCATCTCTATTTTTATCACCATCTTCCTCAGTTTCAAATTCAACCTTTCCTTTCCTCATTTATCTTCAACCTCTTCTTCATCTTTTTCCCCTCTATTCTTCGTCAGAATACACCTCTCTGTGTCCCTATCCCAATATTCCTCTTCCACTGACTTTGCTTGCGGCCCGGTGGCATCCCGACGTAACTCTCTCTCATAATCCTGCTCACCTCGGAAACGTGTCTTCTCCGGGCGCCAACATTCTGAGAGCATGATCAGAGGCCCCAAACTTAACTCTGTTCTACTCTCGTCACGGTGGAAAACCTTCAGCTCTCCGCTTCTTTAGTCTCTCTGAACGTTGGACCTCGTTCAACGCATTTCCGCCATGTCGACATTTCACAAACAAATTTTACACATCATGTTTTAAAATATATGTTGCTCTCAGGGAATGTAATTCATGGAGCACTGCTCAATTATAGGTTATAGATATGAAGCGCTCTTTGCATTTGAACATATCAAGGGAGGAATCACGGATGCATTTAATTGATGCATTTGCTCCATACACACGCTTGTTATTCTTCATCTTCTATAAATTTCTCTTGGCGGATGGCAACCGAGAGGTGCGTACACCGCCATTGTACTGGAGTGTGACGCGGGTCACGGCCTCTCTATTAATCAATTCCTCCTCTCTAGCCCTGTGTTTCCTCCTACTGTTCTGGAGTGTTGAATTCATTACACTTTGTGACACAAACAATAAGTGAAATTTACGAGGGAAAAGGGAAGAAAAAATGCCCGACCAACTAACCAACTAAACACCCATTAAAACATCAGCACCTTTCCACTGCTTGGGTCTATCTTATCCTACACCAGGCCGGCAGCTTCGGAGGACGGGCCACAGTCATTCAACACACCTTCTAACTCTTCTGTAGTAAAATTTCATACACCTCAAGTACTTCTCTGCTGCTGCCACCACAACATCTATTTTCTGTGATTTACATTCCCTTTCTAAGGTACAGATGATAGCCATGGCTACGAATGCTGAGAATCCAACCTTACTGAAGCACATGTGATTCCTATCACTCTCTATTGGCTTCAGCCTACTTAACGGGAGTCTCTTAGGATCCTTCTCTCTGGACCCATCTTCCTTTACTACACTCTTCACTGCCTCGGCATACGACATCTTCTGTACTACTGTGATCCTGGCAACCTCAACCTGCCTTTCCATCACCAGACACTTCTGATCTCCAGCACCATGGGTACTCCTACCTACAGGTAACACACACACAACTTTTCCCACCGATGCTGCAACCTGATCTCAGAGCATTTTGTTAGTATATGTTACGTCTCGTATGGTTTCTTCATTTGTGGATTTCATCACTCATTTCACATGATATGTTACGAATTACAATTTGTATTATATGTTACGAATTTTCAAAATGTACAATATGTTACCAATTTGCAAAACATACCTTATGTTATGATTTGCAAAAAGTATGATATTTTATGAATTCTAGCTAGGTAGCTAACGTTAGCTAGCCTAGGGGTTAGGGTTAAGGTTATGGTTAAGTTTAGGAGTTAGGTTAAGGGGTTAGGGCAGGGGTGGGCAATTCCAGTCCTTGGGGGCCTGATTGGTGTTACAGTTTTTCCCCAGCCCAGCTAACACACCTGAATCACCTAATCATGATCTTCAGTTTAGAATGCAATTTGATTAATCAGCTGTGTTTGATATGGATGGAGAAAAAGTGTGACACCAATCAGGGCCCTGAGGACTGGAGTTGCCCACCCCTGGGTTAGGGGAAGGGTTAGCTAACATGCTAACAAGAAGTTGCAAATTAGCTAAAAAGTAGTAAGGAGTTGAAAAGTTGCTAAAATGCTAAGTTGTCCGTGTTGAGATTTGAACTCGCAACCTTTGGTTGCTCGACATTTGCGTTACACACCTACCCATCCTCCCCTACCAACCACCCTACTTTAGTTTTTGCCTTAAGTAACTATATGTCTTATGAAACCATACCAAATGTAACATATCATACTAATTTGAATGTTACATATTTTCATGTATTATGTTATGTCTAGTCTATGAGACCAGGCTGCAACTACACATTCCTTTGTCTTATGCCCTCCTGCACACTTCTCACATCTAGGAATCTCCCTCCTACACACTGCTACAATATGACCATAATCTTGGCACCTAAAACACTGTAATGGATTTGGGACAAAAGCGCTCATGGTGCTTGTTATTCTAACAACCACTAACAAGCCATACCTCTGGTTCATTCAGCCATTCCTATGGGGGACATTAATGCAGAAAGAATGGGGTTATGGGATAAACGCTGAAAATAAGGTCTGAGGTTAACACAGGTTTAGGAGATCTTATACTTTTTGTTCTATGAGATAATATCAGTCAGTAATGACATTTATGAATTATGAAGCTTGTATGTGCTTTATGTGCTTCTTTAGATTACATGAATGCAAATAAAATCACAAAAATTGAAAGAAAAAAATCTCTAAAAACTGATGAAGATTATCTCCAGTGGCGTGCAGTTTTGTAAATAATTGCATGCTATTCTAACATTTTTCCATGAGGCTGAGAGAAAATGTTGCTGTTTTAAAGCTAATTTCCTGCACATATTGCCACATATGTCGCTGCATGTAGATTTTTTTTTTAAATTCAGTAATTGACACAAACTGTCTCCAATCAATCAATGTCTGGATGTGTGTTTGGCAGGGGGGGGGGGGTCACCTGGGGGGTATACTACAAAGCAGCATCAATGAGTTAGTCAGCTAACTAAAGATTAAAAACCAGAAATAACCACCTATTGTCTGGTTCATTAAGAAATATAAACTTAGATATGTGTTTTTGGTTGTGGAGTCAACTACATCATGCCATTTCAAGCTTATCTTTCTAAAAAATATAAAGTTATGTCAGAATATTGAGCTGAATATTGAGCTGAGCTTTGTAGCATACCCCTCTGAGCCAGGGGAGGCTGAGTTCCGTGAATCTTGATTGTATACCAAACCTATCATTTGAACTCACAAATATAAGAAGCTTGTGGGAACGTCAGCATGGAAGATCTGCCCATTACATTTTCATGTCCTTTAAAAAAAAAAAGATCCATCGACCTCTGGGTTATGGGCCCAGTGTGCTTCCAGTGCGCTTCCAGTGCTCCACTCTGCTACTAATCACCCAGATTGACCCAAACCCACAATCCATGGTTTTGAAGGAAAGTGCCATATCCATTAGGCCACTGACACAAGTACAGACTGTATGAACTGAAAGAAGCAGGGAACCTGTGATCCCCTGCTCCATGTGCTTCCCATACCGTATGTCTTCGTTCTGTGGTCCTGTGGTTATGAATAGAAAAGTCATCTTTAACTCGCCAACAACCCACTGACGATGGATAGAAAGTTCAGTATGACTCTGTCCATATGAGTATTATTTCATTGTTTGTCAGTACATTCTTTCAGTCTCCAGTTCCAGTACATTGCAACACTCTGTTTTAGCATGTATGTCAGTATAGTCCTGTACAGTGATAGATAGAGGTGTGGCGATGTTTGACCCAGAGCTTAGGGAGTGCACACCTTGGCTGTCTGTGGTCGTGCCCTATAACCCTTGGCGTCTATAGTCGGTAAGGACCATATACTAAGGGGGTTGTACATAGGACAGGGGTGTGAAGGGGGGTACACGTCATCCTCCCACCACCGTACCTTACCCCTGGGCCTGGCCCATATCCGGTTGACAACAGGAGCTTTGGACAGGGCTTTGGGCACCTTGTAGAGGTACACGTCATATTGGATCAGGGGACTGCAGGGGGGCCTCGGCTTGGCGTTTTTGGGAAGGTAGAGCTCCATCTCGATGGTCACCTCGCCCTTTAAGAACACACGCACAGACACACACACACACACACACACACACACACACACACACACACACACACACACACACACACACACACACACACACCAGCTCATAGACACACATCTGTGTGGTTACTTCTACCTAAAACGGTTTCCTACAGAATTGAAACACCAACATAAAGTGCCTTAATAGGACATTGAGCCACCACAAACCAGAACAGCTTCAATCCGCCTTGGCATAGATTCCACAAGTGTCTGGAACTCTATTGGAGGGATGCGACAGCATTATTCCACAAGAAATTGCATAATTTGGTGTTTTAATGGTGGTGGAAAATGCAGTCTCAGGCGCCGCTCCAGAATCTCCCATATTGGGTTATATACATAATGCTAAGCATGATGGGATGTGGATTTCTTATTTAACTCAGGAACCACACCTGTGTGGAAGCACCTGCTTTCAATTTACTTTGCATCCCTCATTTACTCAAGTATTTATTTTATTTAGCCAGTTACCTGTACCATCCAGCTCTTTACATATAACCTTTCCTTCTACCCCTAACCTCCATTGCAGCCGTACATTGATCTACACAGGACAACACATCAGAGAAAGGCCAAACTCTGTGGTGTGAATAAATGTATATTTTTTTCCCTCTCTCCTTTCTTTGGGGAAAGTGGGAGTAGGATTTGACCTCAGTGTGGTAACGTATGGGCACATTTCCATCAGAAAGGCTTCTCTGATGATCGTCTGCATTCCAGACATCCTCATTAATAAACCAGAGTAATGCCAAAATGGTTCAATCACCCTGCCTTTTAGTTTTAACACTTGCTTCCCAGCTGCTCTATGAGCTTTTCTGCCAGTCTGTGTGTTTGTGTATACTTTGACTCTGTGCAATTTTGTGTGCTTCGTGTGTGCTCGTGACTGTGCGTGCGAGCATGTATGTTTGTCTGTGTGTGTATGTATGTGTTTGCGTTGGCCAATCCTGAGGCTCCCTGTGGAATTCACACACCATCGTTCCACCACATCCTCAGCCAATGGCAGTGTGCGGATGAATCCAACATCCCAGCAGGCTTAGGGAGGCAGAGAAAAATATTGACACGCCCTCTTTGTGCCCTCTCTTCCCCCCTTACCTCTCTCTCCCTACCTGAAGCGTGCCCTTCCTCTCTCCTCTCCAGATAAATTATTTGGTAAAGGTGAGCAGGAGTGCATTCATCGTCAGAACGGTGTAAAAATGCTATAAGAACACAAAGTGATGTTAATGTCAGCTAGAGAGAGAGGAAGTATTGTAAGGGGGTTATGTGGAATCAGTGTATTTAACGTCAACAATTCATGTTTTCCTAGATAAACATGAAATCTGCCTAATGCATTCTTGATTTTATATATCTATTATACATCATTTTCTGAGTCTCAGAACAATGCGACACAGTCTGGCTGTTCTAATCGTGTGTGTGTGTGTGCGTGTGTGTAGTCGTGTGTGTGGGGGTGTGTGTGTGAGAGAGAGAAAGAAAGGAATGGTGAGGTCATTGAGTTGGTCCTCTCAAGCTTGGACCAAAGCGACAGAATTGGTTTCCATGGCAACGGTGCCCCCTCTGTCTGAGGCTGCATTTGTAAAGACCCTCCAGCAACAGGGAGGAGAGGAGCGATAGGAGAGAGACGAGAGAGAAGAGGAGAGAGAGGACTGGGGGAACGATGTGAAACATTTTCTGGAGAGAGAGGGGGAATAAGCCAGACAGAGAGGGGGAGAGGTTGATGCCAGAAAAAGAGATATAAAGGGAACAAAAGGGAAAGAGGGTGGGGTGGGGGGCTGTATAAAAATATATTTAGAAAGGGCGAACGGGTTTTAGAGGAATAGAGATAGACCTCTATCTCAGTGCCCAGCTCTCTCAACCACACCATCACCTCTTGTCCTGTGGTGTGATGGACACTGTGCTCTCTCTTCCCAGAGACAAGCCTGAACACACACCCACCCATACACGCACGCACGCATGCATACACACACACCCCCACACACATGCACACAGAAACACACACAAACAGTCAAACCCAGAGTGGCCCCCAGGGAAAGGAGTCCTCAAGTTTCATTGGTGTTGATTGGAGATGGTGGAAATGAAAGAGATGAGGGTAGAAACATAACAGATTCATTGGAGAGTTGTTCGGTCTGCTAAAATGCCAAATAACAATCCCTAATGTAACGGACGTCAAGCTGTTCCATGACAAGTACCACTTTCTCCTGATTGGTCTCACACCAAGGCTCGAACCCAGGCACAATTGAGGAGCAAGTTGCTGAGATATAGCTCATGCAGGTTGAGTGATTTTATATTCCCTGTCCATCCCAAGGACACACAAACGTTTCAGCTTTACACCTTCTTCAGTGTGTGTATGTGTGTGTTTGTGCAAAGCGTAAACATTTTGTCTGAGAAAGGTACAAAGCCAATAGGTCTTCTCGTTTGAACCATGGGTGCTGTGTTGTTCTCTGACATTACAGAGACTGAGGGAGAGATAGAGAGAATGTGTTAAGTGCTGTTGTAGCTGCTTGTCTGCTGTTCATTCCCATAGCCAAACTTTTCCTCTGTAGTGGTTTGAATATTTCTCTGTCCCTATTGATGGGAAAGGGTTCCTCCATCCCCCATCCACGCAACCAAAGGTCCCACAGCCTGAGAAGGGCCCTACAATACCAGACTCTGTCCAATCAGTCTAGAACTCTCTCAATGATCACTCCGACAAAGGCATGGCATCGGAGAGGCCTCCTTTGAGACTCATTGAGAATGCTGTCCGGTATGAAAAATGATGTGTGAACGGGGAATGTAACAGAGGGTGTGTGTGTGTGTGTAAGGAAGAAAGATAGTTATTTGTGTGTTTGGCATGAGTGGTGAGAGAAGAGTTTTTGTTTTGTGTGTTTCAGCTGCAGTTCTGTGAGAACGCAAACTACAGGATCCATGCAAGCTGCAGGTGTGTGGGTGTGTGTGTGTGTGTGTGTGTGTGTGTGTGTGTGTGTGTGTGTGTGTGTGTGTGTGTGTGTGTGTGAGCGCAACCTAAGGAGCTACCAAGATGTAATAAGCCATGCAAGAGTTGGAGAGGGAAAGGGACAGTCTTGTTCAGGAAAACACAGGGACAAAGGTGTCATGTTAAAAAGGTTTATTTCAACAACTCAGATTTTGTTCTCTGTTTTGAAGTCTGTATTCCCAAAAAAGTACAAAATAAAACAAGTACATCAAAGGATTAGAAATCACATCAATGAAAACGAAGACACATTGTGTTGTTTCTTTTATATCAATCCAAGCATTTTTTTCATATATTTATACATACTCACTTAATTAGTCAGACAAACATCGAAACCTCTCAGTAACTTTTATATTTTTTACAATGTTTAACTTCTTTTTTTAAACTCCATATGATTTTTTTCTTTTTACAAAATACACCAATGCAGGCAGGGGAATATGAGTGTATATGTGAGTGTGTGTATGTACATATATGTGTGTGTTTGTGTGTTCTGGTGTGTCGGTTTGTGTGTTCTAGTGTGTGTATGTGCGTGCGGGCAGGGGGTAAGGGGGAGCAGAGTGACAGCAACGAAGGGGCAGGGCAGCGAGGCAGGGGGGCGTGATTGGGCGTAAGGGGTCGCTATAGGCGGTGGCAGGTCAGGGGGGAGTTTCAGCTGGGGTGGCGTGTTTTTTTTTTTTGCAGCGGCGTGGGCCGCTTGGTGGCAGTGTTGCCGTGTTGTAGACGGTGGTTGGCTGGTGGTAGCAGTTGTAGGCGTGGTGGCTGGGATAGAGAGCAGGACTGGAGCTCTCATCCCGACCCAGGCTTCTACATCATGTTGTTCTGCAGTGAGTTTACCTCCGAGGAGTTCTCCTCGCCCAGTACCTTGTGGTTCTCGTGTTTGGGGGTCAGGGAGTTGTGGATGTTCAGGGAGTCGTCCTCCTTGGGCACCGGGGCCTTCACGGGGTCCTCCAGCTTGTTCTGGGCATTAGGATCATCCTGCCAGGGACGGACGGACAGATGGACAGAGGGAAGAGAAAACACGGTTAGGCCCACCCAGTCAGACCGCACAAAACTGTTATAAACCAAACCCTCCCTCTGGTCTACCATGTGGTCTTTTGTTGCATCCTGTTATTGGGACTGTCACAGCATTGGCCAATAGATGGCCTTCAACCAATCAATTTTTAGACCCTTATAGACAGACCACTGCAATTGCATATTTTCATTCCCTTAAAGAGATGACAATATCTGAAATACCATCTTAACATCTTCAAATATTAGAGCCTCTAACTCCACCTGTTACCACCCCTCTCCCTTCCATCCCTCTCTGTAATCCGATTTAATATATTGTTTGGATATAAATATCCCAAAATCCCATATTATCCTCACACTACCTGACTATCCGTCAATGGAAGAGAGCTGTGAGTCAGCTAACTGTGAAAAAGACCCATGTACGTTGGCCGTGGCTATCCATTTGTTTCAACATCATGCTCTCTTTGCACATTTGTTTTGGTTGAAGTGACATAGAGGTGATTGGAGAACTGTATGAGCGACTCCCTCCCACCCTTCATAACCCACCAACAAGCACCCCATCCGTCCAACCGGGAAGCGCATGCACATCCACATGCAAGAACCCCCCCACCATCACTCATCCAGCCCCCTTCACCTCGCTACTGTCCCAATTAAAACACAATGAGCTGTGCCCTCAATGGCATTAAACACATTGTCTGTGGAACCACCTTCATACATACCTACAGTACAGCTGGAGCTGGAAAAACAATGCATTAGGAGACAACTCTGTTTCACTTCAATTCATCCTTTTGGCTGCATTTAATTAAGGTCAAGAACAAGAATGGATTGGCATTCATTTGAACCTGATATTCCTAGCCTGTTATCCTCATTAATATTGCATAGCTTCATCGACCCTGCTGTGTTGAGGTAGAAGTGTCTGCCTGTGCTCAGGCTGACTGACAGACACACACGTGCACACACATATACAAACACACACGCATATACACACAGTCACACACACGCGCAAGCACACACGCACGCACGCACACACACAGGCACGTGCACACACACAGGCACGCGCACACACACAGGCACGCGCACACACGCGCACGCACACACACACACACACACACAAACACACACACACACAGGCACGCGCACTGCAGACCCTGAGGGCTGTGCCATTACGAAACAGAGCTGAATGCTTGTTATTCAATGGCACACAAAAGGGATGGCGAGAGCATTTACCCATTGGCTGATGGCCTAGATAGTAACTTCGGGCAGGACGTGGGGATACGTCACTTCCATGGTTACAGGATAGGGGCCATCTTTCCTTCCGTCAGCGTGAAACTGGAAAATGTGTTTGTTTGTTTGCTGTTGTTTTCCATTGTATTGGGGAACGAGGGTGAGAGGGACTTTGTGGGGAGTTTTTGGAACAGAGATATACGGGGTGTTGAGATGAAGATGAAACATGGACAGATCTTTGTATCCTTCCTGCTTTATGCCTATGTCTGTATGTGTGTGTGTGTGTGTGTGTGTGTGTGTGTGTGTTCAGAGTTGATGTGAGTGTGTCTGGAACAACAACTTTGTGTGTGTGTGTGTGTGTGTTCAGAGTTGATGTGAGTGTGTCTGGAATTGCGTGTGTGTGTGTGTGTGTGTGTGTGTGTGTGTGTGTGTGTGTGTATCTGTGTATGCGTAGTAGAGGAAGGACACGAAGAGGGTGGGACAGGACTGAGTCAAACGATTTGTTACAGATAGATAGAGAGCCTCAATGGTCTTCACTGGCACGGCACAGTACAGTATGGCTCAGCACAGCACAGCAAAGCACAGCCTACGGGGCAGGACTGGACAATAGGGACACCGGTACTATACATCCTGGGACTTTAATCCACAGCACAGGACTGGCATGTCAACATTACAAGGACATGTCAGTATTATGAAAACATGTTACTAAGTATCAGTACAATCCTATCATCACTTTATCAATGTAATATTAATTCAATCAATACATAGCACATAAACATATACATGTATGAATTACTCTAAATATAGACGTTTACTTATCATCTTTATCATTTTGTCAATTGACTGAGTTAGAATGGAATTGACACAAGCCATAGTTAAAGATATGCTGTAAACCAGCATGGTCCATAAAATGACAAGTATTAATGTTGATAGGAGATTAAGGGTAAACGGATACAATCCACTGTACTCGGTCCATGTAATGCTGAAAATAGAGAAACTATTCTCCCTACAACAATATTTCACTCTCTAGTTGTATTATCTGTGTTTCTGTATATATTATAGTGTTTTTATGCATGTTGGAGTGTGTACCGTTTCTGACCGTGTGTTTATCTGAAGAGAGAGTCTCTGTCTAACGAGATTTCTCTGGTTTCAGTCTACTGCAGTGTTTTCTCTTCTGCTAAGAACTCATGTGGGAAGGGTCGATATCCCCTTTCTGAAGGACCCTACAAGGACAACAGCGTACTGCTACTGGACTGCTACAATGCTTATCTCTGTGCCATTTAACCTAGATAAGACTGTACATTTCACATTTTAAATTCTGTTTATTTCGTAGTTGTTATTTTAAGAGCCCACAATATGTAAAGATATGTATCATGTCTAAAATCAGCATTTACTCAAATCCGGAAATGATCCATTAAGAGGTAATGGCTAACTTAACTTATAAACTGACTTTAGATCAGCACTTAGAAGTAACAGCACTAGGTTCTGACTAGCCAAGTTTGGGGCCGTGGATTGGTCCGTTGAGTTGAGAGAGGGTGACTGACAGGGTCACAGTACAACGAGAGCCGTTTAAGGGAGAGGGGGACGGGCCATCTGAGGGGGTTTATCTTACCTCACTGTCGGGCTCCTCTTTGGTCTTACACTCCCAGGTGTATCTGCTCATGGTTTTCTGAAGGGGGGGAAGAGGGTTATATACATAACATCCTCAGAGAGAGAGAGAGAAGAGAAGAGAAGAGGAGAGGAGGGGAGGGGAGGGGAGGAGGAGGAGGAGGGAGGGGAGGGAGGGGAGGAGGAGAGGGAGGGAGGAGAGGAGAGGAGAGAGGAGAGGAGAGGAGAGGAGAGGAGAAGAGAAGAGAAGAGAAGAGAAGAGAGAAGAGAAGAGAAGAGAAGAGAAGAGAAGAGAAGAGAAGAAGAAAGAGAAGAGAAGAGAAGAGAAGAGAAGAGAAGAGAAGAGAAGAGAAGAGAAGAGAAGAGAAGAGAAGAGAAGAGAAGAGAAGAGAAGAGAAGAGAAGAGAAGAGAAGAGAAGAGAAGAGAAGAGAAGAGACCTAGTAAGGGGAACTTCCTAAGGATGATAGCTTATATTCCCAGCTCACATTGAGAGGTAGAGGCTGTCTTGCCCATATAAGGACACTGAAGGATTTGTCTCAGTAACGATGGTGCTTTGTGGCCTTGACATTACCATAGTAAATGTTAGATGAAACTTTTCTGAGGGTACCGTGTTGACATAGAAACACAGGGGTTTTAGTTCATGAACTAGATGGAGGGATTTGAGGTATTGGTTATTCACAATATTAGTTTATGTTTTCTGAGCTTTTTTTAGTAAGAAGTATGTCTCTATGGTGTTGACTGTTCTCTGCAGATGAATCTACATAGTATTTTAATGGACCTTTTTTCCAGATACTCTATACTGGTGCTCTATATGAACTCCTATGGATAGAGAGATGTACTAATACATTGACTTAGAGCTGTAGAGCTAAGCTGCAAACCCAGGTTGAGACTCAAAGAGCAGAGCTATCCTGTTTCAGTGATTAGAAGATGTCTGGAAGATGGGGGTGTTGTATGGTGTTTTATTTGGTTGTGGATGATATTGGGTTGTGGTTACGGTTAGTAGTGTTCTGTATCATGGTATGAACCACTGCAATATGATGCCCCCCAAGTTGTCACTATATTTTATTTACAGAAACATTATCGCAATTACCCGGAAGGAAGAATAACACTGCATCTACAAACAAACAAAGAAACGAGCAAAAGAAAGCTAAGTGAAGCAATTTGCTTGTGGTTATACCAAGTACGACGACCAGAACTATTTGATGAGTTGTGAGAATGTGGCGCCACATCTTATGTCGTAGCACTACTTCTACTCATGCTGCTACGACCATGTTAGCGCTATGCTACCCCCATGCTTCCGTTAGTTGTGCAGCTAGGTCTATACTCTCCCCCGCCACCTACAGGCAGCAGGGGGACGTTGCATCTCAAATGCTTATCCTGACTTAATAGCCCCGCCCACCGTGCACACATCTCGCATACCATCCGCTATCAACCTGATAATAACCCCATAAACTAAATACATTTAATGCCCCCAGATTCACCGCCCCCCCCCCCCCCCAAAGCTCTATTATCGACCAATCAAGAGACTTTCTTCACTTTTCTAACCTATCCAGCCCAAGTCAGGATAAACGAGTGAAACAGACGGACAGAGATACAGAGGCAGAGCGACGGACAGGCTGCTGCAGCGGCTGACATGGCCACCAGGGGGGGCCACCATGTGAGCGATAGAGCAGGCATGCAGTGACATACCGATCGAAGGGAGAGCAGATCAGGGATAGATGGGGTGGAGGGGGTTACAGTGAGGGCTATAGGAGTTCTCTCTTGGTCAAGTCTTAGTCTAGGCAGATAGGCAGAACTGACCACACCACCGGGTCAGGCAGATGTATAGGTAAGATCAACTTATTTCACATCTGCAGTGTGTGTACATGCATGTGTGTTTTTGTGTCACCTTCAAGTGGGATCAATAGCTAACAAAAAAACTCAACCAATAACTGACAATAAGCAATGCACAGTAGAGACTTTACAGCCACGTTGTTGCTATGGTAACAGTGTTGCCTCAGTAACCGGGAGTAGTACTACGCCTGTAGACTTGTCCCATAGCGAAGGAGAACGCCCCCACTGTAACACCCGTCTTGTACCCCGGAGAGGTGACACTCAAGCCCATGCGGAGGAGGGAAGGAAGAAAAGGGTGAGAGAGAGACGAGAACCACGTTACCTGACAGATAATGTTATCATAGTAAGCCAAAGCACGGGCATGAGGGACGTTAGGAGGGGTGTCGCACAGTTTCCTTACATTTGGGTGGGAGCCCTCAGCGATGGTGGACAGGGAGAAATTATCATTGTGCTGCTCCGATGGAGGCCGGTACTTACTGCTGGGAAGAGGAGGAGGACAGGGAGGGGACCAGAGACGAGAGGAAGGGAGGACAGGGAGGGGACCAGAGACGAGAGGAAGGGAGGACAGGGAGGGGACAGAGACGAGAGGAAGGGAGGACAGGGAGGGGACAGAGACGAGAGGAAGGGAGGACAGGGAGGGGACCAGAGACGAGAGGAAGGGAGGGACAGAGACGAGAGGAAGGGGAGGACAGGGAGGGGACCAGAGACGAGAGGAAGGGAGGGAAGGGAGGGGGAGGGGACCAGAGACGAGAGGAAGGGAGGACAGGGAGGGGACCAGAGACGAGAGGAAGGGAGGACAGGGAGGGGACCAGAGACGAGAGGAAGGGAGGACAGGGAGGGGACCAGAGACGAGAGGAAGGGACGACAGGGAGGGGACCAGAGACGAGAGGAAGGGACGACAGGGAGGGGACCAGAGACGAGAGGAAGGGAGGACAGGGAGGGAACCAGGGAGAACAGGTAAAAGAGGATTAAACGAGGAGGAAAGTAGGAGTGGTCACATTGTGGAGGAAAAGGAGAGTGTCGATGGGGAGGGGGAGATTGAAAAAGAGGATGCAGCAAGAGGTGGAGAGAAGAGAAAAAAGAGAGATGAACGGAGAATAGGGAGGATTCAAGGACGAGGGGAAAGTATGTGAAAACAGGGGGCAAAGAAGGTGGGGAGAGAACAAGCAAGAGAGAACTATGTTAGTTACAGTATAGTGCAAGTGTAAGACTTCAGTTTGCAGATGACAGACAGATACCCTCTGTGATGCAACAAATCAGCTGTGAATCAAAAGTAGACTACAGCTATTTCCACTGAAAGTCAATCCTGGGTTGCATTCAATAGAGCACACTGTATAGCAAAATGTTTTGCAACTGAAAACAAAAATGAGAGGTACTTTCCAAACAGGCAACAATGACTCACCATTGACCTACCATTGAAGCACTGTGATTCACTTTGTGTACCCAATTAAACACTTGGAGAAACTTGATATCCAAAACAGACTTCCCAAACAGTCATTTGTCATTTTATGTTATTCTCGAAACGTCTGCTGGCTGGAAAGAGTTTCTCAGTTTCTCTGTCTCTTCTCAATCTCCTTTTCTCCCTCTCCTCATCATAACCATAGTTAAACATCCTCTGAAGTAGACCCATCAGTTCCTACTATTGTCTGACTGAGATGCCGCGCCAACATTTATATTTAATGAGTTCATATGACAGGCCAATCAAAGCTCAAGTAATAAGGAGGGAGAGGAGTGTGCTAGAGAGATGGAGTAGAGAAATAAATAAATAGGGAGACAGAAAGAAGTTTACAATATTTATTATTATTATTTTAATGATGTTAATATTGAAATCTCCAAAGTAAGCTTTGGCAATACATACATTGTTATATCATGCCAACAAAGCAAATTTAATTTAATTGAAAGGAGGATACTACAAGGCTGAGAGAGAGAGAGAGGGGGAGAGAGGGAGAGGGAGAGAGAGAGAGAGAGAGAGAGAGAGAGAGAGAGAGAGAGAGAGAGAGATTTAAGCCGTGGCCCAGGAGAAAAGGGACTAAAGCCAGGGTGTGTCAGTTTTAATCTGTCTCTTCAGCCAGAACACACTCTCCTCTCTGCAAAGATAACGTTACCTGCATCTCTCTCTCTCTCTGTCCTCTGTCCTCTGCCATTCTTGTCACCCCTCTCGCTTTCTCTCTCTTTCCCTCCCTCAATCCCTACTATTTCTCATTCCCTTTCTCCCCCTTCCTCCCATTCATGACCTCTCTCTTTCCCCACCTTCCCCAGCACCTCTCTCCCTCCATCTCTCTCTCGCTCCATATTTCTCTCTGCCTCTCTCTCTGACAGGGAAGCATACCTCATCTTGACTGCGGCACATACATTGTGCAGGCCACTGCAATTATCTGCAGCAGATGGAGGGAGAGAGAGGTGGGCGTCTCATGTATACATGAGCCTCATCAGCAGTGTCCTATACACGCGTGCACACGCGTGCGCACACACACCCCCAGGTCGCACAGCTGTATGTAGGTCAACTTCATCTCCCCTGCCTTGTCTCCCCTCCCCTCTCATACACTCCTGATCAGACTGCCCTACTTTCAGCTGCAGCCAGAGCAGCAATGACATCACTATTTTCAGCTAGCACCGCGCGCTAGCCATCAGCACGCTATCCACCGCACTGACTGCTCCACTTTCCTTCATCATCATCATAATGCTAACATCATCATCCTCAGCTAAGAAATGTGCATTGCTGATGGAAGCATCCACACTCATCCACCCTCCTACATGACTTCACTGTTGCTAGGCAAAACGACTAGCGAAGGCACAGCCGCATCTCATACTGCACTCGTTCTATCTATCCTCATCCTGTTCTCTTTCAATGCAAACTCAATCCCTCCCTTTCTCTCTCTCTCTCTCTCTCTCTCTCTCTGCTTTATCTTTTCTCTCTTTCTGCGTTTCTTCTCTCATCTATCTTGTCATCGTGTTTTCCGCCCCCTCCTCTTCCTCCGCATTCCTTCATTGTCTCCTTCGCTCATTTAATATCCTCCCCCCTTTATCTGATCCCATCCAATTCTCCCCCTCTGTCTGTTCTGTCTATCGCCTCTCCTTGTTTGTGACCCATCCCCCATCCTCCTCTTTCCAGTCCAGCCTCCCTCCCTCCCTTCCTCCCTCCCTCCCTCAGCCTCTTCTCTCGAATACTAAATATGATAATTTTAAAAAGTGCAGGAAATGCTAAGCTTTGTTGATAGTGAGTGTGATTTTTTTTTAAATCACATACATATGCTGTGAGAATACAAGAGCTCAAATACCTGTCTATCTGCTGCCTGGTTTTTCTAGTCCATAAGCTCACCTGCATTTGCACAGACAGTTTTCCATGGGTTCTATGATCTCTGGTTGATCTGCCTGGTTTTTCCTGGTTTTCTTACACCTTTGTGCTAACTGGTTTTATCTGGTCCATAGACTCCCCTATATTTGTGCAGGTTTCCCCAGGCCCCCGCTGTAAGCTTACCTGCGTTTGCGCAGCTTGCTGTTCTCGGTCTTGAGCACGTGGAGCTTCTTGGCGAAGCAGACGATGATCATGAAAAGCAGCAGCACCATGAGGGCCGACGCCCCGATGGTCAGACACAGCACCTGGAACTCTGTCACCACCGACTCACAGCGGGAACCCTTGTGCCAGATGTAGTCCTGGACGTTACACCTGCATGGAGAAGGAGGGATGGAGAGAGAGAGGGGAGCAAAAAGGAGAGGAGAGAAAAAGAAGAAGAAGAAAAAAGAGGAAGAACAGGAAGATGAAGATGAAGACGAAGAGGGGAAGTAGTAGTAGTGGAAACAATAAGGCGTGTGTAATGGAATACGGAGAGGAAAGAGAAGAGCAGCCAGTGAAAGATATGGTGACAGATGAAATGGCCAGATAAGGGAAGAGTGGAGAAAGGCCATGAGAGGAGCGTAAAGGAAATAAATCAAGGATGGAGAGAAAAGAAGGGCGGGTGAGAAATGGAAGAGGGCTTATTTACCAAATAGAACACGTCAACAAAATTGTGTGTGTGTGTGTATCTCTGTCTGTGTGTGTGTCTCTGTCTGTGTGTGTGTGCAGGCTCTAAATGATTTAGATTAGGGTGAGGGCAGTACCACTGTGTCATTCATAGTTCAAGCTTGAACGGTTGGCACACATTTACATCCAGTTTGCTCTGTTTAAGAACATCAAGAATTTCTGTTTATAATTATCCCAAGTGCTTCATTATGTGAGTCTGAAAGCTTTCAGGGCTGAATTCAATCCGTATCGTGGAAGTATTGTGGACAATCTCAGATTTGTACTTTTTTTATTTTACCTTTGTTTAACCAGTTAGGCCAGTTGAGAACAAGTTCTCATTTACAACTGCGACCTGGCCAAGATAAAGCAAAGCAGTGCGACAAAAACAACAAGACAGAGTTACACATTGGCAAACGTTCGATCATACAACACAATAGAAAAATCTATGCGGGAACATTGTCTTTCAATTTAAATCGAGCAGTATCGCGGACCTTCCACGATACAGATGAAATCCAGCCCTGGATGTGGGGTCTAAAAAATGCTCTTCAACATCCCACATATGCAGCCGTGTATATCATTTATGGAAGTGAAATTTCAACTCTTAGTCTAAAACAGACTCTCAGATGCCTTAATTAAGTGTCACCAGCAGGCCGTCAACATGGCTCTATTTGAAGGGATAATGTGATCAGAGAGAAGAAAATAGAACAAAACAAAGAGCCAGAGGCTGTTTTCCACACACACACACACACTCACACACACTCATCACACACACTCACACACACTCAACACACACACACACACACACACTCAACACACACTCAACACACACACACACACTCATCACACACACACACACACACACACACACACACACACACACACACACACACACACACACACACACACACACACACACACACACACACACAGCCATCTGAGCCCTAGACTCTTTTTTTCTCCAGTTTGCCAGTGTACGGTTTCCGCCTGGGGACAAAAATGACAGAGGCAGATGGCTTTTTGTGCTGACTATCTGGCATCTAAATATCTCAGTTCTTAACAAGACTGGAACCTTACTAACCAAATGTGCTGCTTCACATGCTTGTAACCACTACGAGAATGAGTTGTATGGCATGTTGCATAAGAAGACATAGACTCTATAAACTGGGTCGATCACACTGGTTACAAGGGGAAATGGTAATGTCTCTCACTGCTTATAACTTGAATGAAACCATAGTAACCAGATACTATGTATATTCCTGCTGCTACTGTATCTAGAACCTAAAAGGGTTCTTGGGTTGTTCCCACAGGAGAACCCTTTGAAGAACCCTTTTTGGTTCCAGGTAGAACCCTTAGGTTCCAGGTTGAATATCTGCACGTGGATTTTAGGGGGAAATCACCACTTACGGATGGACTCACATTCACTTGGAAGAATTTGAATGTGAAGAGCAAAATAAATGCACCTCTCCCTTCCCCTGTTCCCCAAACACAGGCCAAGAGACCTACAGACTCACACAGATGAATGTAAATGCCCAGTATGAATGGAGGTGTGAGTATGGCCTTTGAGATTCACAGTTTCAATTCAGCCCAGTAAGCGGGTGATGGGGAGCTCGGTTCCTTACAGCACCACTTCCTGCATCCTGCCCCCTTTCTGTCTGAGCTGAACGTGCCAACCGAGGAGCATTGGCTCCGTGCCAGGGTACCAGGGTACCCTCCGTGCCAGAGTACTGTATGTTGGTACAAAGAGGTAGTTTATATAGGAAAGAGAGAGAGAGAGAGAGTAAATTTAAGGAGAGGGTAAGGAGGATGGTTGGTTGCCATGGTGATCCAGCTGAGTCACACAAGAAGCAGATGCAGCACTGATATGTAATTCCACCGCACACACGCACACACACACACACACACACACACACACACACACACACACACACAGCTCTCATGAGACTCTCTCTCGCTTAGTAATCTCTTTATTTCTCATTCTCAATGTCCTCTTACTCCCTCCTTTATCACTTTGCCCCTTGAGTTTCTCCATCGCTCTAATTTATCACTGATTTACCACCTCTTCTTCTCCTCCTCCCACTATCCTTATGTCTCTCTCTCCCCTTCCACTCTCCTGCTCTTTGCCAGCTGCCTCCAGCAGACTTTGGTTTTGACATCATTTAAATGGTGTCCTAAAACAGCAGTCCTAAAAACCGTACAATTTGACTTAAAGATTTTGGTTGCACGTTTTCTCAAGTGTTAAAATCAAACTGAAACAATCCAACTGAAATAAACCCAGTAGAAACATTCACCATTTACCTTAAAAGGCTTGGCTCTTGCTATGCTTGGTTCTCTCTCTCTGAGCTCCTCGTTTAAACACTCACGACTCCCACAGCTTTACCCTAACCAGTTACCCAGTGTAACCACAGAGCCTTCCCTCCCTACCCCATCATTAACTCAATTAAGATTTACCACAACCCCCAATCGCAACCAAATACAGCCCTCTAACCCAGTGACACAATGGAATTACCCGAACCTGAGCCACATCACAAATCCCCTCAATATTAACTTGATTAGGCTTGTAAAGGCTGCTCGACTGCCAACTCCCCTGGGATAGATACCCTAACCTGGCCAAGAGGAGGGGGGCACAGATGGGACGCCCCCCTACTGGGAGGCCCCCCACAGTGTTGTGGGGTGAGGTTGACGGGGGATGAGGGTAGATGGGGGATAGGAAGGAAAGGGGGTTGGGGGCAGGTTAGTGGGGGGTACTGTACAAAGGGAAGGAGAACGAGGGATAATGAAAGGGTAATGGAGTGTAAATGGAGGGGAGGATCAGCAACGTTAATCAGAGCCCAGCATGACTGTCACAACATTGAGCAGTGTTTCCCCTAGTTTAACAACTAGAGCCCCAGCTTAGTCGACCCCGAATCGATAATAAAATAGTAAATTGAAACTCATTTAATTGACAAATGAATGTGTGGAAAGTCATTAGGTGGGTTGCACCATGATCAGGAAAGTGTTATCGATAGAGGAAACAAATCAGTCAAACTATCACCCATATGCCTCCTCTGGCAATACAAAACCCATTACCCTGCTGGGTAACGCTTTACTTGACCCCTAGCGTCATAACACATTATAACACGGCCATAACCATGTCATAACAGCTGACATAACTTGTTATAGCCTGCCATAATATGGTCATAACACTGTCATGACAAATAAATACATTTAGACCTGTTGCGATATATATTGCGTTATTTTATATGGTTATGACACCTACATAAGAGTGTCAAAACTCACTCCATTACACCATAGCTGACTTGCCAACAGTATTTTTATGTTATATAATATTTTCAGGAATTGGCCATATTAAATTATCATTGTAATTGTGCACACATTGATGTCAGACATGCACCTACCCCAATGCTCTGTTGCTGATAACTGGGATGAATGCAGGAGAAGATTTTCAGAGCAGAACAAGACACCCTCTTTTTAACTGATGACTGACACAAGGGCATGTACGTGATAGGCCTATGGTTATAATCCTTAGTCCAAGTAAAGTGACGCAGGATGGTCATAATGCTTCACGACAGTGTCAAAAAGTGTATTTCTTTAGTCCAAGTAAAGTGACGCAGGATGGTCATAATGCTACACGACAGTGTCAAAAAGTGTGTTTGGGTCTGTGTGTTTTCCCTGATCTGAGCCCTCTCACTAGATCTTCATCTCCTGTGTCTGACCTCTTGACCTCTTGAATGACTCTGTGCTCTCTTACTTCTGCTTATTGGTGGAGGGGGTCTTAATATAGCCATAATCCTAGAGGAGAGGGAGTGTGTGCGTGCGTGCGTATGTGTGTGCGTGCACATGCATATTTATTTGTGTGTATACTTGTCATAATGCGACCCAAAATTTTAAATCGCCATGATTACATGGGACTCCTGGTGGTAATACCTCTTTTTAATTATATCAAGCTGCAGGACACACACACACACACTAAAACACAGCTATAACTGTATACACACACACACACACACACACACACACACACACACACACACACACACACACACACACACACACACACACACACACACACACACACAAACACACAAACACACACACAGAGTTAATTTAACCTGGCTCGTCCTGATCTGTTTCCATACTGGCAGGCAGGATGAGCTCTGACTCATTTTCTCTCCTTCGGTCCCTCCTACTTTTTCTCTCTTTCTCTGCCATGTCTATCTCCATCCATCTCTCTCTCTCTCTCTTTCCCTCCTACACTCCATTTTACAGAGTGTTGTCCTCAGTCCTCCAGCTTTGGGGGTAATTATAAAAAATGTTAGCGCTCTCAGGCCATGTCAGTTAGGACAGTAGAGAGAGGTAAACTATTGACGTTAGGTAGATCAAACATTCAAATTAGAACCACTTCATATCCAAACCAACGCACACATGCGCACACACGTGTAGAATGCAAATGCTTACAGTGAACACATACATAGCAGGACATGGCTTTGTCGGTAAACCCCAGAGAGAGATGTGGAGGGCAGACACAACCAACTACTTGTTGGAGTGTGTTATAACAGAGGGCAGAGCCCTTTGCATTCATCCCACTGTAATTCAATTGGGCTGGTGTATGAATCAGCCCCAGTTCACCGTTACACACAGACGCACACAAACTGGGCTAAAATTGTGCCAGAGCTCCACTGACCCATATTGCTTCTTACTCCAACCTCAGACAGAAGTTGGACTGTCCCTCAGTGTAACACAGATCTTCCCTGACTCAGTCCAACAGTCTCGTGGGACAGTGTCATCTAACATGGACTTCTCACAGACATCAAAATCAATGTACGTTAGTGTTTACTGTTTGTTTATGGTTTACTATGATCTCTTTAAGCCCACCAAAGACCTTGTCTTCTATAAGTGCAGTGATAACCATTTACATTTGAGTCATTTATCAGATGCTCTTATGCAGAGTGACTTACAGAAGCAATTAGGGTTAAGTGCCTTGCTCAAGGGCACATTAACAGACTTTTCAACTAATCGGCTCAGGGATTTCGAACTAGCGATCTTTCGTTTATTGGCCCAAAGCTCTTAACCACTACCCGCCGCCACATTGCTGTAATATCCTAGTTAAGTTTTATGGGAGTGATTTGCGATATTGCTCTTGGCTTTCCAATGATTATAAACCAGTATAAAGGATAAGACCAATCTCTGCAAAGATTGGGCATCTGCCATCTCAATCACACACCTCATCTCTGGCCATTAGGCCTGCTGGGAGATTACCTACTGCTGACCTGCCACAGGAAACTGTCAGACTCAAGAGGTCAGGGTCAAGATCACTCAACAGTTGAACTGTGAAGCTGCACACTGGTGAGAAACTGTGTGTCTGCGGGGGGAGGAGAACAGAGGGTCATAATGTCATGATTAGGGCCTTGAGTTGGGAGAGGTTCTACTGGGTTCATGGTAAAAGCAAAACATATATGTGTGTGTGTGTGTGTGTGTGTGTGTGTGTGTGTGTGTGTGTGTGTGTGTGTGTGTGTGTCTCACTCAATCTGCATCTGTGTGTATGCGTACCTGCATGTGTGTGTGTGTCTCAACTTGAGTGTATGTGCACACATACATTTGTGTGAGCTCTCCTGTCGTGTGAACATAATCCCGTTGGCATGGCGACCCTGTCTGTTCGATACATCTGTGCCAGCTCTCATTGCCATCATCATCTCCATCAGCGCTAGTCAGGAGGCGATGGTCATCCAGGGACTAACTACCGCGCATACATTTGCATGCTAATCCACACAGATGTTTGCTAATTTCTGATCTCTCCCTGCTGATTGGTTAGTTCGGTGAGTTACAGGATTAAGGGAAATAAATATCTTGGCATAGATCTGCATAATGACCGGCAGAATGGTTTTATAACAATGGGTTGGATGAGTTTGGGGAGGAGGGGGTTTTGTTGAAGGAAGGGCCTTAGACAGAGGTACTGCTGTGCCCCTCAACAGTTTAAACATCTAGAGATTTAGTGCTCCATTCCATTTAAACTCAAGCTAATACCCAAAATTGAATCAGACATGGGATTTGAAACCCTTTCTGAATCCCAATCTACATATTGGGAAGGTTTCATTTCAAATGCCATTGTTGGGTTCTGATTTCTTGACTTATGAAATCATGAAATATATTTATTCCTTTCACTGAGGGAGAGAGGGTAATTTATCATATTTACATAATGTCAAGCTATGTTATTGTTAGCCATCAGGGATCCTATGGGAGGAGGACAGACACCGTCTGGTACGAGACAACATGACAGCTGTGAGTTGGGGAGGAGTGAGCACTTTGGGGCAGAGGTCAGGTCAGATGAAATGAGGAAGAACAGGTATCACTACGGTTCGGTCAAGCAACAGAGGTGCATTGGCTGTTCAGATGTGTAGGAGACTCAGCATAGGAGAAAGGCTTAAATATCAGTGCTTGTGTGAATATGTCTTTTGTCTGTACAGCTGTTTGACCCTTTGGGATGAATAAACTTGGTTTGAGCTTTCATAGTGTTCGTCAAGTTGAACAGTTGGCGCTGCGAGCAGAGTTCACCACGATTTGCAGTCCAACCAGAAAGTCCAGATCAGTGGAGCAGGAGCTGGCAACAAACGAGGTAGGCACAGTTCCTACACCTGTTTCCACTCATTTTGACATCTTTGGGAGATGAGAATCGTAGGCTGAAAAGTTATAGGATACGGACCTAGAAAGCCTGAGTTTATTCCGTAGGCCCATTGTATTATGCCCGGTCGTAGATTTAAAGGGAGTAAGTCCTGAGCAGGATAGTTCATGTAGAGGGTAAGACTCATAGAGCGAGAGGGTAATTTCCGTGCAGGTGGTCCTGTGGAGGGTAAAACCCTAGTGTAGCGGTTTATCAGCCAGACCCGTAAGGAGGGTGGAGGTCCCAGCCGCAGTGGCCATGCGGCAGTAGAGTGGGTGTGGATGGATAAAGTGACATGCTTGTGTACTAGGATAAAAGGTTGCCATTCAGGGTTAGAAGAAAATATATTTGAACGCTGTTGGATTTGGGTGTATTAGCAGTAGCAATAAAGAGAGGTTGGTTTCATGTCCTGTTGGGGTGGGGAACCGTGACAGATTATGTGGAAATAGGAAGACAAGTGTGAATCATTTTGGTAATGTGTGTTATCAACAACAGTGATATTTGAGGCGCAACACTGGAATAAGACCTTAGGTAACATGTATTCTCCAGTAATACATTTGCAGACGCTATAGTATTGGTTCTAATACAAGGTATTAAGTGCCGTGACCAATTAGTGCCGTGACCTTGGAAAATAGTTGTTAGAAGGTGTCTATTAGAGACGGGAGTGAAGAAATCTAAACACCCTGGACACAGTCGGGAGAGTTTGGGGAATAATAACTATTGAAATGGTGACAGACGGCCCCGATTCTCCCTGTAAAGCGGAGCTAGAGTATTTTAATAACGCCATGGAGATGCTGAAAGAAGCGCACAAGCATTCTACCAATTCGGCTCGAATATGGGAAAAATTTTGCAAACTGGATGAAATTGGGAAACATTTCCCTGCTGACGGAAAATTCGAATCAAATAAAAAACTCAGAGATGCTTTGTACACCGGCTTTGATGACAGGGTTGAAACCTGTGATGAAAACGGCAATTGCGAGGGCAGTGGAAGAAATAGAACAGGATGCTTTGAGAGTGGAATATAACTCTGCTAACTTCGCAGACTCACAGCAAATCCTTCGGAAAGTAGAGGGACAGGAAACTTTCACCTAGCGGTGTATGATTTCGGTACAATCGATATCGGTTCATAGAGATTACAGTTTCTATATGAAGGAAGACGGATGAGATCACGTTTTACACAACTTGTTAATAGATGCCAGGGATCAAATATCGCAGATTCTTTATGATGAGAAATTTGCTAAATTTGCCCAAGGAAAAAGTATTTTGGGTTAAAGAATCTGCCAAGGGGATGGATTCTAATTCAAATTCAAATTATCTTGCCGAATATTCCTTGAAAAACTCTGAAAACCTTGGGGGGGGTTTAATCTCATGAGACAGTTTATGTCGTTTTATTATAAAATAGATTTACATTTCATGTCGTCTTATTCTGAAATAGATTTCTAGAATGGACGAAAGGGTGGAGAGGTCATGAGGAATAAGCATAGGGGTTACCAAACCTAAAATTAACCTCATATTTTTGAACATTGTGGTGCGGGGGTTATGGAGAATCATGGGGAAAAGAGACTCCGTGGTGATATAAAGTCGCCGTGTCTAAGGGTAGTATATGCTAAATAAAGGATACATAAAAGTTGGGGTGGATTAAAACAAACGCTTAAGGATTGGAGTAAGGACAGTGGATTTACCAATATCATGTTTGGTTTATAAGGAATACTTTTGGATTGCTATGTAGCATTAGTGAATGCTAAGGAAAAGTACACTTTCTTTTCCAGAAGAGGAGGGGGTTTCATTATCTCTTGTTGGAATGTTCCCTGAGACTGTGGTCTTGGGGAGAGCAGTTAGTGATATTCGGCATACACGTATCTGGAGTAGGCCATAAATGGAGTTCCCAGATAAGGAAGGCCTGTTCATGTGTGTTTTTGACCTACGGTTTACCACACACACACCAGCACCAGCACCCACACCCAATTTACCGGTCATGAATATGCGTTAGTGGTGTTGATACTGTGGGATTTATTTTGTGGGGTCTTTTCAATTTGGTTTTCAATTGGGTATGCAGAATGATGGACATGTTTAAAATATTTTAAAGTGATTCTGAAGGACATGGAAAGAAAGGGGAAAGGGAATATTTAATGGTGTTGAATGCCCTGTATCTATCCTGACTTTCTGGTGAGGCCTGATCAATCTCACTAGAAATTATCGAAACAGGTGGGATTTAATTATAAAATGAATGAGAAACACTAGTCTCTATTCTGTTTTACCGTTACTTGATGGGATACCATTATTTCCTTATGGAGTTATCAAGAGTTGTAATTCTACGTTGATTGGTTATTCGAATTAGTTTATTTTTTATTTAACATGTTGTTCTTGAATCACGATGTGAATCATGTGTTCAAAGGGGAAATGAACTTTTTTGTACTTCCGGCGCCGACAGAGATGGCCGCCTCGCTTCGAGTTCCTAGGAAACTATGCAGTTTTTTGTTTTTTTACGTGTTATTTCTTACATTGGTACCCCAGGTCATCTTAGGTTTCATTACATACAGTCGAGAAGAACTACTGAACATAAGAGCAGCGTCAACTCACCATCAGTACGACCAAGAATATGACTTTCGCGAAGCGGATCCTGTGTTCTGCCTTTCACCCAGGACAACGGAATGGATTCCAGCCGGCGACCCCAAAAAACGACTTCGAAAAAGGGGAAAACAAAGCGGTCTTCTGGTCACACTCCGGAGACGGGCACATCGTGCACCACTCCCTAGCATTCTCCTCGCCAATGTCCAGTCTCTTGACAACAAGTTTGATGAAATCCGAGCAAGGGTAACATTCCAGAGGGACATCAGAGACTGTAACGTTCTTTGCTTCACGGAAACATGGCTCACTGGAGAGACGCTATCGGAGACGGTGCAGCCAGCTGGATTCTCCACGCATCGCGCCGACAGAAACAAACATCTTTCTGGTAAGAAGAGGGGCGGGGGCGTATGCTTTATGGTTAACGTGACATCGTGTGGCCACAACAACATACAGGAACTCAAGTCCTTCTGTTCACCTGATTTAGAATTTCTCACAATCAAATGTAGACCGCATTATCTACCAAGGGAATTCTCTTCGATTATAATCACAGCCGTATATATTCACCCCAAGCAGACACATCGATGGCTCTGAACGAACTTTATTTGACTCTTTGCAAACTGGAATCCATATATCCGGAGGCTGCATTCATTGTAGCTGGGGATTTTAACAAGGCTAATCTGAAAACAAGACTCCCTCAATTTGATCAGCATATCGATTGCGCAACCAGGGCTGGAAAAACCTTGGATCATTGCTATTCCAACTTCCGCGACGCATATAAGGCCCTGCCCCGCCCTCCTTTCGGAAAAGCTAACCACGACTCCATTTTGTTGATCCCTGCCTACAGACAGAAACTAAAACAAGAAGCTCCCGCGCTGAGGTCTGTTCAACGCTGGTCCGACCAATCTGATTCCACACTCCAAGACTGCTTCCATCACGTGGACTGGGATATGTTCCGTATTGCGTCAGACAACAACATTGACGAATACGCTGATTCGGTGTGCGAGTTCATTAGAACGTGTGTTGAAGATGTCGTTCCCATAGCAACGATTAAAACATTCCCAAACCAGAAACCGTGGATTGATGGCAGCATTCGCGTGAAACTGAAAGCGCGAACCACTGCTTTTAATCAGGGCAAGGTGACTGGAAACATGACCGAATACAAACAGTGTAACTATTCCCTCCGCAAGGAAATCAAACAAGCTAAGCGTCAGTATAGAGACAAAGTAGAATCTCAATTCAACGGCTCAGACACAAGAGGTATGTGGCAGGGTCTACAGTCAATCACGGATTACAAAAAGAAAACCAACACCGTCACGGACCAGGATGTCTTGCTCCCAGGCAGACTAAATAACTTTTGCCCGCTTTGAGGACAATACAGTGCCACTGACACTGCCCGCAACTAAAACATGCGGACTCTCCTTCACTGCAGCCGACGTGAGGAAAACATTTAAACGTGTCAACCCTCGCAAGGCTGCAGGCCCAGACGGCATCCCCAGCCGCGCCCTCAGAGCATGCGCAGACCAGCTGGCTGGTGTGTTTACGGACATATTCAATCAATCCCTATCCCAGTCTGTTGTTCCCACATGCTTCAAGAGGGCCATCATTGTTCCTGTTCCCAAGAAAGGTAAGGTAACTGAGCTAAACGATTACCGCCCCATAGCACTCACTTCCGTCATCATGAAGTGCTTTGAGAGACTAGTCAAGGACCATATCACCTCCACCCTACCTGACACCCTAGACCCACTCCAATTTGCTTACCGCCCAAATAGGTCCACAGACGATGCAATCTCAACCACACTGCACACTGCCCTAACCCATCTGGACAAGAGGAATACCTATGTGAGAATGCTGTTCATCGACTACAGCCCGGCATTTAACACCATAGTGCCCTCCAAACTCGTCATTAAGCTCGAGACCCTGGGTCTCGACCCCGCCCTGTGCAACTGGGTACTGGACTTCCTGACGGGCCGCCCCCAGGTGGTGAGGGTAGGTAACAACATCTCCACCCCGCTGATCCTCAACACTGTGGCCCCACAAGGGTGCGTTCTGAGCCCTCTCCTGTACTCCCTGTTCACCCACGACTGCGTGGCCACGCATGCCTCCAACTCAATCATCAAGTTTGCGGACGACACAACAGTGGTAGGCTTGATTACCAACAACGACGAGACGGCCTACAGGGAGGAGGTGAGGGCCCTCTGAGTGTGGTGTCAGGAAAATAACCTCACACTCAACATCAACAAAACTAAGGAGATGATTGTGGACTTCAGGAAACAGCAGAGGGAACACCCCCCTATCCACATTGATGGAACAGTAGTGGAGAGGGTAGTAAGTTTTAAGTTCCTCGGCGTACACATCACAGACAAACTGAATTTGTCCACCCACACAGACAGCATTGTGAAGAAGGCGCAGCAGCGCCTTCAGGAGGCTGAAGAAATTCGGCTTGTCACCAAAAGCACTCACAAACTTCTACAGATGCACAATCGAGAGCATCCTGTCGGGCTGTATCACCGCCTGGTACGGCAACTGCTCCACCCACAACCGTAAGGCTCTCCAGAGGGTAGTAAGGTCTGCACAACGCATCACCGGGGGCAAACTACCTGCCCTCCAAGACACCTACACCACCCGATGTCACAGGAAGGCCATAAAGATCATCAAGGACAACAACCACCCGAGCCACTGCCTGTTCACCCCGCTATCATCCAGAAGGCGAGGTCAGTACAGGTGCATCAAAGCTGGGACCGAGAGACTGAAAAACAGCTTCTATCTCAAGGCCATCAGACCACTAACATTGAGTGGCTGCTGCCAACACACTGACTCAACTCCAGCCACTTTAATAATGGGAATTGATGGGAAATTATGTAAAATATATCACTAGCCACTTTAAACAATGCTACCTAATATAATGTTTACATACCCTACATTATTCATCTCATATGTATACGTATATACTGTACTCTATATCATCTACTGCATCCTTATGTAATACATGTATCACTAGCCACTTTAACTATGCCACTTTGTTTACATACTCATCTCATATGTATATACTGCACTCAATACCATCTACTGTATCTCGCCTATTCCGCTCTGTACCATCACTCATTCATATATCTTTATGTACATATTCTTTATCCCCTTACACTTGTGTCTATAAGGTAGTAGTTTTGGAATTGTTAGCTAGATTACTTGTTGGTTATTACTGCATTGTCGGAACTAGAAGCACAAGCATTTCGCTACACTCGCACTAACATCTGCTAACCATGTGTATGTGACAAATAACATTTGATTTGATTTGATTTGAAATTACCAGTTCCCTGGGGCCCTGCTCTTTGGGTAAATATACAAATGTATTTTGTTCAGTCTGCATATAGAAGGAAAAATATATGTTAATGAGGGTTGACAGTTACTCCAAATGGATTGTGATATTTGTATTGCTGATTTAATTAAATGGATTGTGATATCTGTACTGCTGATTTAATTTTTTGTCTTTGTTTCGATACAAATTTCACCAGATTGGGTCTGCTGGATTGTTGGGATTCACCGATGGGTTAGATTGCTAACTCCCTGATCTGGTAACTCTTCCGAGAGGTCGCCAGTAAAATAAGGTAGCCTGCAGAGATCTGTTTTACTATCCAGGTCTTGATGCCCTCAATCTCACACAAATTATCAATGAACCTACCAGGTACAACCCCAAATCCGTAAACACAGGCACCCTCATATATATCATCCTAACCAACCTGCCCTCCAACCTGCCCTCCCTCTGCTGTCTTCAACCAGGATCTCAGCGATCACTGCCCAATTGATTGCGTCCGCAATGGGTCTGCGGTCAAACGTCCACCCCTCATCACTGTCAAACGCTCCCTAAAACACTTCAGCAAGCAGGCCTTTCTAATCGACCTGGCCCGGATATCCTGGAAGGACATTGACCTCATTCCGTCAGTAGAAGATGCTTGGTTATTCTTTAAAAGTGCTTTCCTCACAATATTAAATAAGCATGCCTCATTTAAAAAAGGATACAGACCGTGGTTCACTCCAGACCTGACTGCCCTTGATCAGCACAAAAACATCCTGCATTAGAATCGAATAGCCCCCGCAATATGCAACTTTTCAGGGAAGTTAGGAACCAATATACACAGGCAGTTAGGAAAGCAAGGCTAGCTTTTTCAAAAATAAATTTGCCTCCTGCAGCACAAACTCCAAAAAGTTCTGGGACACTGTAAAGTCCATGGAGAATAAGAGAACCTCCTCCCAGCTGCCCACTGCACTGAGGATAGGAAAAACTGTCACCACCGATAAATCCACAATAATTGAGAATTTCAATTTGCATTTTTCTACGGCGGACCATGCTTTGCACCTGGCCACCCCTACCCTGGTCAACAGCTCTGCACACCCCACAGCAACTTGCCCAAGCCTCCCCCATTTCTCCTTCACCCAAATCCAGATAGCTGATGTTCTGAAAGAGCTGCAAAATCTGGACCCTTAAAAATCAGCAGGACTAGACAATCTGGACCCTCTCTTTCTAAAATTATCAGCCAAAATTGTTGCAACCCCTATTACGAGCCTGTTCAACCTCTCTTTCGTATCGTCTGAGATCCCCAAAGATTGGAAAGCTGCTGCGGTCATCCCCCTCTTCAAAGGGGGAGACACTCTAGACCCAAACTGCTACAGACCTATATCTATCCTACCCTGCCTTTCTAAGGTCTTCAAAAGCCAAGTTAACAAACAGATCACCGACCATTTCGAATCCCACCGTACCTTCTCCGCTATGCAATCTGGTTTCCGAGCTGGTCATGGGTGCACCTCAGCCACGCTCAAGGTCCTAAATGATATCCTAACCTCTATCGATAAGAGACAATACTGTGCAGCTGTATTCATAGACCTGGCCAAGGCTTTCAACTCTGTCAATCACAACATTCTTATCGGCCTTGGTTTCTCAAACCTGGTTCACCAACTACTTCTCAGTTCAGTGTGTCAAATCGGAGGGCCTGTTGTCCGCACCTCTGGCAGTCTATGGGGGTGCCACAGGGTTCAATTCTCGGGCCGACTCTTTTCTGTATACATCAATGATGTCGCTCTTGCTGCTGGTGATTCTCTAATCCACCTCTACGCAGACGACACCATTCTGTATACTTCTGGCCCTTCTTTGGACACTGTGTTACCTAACCTCCAGACGAGCTTCAATGCCATACAACTCTCCTTCCGTGACTTCCAACTGCTCTTAAATGCAAGAAAAACTAAATGCATGCTCTTCAACCGATCGCTACCAGCACCTGCACGCCTGTCCAGCATCACTACTTTGGACGGTTCTGACTTAGAATATGTGGACATCTACAAATACCTAGGTGTCTGGTTAGACTGTAAACTCTCCTTCCAGACTCACATTAAGCATCTCCGGTCCAAAATTAAATCTAGAATCGGCATCCTATTTCACAACAAAGCATCCTTCACTCATGCTGCCAAACATACCCTCGCAAAACTGACTATCCTACCGATCCTTGACTTTGGCGATGTCATTTTCAAAATAGCCTCCAACACTATACTCAGCAAATTGGATGTAGTCTATCACAGTGCCATCCCTTTTGTCACCAAAGCCCCATATACTACCCACCACTGCGACCTGAATGCTCTCGTTGGCTGGCCCTCGCTTCATATTCGTCACCAAACCCACTGGCTCCAGGTCATCTTTAAGTCTTTGCTAGGTAAAGCCCCATCTTATCTCAGCTCACTGGTCACCATAGCAGCACCCACCCATAGCACACGCTCTAGCAGGTACATTTCACTGGTCACCCCCAAAGTCAATTCCCCCTTTGGCCGCCTTTCCTTCCAGTTCTCTGCTGCCAATGACAAAAAATCACTGATGCTGGAGACTCATACCTCCCTCACTAACTTTAAGCACCAGCTGTCAGAGCAACTCACAGATCACTGCACCTGTACATAGACCATCTGTAAATATTCCATCCAACTACCTCATCACCATACTGTTATTTATTTATTTTTGCTCCTTTGCACCCCAGTATCTCTACTTGCACATTCATCTTCTGCACATCTATCACTCCAGTCTCTATCACTCCAGTGTTTAATTGCTAAATTGTAATTATTTTGCCACTATGGCCTATGTATTGCCTTACCTCACTTATCTTACCTCATTTGCACACACTGTATATATCCTTTTTTCTATTGTGTTATTGACTGTTTGTTTTGTTAATTCCATGTGTAACTCTGTGTTGTTGTTTGTGTCGCACTGCTTTGCTTTATCTTGGCCAGGTCGCAGTTGTAAATGAGAACTTGTTCTCACCTAGCCTACCTGGTTAAATAAAGGTGAAATAAAAATTAAATAAAAATGAGTCCTGAGACGGTGCATGTGGAGTGAGCGATGAGAGAGACAACATACAAACTTCTCTCATGCTCCTGGTGTACTGGTGGGAGAAAGGAACCAGACTGAATGGTGGTAGCGGCTCAGGTGAGAGACTCGTGTACGTGGGAAAAACTGATGCATCTATTTGGACATTGAAATCGGGGCATTATCAAGTGCCATCAAACGTGACAGGCAAGAGTTACATGTTGGGAAGATGAACTGTAACGCTATCTGAAGAAGACACGCTAGAATGTTAAGTGCCTGGAGAACAGGGGGGGGGGGGGGGGTCAACCGTGCCCGTAATTGTTTAATTGGGGTATCAGGTTTATTGCGGAAGGTCTACACTCTACGAACAATTTAGATAAGAACGCATTGACATACCGATCTTTCAGTACCATGCCACTCGCGACAGGAACACAGGGACAAAGGGGGCTGTAATGAGAAGAGTTATTACCGGCAATAAAAGGTCCCGTTTATAAATGTACATTCTAACCGTGATGATGTGTGCTAGGTTGAGAAACTCGAATTTGAGCGATAGACTAAAGCACTAAGGACTATTATTCTAAATTTGGGTTGGATCATTTATAAAATGTTTTAGTTATGATTGGGATACCTTCGACAGGGAGGTTGTTAGAGAACTCACTGGATGATGGCTTCGTTCAACAATGAAGGTTTTTTGTTTCTTTTGTTTTACCATGTCATCAGACTTTTTATGTTAAATCTCATCAATACATATAGATTGCTGGATGTTACGGTACAATTAATGGCATACAAGGCCCATAGTCTGTGTCTTGTGTTAACACCCAAGGATGAAAATTAAGCTGACGGGCATATGGAGACCAGCATCACATGGGCATAGAACGTAATGGATAGACGGTTCTTTCCCCAATCTTAGAAATTATTGTATTTTCTCTCTTCCCTGCTTAAGTCAATATGTTTTTAGGTTTCGTGGAACATAAGAGTGATCATTGTTCCAGAGGAGGGACTGAGGTATATTGACTAATTGATTTGACATTGTTTTAGTATGGTTATAACTTTAGAAGTGCATTAGGAGTAGTGACCATTGTGTTATGGGTTTGATTGAATGACTTATGTGCAAATGTATCTGTAGCAGAAGCCTGGTACACATGAGGCCTGTGTTTGAGACATAATGTTTACATAAGGCTGTTAAGTGGGATGGAATGTGACTGGGGTGGAGACCTGTGGGGTCTCATAAATAAAGGTTGTGGTGACAGAGTGGTATCATTCTCAGAGATGTCTTTTGTTACAGGAGATAGCTCGTAGGATAGGGAGGACAGCTAACTGTACACAATATATTATGAAATTCAGTTGAAAGTTAAGCATACCCAGATCATGGTGAGAGTAGCAGAGATAGTGTTGGCATTTCAGACACTATTGTCAACTTTCAAAAAACCTGTGTCTCAGAGTTTTGTTAGGTTGAATATTCTTCCAACGTCATTAATCTCTATCCCATTTTATAACAGCCAGCGAACACTTGACAAATTCCATGCAGTAGTTATTCTCACGGCAGTCACTGTAGAGGCAGTAATTAAAGGGGGCTATAGTAACAGCATGGAATTGGACTACAGTGCAAATTAGCGAATTTGAGGTATGCATAGTGCAGTGTCAGTAATAGCAGGGGTTACTTTAGTAGAATTGTTGGGATATAATTTTATGAGGACTCATGCCACATGGCTTGGTAGCTGGTACCTGGGAGACCGATGAGGTTATCGGGGGGCTGTTATTCACGTCACAAATTAGTGATCTTGCCATAAGGGGAGAGTCTATGTTGTCCTGTTGTCAGGAAATGACCCGTGCGTTGCAGTGTGTATATTCCCAGGTGAAAGCGGCACATGAGGAGCAGGAGATAACCAAGGGTACGGACTGAGTTCTGGAGATTGAGTGTACATCAAGATACACCAGGCGGGACAGCGTTGGTCTGGTCCATACACAGTACTCCTTTCAGCACCTGCAGCGGTAAAGATCGTCATGTCTCTTCTCGGTGAGTTCACGCTTCTCACGTTAAATGAGATCCAGCTGCATAATGGGTGAGCGTGAAGACGCCTTGAAAGAGGAAGCGAAGCTAATGAGAGAGAGAAAAACACTAGATTTTACTGTAGACATACAGATGGGTTGGGTCTGGGAGCTACTTTAACCACCATAGTTAGGTTGGGTTAGTTGCTTTATTGGTTAATGCATCATATAAAAGGATAGATGTTGGGGTAATTGTCAGAGGTGTGGACTCGAGTCACATGAGTGGGACTCGAGTCAGACTCGAGTCACAAATATGATGACTTGCAACTCGACTTTGACTTTAACACCAATGACTCGTGACTTGACTTGGACTTGAGCCTTATGACTCGACCTGACTTGATACCCTCCCAAAGCCCAAATATGAAAAATGATACTATTAAAAAAGATTGCCAGCGCATCAACTCTTCATTTAACGGATTACAGTTAGAATCGGACAGCAGCCAATCAAATTGTGCCAGCTGAGAAAAAGTTGTGCGTGGCAGTGCAGAGGAACGCCGGAGGGTGAATTCAGATGGAGCCTTTGGAAAGATAATACCCCAAATTATTTTTGGGGATATAAAGACGACGCTGTATCAACAAAAAATTGATTTTAATTAGCAAAATATGCGGGAAGAAAATTACAGACAGGCGCAACAATTTCCAACTTTGTTCGACATTTGAAGTTGCACAAAGAATGGTAAGTCGTGGCTAATATAGCCGACAGCTATATATTTTATTACTTTACTAGTATCATGTAGGCTAATGTAATGTTATATCAATGAGCCTCTACACAGTCAGTCAGTGTGGGAACGTGATTATTGCACCCAAAATGGAGCTACAACTGGCTAGGCAGTTGGTAGCCTAAATCCTGCCTGATGTTACTGCTGTTCCTAAAACCATTGACATACGTTAGCCTACTGTAACCAGAGAGAGAGAGAGAGAGAGAGAGTGTGTGTGTGTGTAAAGGTTGGGCGATTGTGTACAAGCCTACATCGTGCACGATCGCACCCCATAGTGATCCTCGATAGTCGATCACTACTGGGGGGGGTCTTTCTCACGGCTACCCATGTATTTCCATGGAAATATAAAGTTTAATAGGAAAGTAGTAAATATATAGATGATTTGCGTAAATGTAATATACTAACTACTACGCTTGTTAAAAATGTGAAATGGTATTACATTTTGTGAAGAGCATATTATGACTTTAGGACTTGACTTGATACTTGCCGGTCTTAACTTGAGACTTGACTCGGACTTGCCTGTCTTGACTTGGGACTTGACTTAGACTTGCCTGTCTTGACTTGAGACTTATACTTGTGACTTGTAAGACAATGACTTGGCCCCACCTCTGGTAATTGTACACTTGATAACATTCTGAAGACATTGATGTGAAAGCATATACAGTGCTGAGTTACCTCAAGAGGATGTAGTAGTGATTAGTGATACGCAATTGCCTATCAGGTGACGTGCCTATCATGTGGCAACGGAGGAGATGGGGAACAAAGTGAAAATGGCATGGCTTGGGAACACCTCTCGGAGCCTGTGGCCGGAAAGGGGAAGACTGGGCGAAAGCATGAGGAGGTTCTCTAGGGCCTTCATGTTTGTGGAATCCAGCAGAAAAGTACCCTGGAGGCACAGTTAGGCGAGAGAGAGTGGGAATTGTCATGTTATCAGACGTTGGGTTTTCATGCATATATAATTATGCATAGCTTACATAGCTTGTTAATACTGTTATGTTTTGTGTTTCTCGTTGCTTTTCAAGTCTTGTGCTGTCACTATATTAGAAACCAAAAGGAGAAAGTTGAAAAGAAAGAAGTCCGTCGAGTTTTTACTCTGATAATTAGAACCTAACACCATGTTACCTGATGTGATGGATGAATCAATGCCGCTCGTTTGATGGTTGAGGCAGAATACCACAAGATTTGTCTGTCTAACATCTTATTCCAACCAACCAGCCCCTCCTCCCCCATCCACCCCAGTGACCGTATGAATCCTCAACCTAACATGATGACATGTCATGGCTTTTCCTACTCATGTAACCTGGCTTACACGTTCTCCTCATGGTGACCTCTATAAAGACCTGTTGACCTGGTATCAATGCACCAGGATTGGGAACCTTGTAAAACACACAAAATCACACAACCACCCTTTCACCAAACTTAATCAGTGTTTCATCTAGAAGTACATGTTTCACATTGCAATACATGTTCATATAAAGTAATTGCCTTTTACAATGAAATGCTCACATTACTTTTGATATGATTCCCTTCTAATGTGTTGAAATACATTTGACTATTACTTCATCCGACCGCTGTTAATTGATAATCACTTAACCGTTTGGTAAACCTATAGATTTTATATTGGTTGGTCTACTGCAGATTTTGAGAAGTACAATGAAAATGTATGTTTGTTCATTAAGTAGAAACATGTGAAGTATGATATATACTGTACTGCACGATTACCACTATTCTGATATTACTTCTCAGTAAATTTAAAGAATCAGACAATGACAAGATCAGAGATGTACTGTATGTAATGCATCCCCTATACTGTGAACATATATCCAAAATGATGTTCCTGGGGTATTTTTCTCTACTAAAATTGCATTGGCCAATACAGTACTGTAATATATGTCATTTACGAAGCAGGTATTTTTATCCACACATTTTTGCATGTGACCCCAGTGGGAATCAAACCAACCACCCTGGTGTTGCTAGTGCCATGCTCTTAATACTGTAACTGAGCCACACAGGACCACTGCAATACGTACAATACAATACTGTAAAATACAATACATGATTACAGTACAAGTGGAAGGTGTATGACTGTCATCCCCATGAGCATGCTACCCTCCGCCAGGCCATGGACGAAGCATGCAATGACATCAGAATGCAAAGCTGTTATCAAGGCAAAGGGTGGCTGCTTTGAAGAATCTCAAATATAAAATGTATTTTGATTTTGTTTAACACTTTTTTGGTTACTACATGATTCCATATGTGTTATTTCATAGTGTTGATGTCTTCACTATTATTCTACAATGTAGAAAATAGTAAAAATAAAGAAAATCCCTTGAATGAGTAGGTGTGTCCAAAACTTTGACTGGTACTGTAGGTCAAGCTTGGATCCACCATGCCCCCCCCACCACAGGTGCATGAACAATGAGGACATTTACTGTGATGTCGATGAGAACCTACAGACAAATGCTCTACTGGCTTGATGCAAACGTTATGTTTCTTTCATTCATTGAATTTCTTTCATTTGATTACAGCACACCTATATTGTAATGACATCTGAACAATATATTTTTTGCATCAATGATTGTGAAAGATGTCTTCAATTATCACACACCTTTGATCACACATAGGATAGAAATGATGGGAATTCGATGTTCCATTTTTGGTTGATATTGCCTAATGTGAAAACAGTGTAATATTCTGTAATGTACAGTACTGTAGCATATTGCATTCAAATGAACATTTTGAAACATGTACAGTATCTTGCATTTTTTTGCTATTGGATTAACTGGTTGTTAAAATAACTACATTGAGAAGATATCATCATTATCATTCCTAAGAGTTTATACGCCGCGCACCAAAGCGACTGAAAAAAACTGTATTATACATTGTCTGAGGTTGAGACTGATAGGCTGTGGAGCTTTGGCCAGTGTTGACCATACTCACATGATGCCTAACATTTGGAAATATAATTAGGACAAGACGATAAAATATATGGAAATAGAATTTGTGTGTGTGTGTGTGTGTGTGTGTGTGTGTGTGTGTGTGTGTGTGTGTGTGCGTGCGTGCGTGCGTGCGTGCGTGCGTGCGTGCGTGTGTGTGTGCGTGTGTTTGATTGCGTGATTGATTGTGCACGTGTGGGTCGCGTGACTACCACACTACAACCGGATGGTTGAAATTGATCTGGCAAAACAATGGCCGTATCCTCATAAACGTCTCTTTAAAGCATCCAGGAACACGTGTTGCTTTATATTCTCTAGTCTAAATCACTGAGCTGCCTCATATGGGAGCCCTACTTTCATTTACATGGATATAGGGTTCTGTCTATCTCTCTTTCTCCCCTCCCCTCTCTCTCTCTCCCTCCCTCCCTCTCTCGCTCCGTCTCTCTCTCTCTCACTCTCTCTCTCTCTGTGTTTGTGATGGGGAACTGTTTTCCATCCTCCATCTCATTCACTCATCAGGCTAGCTCATACTTTCTAAACACATTGTCAAGGGTGTAGATATCTGTTATTGTAATATAGATGGGTTTTATTGGGTTCAATGTTTATCTCTGATATGTTAGTGAATTTGATTTCTTCCATCTGGATGCCTTGCCTATGATGTTAGTGCGTGATGGCTGTGTGTGCCAGAGTGTGTGTGTGTTTGTGTGTGTGTGTGTGTGTGTGTGTGTGTACGTTCATTCCATCTCTCACCTGCAGAAGACCCCCATTCCATCCAGTAGGTAGCACTGGCCTCCGTTGAAGCAGTAGCTGGGCAGTGTGTCGCAGGGGGAGCGGCAGGTTCCATTCTGCTTCACGTAGCCCTGGCGGCAGCCACCGGCTCCGTCTGAGCCATCCACGGGTAACGCTGGAGGGGCTGCCGCAGGGCCCTCTGGAGCAGCAGCAGCACCTCCACTGGGCAGACTCTTGTCTGGGGTGAAGGAGCCGGAACCTGGGGGAGCCCTGGGCCTGGAGCGCGATGGAGGCCCGGCAGTTAGCCTCAAGTCGTCATCCCCATCCAAGGTATCAGTAGTGGTGCTGTAGGAGTACTCATCAGGGGTGGGCGACGCACCGTCTTCGTACGGCGTGAGGTAGTCGTAGTTGTCTGGCATGGCCCAGGAAGTGGGGTCGCCACCCTGGAGCTCGTGGGCCAAAGAGGAGGGAGAGGGCGGGGCTAGGTCCAGGCCGCGGCCGCGAGAGGCAGGGTCGAAGAAGTCCACCGTGAGGACGTCTGGGCGGGAGGGGTTAGCAGCAGCGAGTGGAGGGGCAGTGGTGGTGGCCAGATTGGCTACTCCTTCTTGGAAGTGGTGGTCCAGGTCGAAGACGTTGTCTCTGGCGTTCAGCCACGGTGGGTCAGTGTGCTCCTCTTCATCATCTTCCTCCTCCGTGCCACGGGGGTTGCTAGGCAGCAGGAGCTCTGTCTCTGCTGAGTCAGGGCTGATCCTGGGCGGGGCCACCACCTCCTCCTCGGCTGGCAACACCCCTTCTCCCAGCATGCCGCTGCCTTGCTCCTCCTCGGAGCGGGGCATGTGGCCGGGCCTCTGGGTCACTGTGAAGATGGGGCTGACTGAGGTGCTGATCCAGGTCACCTTGGTAACGACATCATTCACTTTGGCCGCTTCTTCGACCTTACTGGGCAGGGATGTCACATTGGCTGTGGTGTCCAACTCAGTGAGATTGGCCCCCAGAGTGTTCCCTGCAAACATACAAGAAAACAATGCTGTCAGGGCCATGACTGAATATCCTTTAATCAATCTGTCCACTTAATGTCATTCATAATAAAAAACACGGACACAAGAACTAGACCTAATATAAGCGGCAGAGACACAGATGTAGGATCTCAATTGGAGCCAGTTTCCTACGACATGAAAATAATCCGGCAGCAACAAGAAATGTGAATTATTATGTGCATTAGAATGAATCAACTTTTTTTGTAGGAGTTGATACATTTTTCATTAGGGCAAGTCAAGTCTGACATTTTTTAAGTGTAAATTACAAACCTTAGAATCCTTTTTAAATCTCAGATACACTACATGTTTGCATTTCCTGCTGTGCAGGAAAATTCTCAGCATCAAAAGAGTGATCAAATGAACATCCTACATCTGTAGTAAACAAACACCAACCGAAACAAACTATGAGATGAACAGTGACTTTCTTGCATTGAGGCTTCAGCCAAAAATCCACACACGAGTTGTGTCAGCCATTGAATGACTGAACATATCGTGACTCAAGTCCCTAGTCATTGGGCGGTATCTGTCTCCCAAACTGGCTCAACAGTCCAGCATTACCCTGAAGCTAAAATGCAAAACAAATTAAACCAAGATGGACTGGCCATATACTTAACCACTGGTAAATGACTTCAGCCAAGTGTAGCTCCTTATTCCTCTCCTAAAGCAGCTTTGGCGAACCCCATGGATTATGTGTAATAATTGACTAATGTACTTGAATGGCAAGAAACTGGGATTAGGGATTATGGTTTGGGGTTTAGGGGCTCCGGGGCTCCCTGTGGGAGGTGGAGTGATCTGGAGGGGAGACGGTCATATGGCATCTTCAGCCTGCAGTCTCACAGAGAGCAGCGCTGAGAGAAACACAGTGAGACACATTACTTTAACCAGACAAACATGTAGTTCAGTGAAAAAGTGTTGGACTTTTTGTTTTCTTTCACAGAAATGCCATCATCATATTTAATAAGCGCTATGCCATTTGTGACGTGATGTCTCGGTTTCAGCGTGAAAACAAAGAAGAAGAACCTTCACACCCACACGAACCATTATCTCATATGAAACAAAATAACTATTTCTTCATTAAACGTGGTGCGTGACAACCAAAGAACTCACAAAGCTTCAACAAAACCAGTTGCTGTTGTACTAGAATTATTTCTAGGAAATATACAGTGGGCCTATAGAGTATTACATTACTAAGCAGATAAAGGTTGTTAATGGGTGCCGTCATGTTAGTATTATGGTAGCAGCCAGGTGGAATCCTGGGTGTTTTACTGCTGTAGTCAGAGAAACAGAGGCTTTCAAAAAGAGGATGAATTTGGAGTTAATCCATCCACCAGATAGACTCGCACTGCTGTTAAAGACATCATCTGACATTCTGAGCAGCAACGCTTTGGCCAAAACCACTATGGCATGCCACGCTTACACACATATCCAGGGAATATACTTAAAGGAATATACTGCACACACACACAGACACACGGACACACACACATACACACACACACACACACACACACACGGACACACACACATACACACACACACACAGAGACGCACGGACACACACGCACACAGTCATTCCCTCATGAAGTGATCAACTCTACAGAGAACAGAACAGGCTAACTCTGTGTGAGTAGTCCCCAGGGGAGCAGGCTACTCAACAGACAGCTCCCTCTGACGGTAAAGAGACACTTTAGTCACACTTCTGTATTTGTTCAGCTCTAACAATTACTCAGTCAGTTTGTGTCTTTTATAGTTGTACGTCTGGAAAACAAACAGAGACAGAAAGTAACGTTCCAAAGACAAGGTCTGTCTCGTTGTTTCTGGCAAAAATGGCCAAACAGTAACATAAGTCTATGTTTCCTGTTGTTTTCACAATCAATAACTAAACGTCCCTTTTTCAGGACCCTGTCTTTCAAAGACTAAAAATCCAAATGACTTCACAGATCTTCATTGTAAAGGGTTTAAACACTGTTTCCCATGCTTGTTCAATCAACCATAAATAATTAATGAACATGCACCTGTGGAACGGTCGTTAGGACACTAACAGCTTCCAGACGATAGGCAATTAAGGTCACAGTTATTAAAACTTCGGACACTAAAGAGGCCTTTCTGCTGACTGAAAAACACCAAAAGAAAGATGCCCAGGGTCCCTGCTCATCTGCGTGAACGTGCCTCAGGCATGCTGCAAGGAGGCATGAAGAATGCAGATGTGGCCAGGGCAATAAATTGCAATGTCTGTACTGTGAGACGCCTAAGACAGTGCTACAGGGAGACAGGACGGACAGCTGATCTTCCTCGCAGTGGCAGACCATGTGTAACAACACCTGCACAGGATCGGTACATCCGAACATCACACCTGCGGGACAGGTACAAGATGGCAACAACAACTGCCCGAGTTACACCAGGAACACACAATCCCTCGATCAGTGCTCAGACTGTCTGTAATAGGCTGAGGCTGGACTGAGGGCTTGTAGGCCTGTTGTAAGGCAGGTCCTCACCAGACATCACCGGCAACAACGTCCCCTATGGGCACAAACCACCGTCGCTGGACCAGACAGAACTGGCAAAAAGTGTTCTTCACTGACGAGTGGCGGTCTTGTCTCACCAGGGGCAATGGTTGGATTTGCGTTGATCTTCGAATGAATGAGCGTTACACCGAGGCCTGTACTCTGAAGCTGAATCGTTTTGGAGGTGGAGGGCCGGTCATGGTCTGGGGCGGTGTGTGACAGCATCATCGGAATGAGCTTGTTGTCATTGCAGGCAATCTCAACGCTGTGCGTTACAGGGAAGACATCATCCTCCCTCATGTGGTACCCTTCCTGCAGGCTCATCCTGACATGACCCTCCAGCATGACAATGCCACCAGCCATACTGCTTGTTCTGTGCATTATTTCCTGCAAAACAGGAATGTCAGCCATGCCAGTGAAAAGCCCGGATCTCAATCCCATTGAGCACGTCTGGGACTTGATGGATCGGAGGGTGAGGGCTAGGGCCATTCCCCCCAGAAATGTCCAGGAACTTGCAGGTGCCTTGGTGGAAGAGTGGGGTAACATCTCACAGCAAGAACTGGCTAATATGGTGCCGTCCATAAGGAGGAGATGCACTGCAGTACTTAATGCAGCTGGTGACCACGCCAGATACTGACTGTTACTTTTGATTTTGACCCCCCCTTTGTTCAGGGACTCATTGTTCCATTTCTGTTAGTCACATGTCTGTGGAACTTGTTCAGTTGTTTATGTCTCAGTTGTTGAATCTTGTTATGTTCATACAAATATTTACACATGTTAATTTTGCTGAACATAAACGCAGTTGACAGTGAGAGGACGTTTCTTTTTTTGCTGTGCTTATAACAGTATTATTCAAAGTATGGTCAGTGCTGTGGCCTAACAGCCTTAGAAATATTTTTGTGATACGTGGCTGTCATTTATGTGCAGTATAAATGTCTAGATTTCATGGGATGTCGGTTTGTCAGGGTTATTAAGTTAGGAGTACTGGAGTTGTACTGCATTGGGCATCAACTCTTTCATCAATTAAAACATTCCATACATGTGGTTCTCTCTTCTAAAATGTCATATAATCACTATATAAGCAATGTCATATCATGGAGAATCATAGGCTGTCCAAAATTTGAATCTTCAAGTGATTACTTCAAGGTAAAAAAAAAAATCATCTTCAAAGGATTCTTAAAACCTTTTACTACAGTGGGCTAAATCAGGGTCACACAGAGTGTTTCTTGGTAGTCTTAACCAAATCTACTTTGAAAAAAGTATACACCTCACACACATGGTTATGTGCTTAAAGAAAAGAAAACACCTGAAAAATGTCAGATATAGAGTTGAAATATATTACATTTGAGTTTGCATACCAATATAACACTGTTTATACTATACATCACAGAAGACTGAAATATAACAAAATCGTTTTACATAGAAACACCGGATTTTCAGCAGGTTTTTATAAATAACGTTAATTAATTATGAAATTACAAAAAATATGAATACCATTCCACCCATGAGGCCACTAGGGGGCGATTTGGTCATTTGACTGCAGGAAAGGTTATTAATCACTTAACAACGTAGACACACACACACACACTCTCTCAACCCCTTCCGTTTCTCTCTGTCTGTCTCTCTCTAAGGAGGACACCAGTGGTGCTCTTGAAGAGCCACTCTATTGGAGGCAGCAGTGTGTCTGTCTGCCAGGGAGCTTTGCTGATTCTCTAAAGTGAGTCTCAATTAAAAATGCATCCTCACATAGAGTCTTGTTAACCTAATTGGATTAACAAGGAGACTTTTGACAGGTCACTGATTTCGCTGGGCACCACCAGCCAGGACTATGGTTGTAAAATTCCGTGAACTCTTCATAAATTCCCTGGTTTTCCAGAAATTCTGGTTGGAGATTTCCAGATTCCGGGAATCCTGCAACCGGGATATCGGGAAAACCAGGGCATTTATTGAAAGTTCACGGGATTTTGCAGCCTTAGCCAGGACCCATAGATAGAGATCCACTGTGAACAGCAGATCCATATCTCCCACTAGTACACAGCTATCTATCTCCTCATCACCTGACCAGGCCACAAATAAAGGCTTTTGATTCAATAAGGAGAACTGAAGTTTAGTCCTAGACACTTCTGCTCACATGCAAGGAGAGTGGGCCGGCCCGTATATATGTGTGGCTGTTTCTGAAGTCAAACTAGAACACATTAAGTTGCTTACGCCATTCTTGGAGTTACTTGAGTTGAGGTTTCCATTGAAAGACTTGTATACACCAGAGACAAATAGCAGTCTCATTCTCTTTAAACAATGTGAAGACACTGATTTGATTTATCCAGTTGCAAGGCGAGACTATTAATACCAGTCCAAAAATACTTCATATTGCGTTTGAGACTGTTTGTGATCAAGAAAAGTTTTAGGAGATCAGAGAATACAAAACCTGCATGTAATTATCTAAAAAAAAAGTGAGTGATCAAAAATGCAATGTAATTTAACGCCTAACTTGAGGTGGGCCTACAGAGGCAAAACTATCGTGTAACTCATGGACTGATATCAAAGGGAGGCTTGTGTGAGATAGAGGTAGGTGACTTACCTATTCAGCATGAGTAACCATACATCCTGAACATCAACCCAATCCCAGCCAACAAGATACACTGTGCCCACTATGACACAGAGTCTGTTAACAAGGCTGTGGTATACGGGATGCCCAATAAAATGGACATTAGATCCACAGGTCCAGCAGGGTGGCAGCCTGGCATGATGCCACAATGGCCTGAATGGGGATTGCCAGGGCATTGCCAGGGTAGGGTCAGGTCCCTGTTTAGACCTGGTCTTCTCACTGTCCCCGGCCTCCACCACTGATTGTCCCCCTGGCCCAGATGGAATCAGGCTCACAGGGGCCACAGCAGACCCCCGGACTTAGGGCTGTCAGAGAGCGGTGTGTGGCGGCCTGGGAGGATGGGGGGGATAAAGTGGTCTTTGTGCTCCACTTTCAGACAGGACAGTCAGACAATGTTACATAAGGAACCCCCTCCCCCCTTAAAATGTATTCTGAGGTGTTTGGGGGGTATGGGGGGGTTGGGGTAGGTTCCAGCCCCTGTAGCGGAGGGCGTGGGTGGCGGTAATGAGAGATATTTGGCATTGCCAGGGGCAACAGGGTTGATGTTGGCTATCTGCCAAGTCTTTTGTTTCCTGGTTAGTTGGGATGCGTTGCCTACCTCCAAATGAAACAGGGGATTGTGATTGGCTATGACAGACAGTAAAGAGGACGGTGATTGTTTGTGACAGATTTTTAGCTCCCAGACAGTGTCTGCTGACACTGACAGAAGGATATAGGGGTGAAGGGTCAATGGTCAGGGTGGCCAGAGCAGTGAGATAAAGTGGGAAAGAGGGGGAGGGAAAGAGGGAGGGAAAGGGAGGGAGGGAAAGAGAGGGAGGGAAAGAGGGAGGGAGAGAGAGGGAGGGAAAGAGAGAGGGGGAAATGGGAGGGAACGAGAGAGAGGGAAAATGGGAGGGAAAGTGAGGGAGGGAAAGAGTGGAAGGGAAAGAGAGGGGGAAAAGGGAGGGAAAGCGGGAGGGAGGGAAAGAGAGGGAGGGAAAGAGGGAGGGAGAGAGAGGGAGGGAAAGAGAGAGGGAAAATGGGAGGGAACGAGAGGAAGGGAAAATGGGAGGGAAAGAGAGGGAGGGAAAAGGGAGGGAAAGAAAGGGAGGAAAAGGGAGGGAAAGCGGGAGGGAGGGAAAGAGGGAGGGAAAGAGAGAAAGCAGTTGAGAGAGAAATGGAGAGATAGAGCGGATGGAGGCACAGAATAAGCGAGAGAGAGTATGGAGATGCCAAGAATGAGAGTGTGTGATAGGAGGATGGTGTCGTGAAAAAGATAAGCAGACGAAATGGCAGTTATGTGAGCATGAGAGAGAGAGATGAACAGCAAAGGATGATAGTCAAGTGAAAAGGATTGTGAGGTTGTGTGTGAGAGAGTGAGTGTGACTGATCACTCGTTTCCATTGATTTTATAGTGAGCTCCCTCTAAACAATCCTCAAGAGAGGACCTTCATACTGTGTATAGACACACACATACACGTGTGCACGTATAACACACACACACACACTATATAACCATATAACCATATACTATGAATAATGCATTAACCTTTTTCTCTTTACTCAATACCATTCATTAATATCGATGAAAGTGGATATGCATGAGTCTGCATTCAGCAGACTAACACCCCTGCACTGATTTCCACCTACCACTGTGCCACTCTCTCAATCTCTCTCTCTCCTTCTCTCTCTCTATACCTTCCTCCCTCCATCACATTAAACCTTTCATTTTTGTGCTCAACAGGTGGCAGGCTGGAGAAGGGCTGTGTTGCCATGGCAACGGTCTTGCCCTCACTGTGCAGAGAGAGTGGATGCAGCGTTGCTAACCTAACAGATCTGCACACAAACACACGCATGCACGCACACACTACAAGGACAAAACGCTAATACTCACATTTCCAGACATAAATATTCATTGCGTAAGAACAAAGGGTGTGTGTGCAGGTGTGTAGCTTACATAACACTTGAAGTTTGTGTATGCCTGGTTGTGTGTATGCATGTGTGTTATCAAAATGCAGAACAGGGAGCCTGTCCTCTCTCAGCATGCCCCTCCGGTGTCCATACTCTCCTCCTTTACCTTCCTGCTTCCTCCTGATTGGTTTAAGTCAGCGGTTCCCAACCAGAGGTAATAGGAACCCTGGGGTACTTGGCCTATCCATAGGGGGCACTTGAGACTCATGATACCATAAAATGCACACGAGGGGGTACCACAGGGGTCCTCCAGGCAGAACTAAATTCAGTTGGTGCTATACAGTAACTAAACAAGGTTGGGAACCACTGATTTAAGTGATTAGCCTAATTAAAAATGAAGGATTCGATAAACTCCCGGCTTTCAAAGGCATCCAGGGATCACACAGTCCACATTAATCCAGCTCATTAATCAGTCATCTTATTATCCATTTTATGCTTGTTTTTCCTTTTGTTCTGTCTTGGGCTGGTTCAGCTGAATGTGCTAGTGTGGTGGATGTCTTTATTAATATATAATAACATATGCCATTTAGCAGATGCTTTTATCCAAAGTGTCTTACAGTCACGCATGCATACATTTTACATACGGGTGGTCCAGGGAATGGAACCCACTGTCCTCGTGTTGCAAGCACTGTGCTCTACCAACGGAGCTACAGAGGACCACCTCTTTGACAGGGGGAGGTGGGGGAATGAATACTAATAGGACAGGGCTCAACTACATCGGTGATGTAATACGCTCCTCTCGCATTGCAGAGCACGGTTCGCTTTGTGGAGGAGACTAGATGTGCGCTGACACATTCGGAGGCGCGTGCACTGACATGAACTCACTGACACGCACACAGACTACTAGAAGGTGCAAGAACACAAAGGTACACACTTATTCTTAACACTATCACAACCTATGGGAATGCTCACACACACGTTTAAACGGCTGGCCAGGTCAAGCCAACCCACACCTATGTTAATGGTCCCCTGCCGGCAACTGGAGGCAAAACCTTGGAGCAGGGGGGTGCAGGTGGTAGGACAGAGAGAACGGGATAACATTATTGTGTCTTCTTCTCTGCTTCTCCCCGTGCTTCTCCTCCTCTGATGAGATGCAAGGTCACTCCACAATCCCCCTGAAGCAACACCGAGAGGAGCTGCCTAAAGCGGGTTTCATGTTACACATGCAGAGGCGTCTTTGCGCGGAGCACGCCATTGTTTGAGATGGAGGGAGGTGGATTGCAGATGTTCTACCAAGCAGCATGTGAGGTGCACGGGGTTGAGGTACACGGGGTTGAGGTACTCCTAATGATTGTAGAGAGAGAGAGAGAGAGAGAGAGAGAGAGAGAGAGAGAGAGAGAGTAGAGAGAGAGGTAGAGAGAGAGAGAGAGAGAGAGAGAGAGAGAGAGATGTAGAGAGAGATAGGGAGGGAGAGAGAGAGGTAGAGAGAGAGAGAGAGAGAGAGAGAGGGAGAGAGAGAGAGAGAAAGAGAGGTAGAGCGAGAGAGAGAGAGAGAGGTAGAGAGAGAGAGAGAGATGTAGAGCGAGAGAGGGAGAGAGAGAGAGAGGTAGAGAGAGAGAGAAAGAGAGGTAGAGAGAGAGGTAGAGAGAGAGAGAGAGAGAGGTAGAGCGAGAGAGAGAGAAAGAGGGGTAGAGCGAGAGAGAGGGGTAGAGCAAGATAGGGAGAGAGAGAGAGGTAGAGAGAGGTAGAGCGAGAGAGGGGGAGAGAGAGGTAGAGAGAGAGAGAGGTAGAGTGAGAGAGAGAGAGAAAGAGAAAGAGAAAGAGAGAGAGAGAGAGAGAGAGAGAGAGAGAGAGAGAGAGAGAGTGAGAGAGAAAGAGAAAGAGAGAGATGTAGAGCGAGAGAGAGGTAGAGAGAGAGAGAGAGAGAGAGAGAGAGAGAGAGAGAGAGAGAGAGAGAGGTAGAGAGAGGTAGAGAGAGAGAGATGTGCACTATTTCTCCAATTTACTTTATATTGATTTTAAAATTACTGTTATGATCAAAATGTGTGTTTTTTCCTAAACTGCTATATAAAAGGCTGGGGGGATTTGGCTTGAAGATTAACACACTGCTTTTCAAAGATAATCTGTTCGTGGCAGATGTGTGTCAGCAGGCCAGAGGAGAGCAGAGGAAAGGAGGGAGAGGCAGGCAGGAGGGAGAGGCAGGCAGGAGGGAGAGGCAGGCAGGAGGGAGAGGCAGGCAGGCAGGCGGGCTGGGAGGCTGACCTTCCCAGAGTCCATCATTCCCAGAGGCCATCACCATGCTGGCCCCAGGGACATAAATCCTGGAAATGTGGCTGAGCCTTGACTACCATTACCCCCTCCATCACCCGTCCAAACCCGCTCGCTCACACAGCCATCATTCTGAGTGGGGGAGGGGAGATGCCTCTACATCCCTCACAAAATGGCACCAAGAAGAGGTGCCCTGTCCCTAACATCTGTCATTGTTAGGGACACCATTCTTTGGTCACCACAGTGTTCACAGTAGAAGGAGCAGGTGGTGCCACTGCCACAGCCCACCAGTGAAGCAAGAAAATGAATAAAAGCCTAGTTCACAAATTTTGTGGAACTAATGTTTTTAATTGTATTTTTATCAGAGGGTTCTGCACCCTCAGCACACCTACTTTCCTGCAGCTATGATTGTATATATTTGGCAAGGCTGACATTATATTATATATTCATCCATTTAATCCGGACATTGTTTAAGCATGTCTTGGCGCATTGGTACCGTCTTCGGTGCCCTGTTGCTGGGCGGTGATGGGCATAAACGGATCCTCTTTTTGCCGGTTGGACAATAGTGCACCAACCCGGACCTGCGACGCGCCAGGGAGATTCCAGTCTCCAGAGGCTACACAGACTGACATATGGATAAATAAATATAGCCTATCATCCCATCCTTCCGCAGACTACATTGCCTGTAGAGTACCAATTCCCGCTCCCATTCCTACAATCACTGGGCATCATCCTCCCATCCAAGCAGAAGTGGCCAAACATAAAATATAATGGTAATGGCGACCGCGTAAGGAAATTGAAATGAAATGAATCGACTAGATTAGGTAGACTATATCCCCATGATGTCATATTGATTCTATCCTTGGGCTATTCATATCCAACAACATTATTAACATGTAAGAAGTGCTGTGATTCAGCATGAGACAATGAGGATAAAGAGTTTTCAGTGTCTTTTCATGTTTTCTATAAAAGCCAAGGCGCGCTGTATCAGAATGTCCGTCCAAATTGGTTGATGAATAATGCAACAGAGACTCCGACCGTAATCCTGCCTTTGTGTCGCCTGGCTCCATCACTGCCAGAGTGACAGCAGCAGCCTAGGGGGAGCAGTCCTAGCGCATCGGCTCGCCACTATTACCCGGTAACACCGATACAGAGAGTGGGTCATTGCTGAAAGGCAATTGTGCCATCCGGCTCTCCAAAAACCAATACAACCTCCATGCAATTGCCACTCTTTGGAATTGACACATTGCCCGACAATATCCCACCCAAAAGGTCATATCATAACCCAAATAAAATATTGGTTTGCGTCCTGGGTAAAGATAACCTATGGTGCAGTGCTTAATTAATTACACTATTCTGAGAGTGAGCGCATGACCAGTCGGCTCTAGTCTACAATAGAAGGCTCACTGGTCCCCTTTGTTGGACTGACTCTCTGTGCAAGTGTGTTTTGTCACTGGTTTCACGGTGGTCAGCCTATCACACGCATGCGAGGGAAAACAAAGAGACAACCCATGCTTTCTTGTGAGTCAAAAATGATATGATTTCTTACCATGTACAAAGAGGGGAATCAAGTGTAGAACCAGAATGCTTGACAGCAGCAGTAGCCTCCAGCATCCCGTGCAAAACCTCGCTTCCTTTCCGTTCATGCTTGCGTGTGATAATGGCCAGAAAATCTGATTATAATCCCTCTCAAAATGAAGTGAGTAAATCTTCCGATTTGATTTGTGCCCCCTATCCACGTTAGACTCCCGCCTCCTTGCGCTTCTCCATAGTAACTTCGTCTTGAGTGGTGTGCTAGTATTTACTTCTCCCGCTTCTTCAATTAACCACAGTTCAATCGTTCAAGGCCCCGTCGCCACCGAATATCGGCCAGACGGAGACCTCGCACAGCCAAGGATGGACGTTCCGTACTGGAGCTGAGTTGAGCGCAAGCGAAAGCTGCGGCTCGGTTGGTTTTTGATTAGAGCGATGGCACTTCACCATAGGACGACTGGGAACGCTCCGCGGAATGTGATGCGATCGGCACTGTTCTCACCATCTGGGAAGGGAAAAGGATTGTTGCTGCCCCCCTCCTCCGGTCTCCTACCCCTCCTCTTCCCAAGGCTTTTTCCCTTTCAATAATTTGGACCAATTTGCTATTCAACTGAGACTTGGATCTTGCCAGTGCACACACTCAGCTCGGCGCTTCAGCAGCCTTTTGAACACAATTTATAAACGGAGACTTAAAATAAAAAATGATAATACTTCTGCGTGAGCGTGCAGGCGTGTGCTTATTTTCCACTGTCAAATGTTTCAAGCATTTCCCTGAAGAGATTGATGCTTTGGCCAAATGTTTGAATAAATCAAGTTAAAAATAAATCATGGGTTTTAAGCACTGTGGTCAAACTATTCGGTGCATGGGCCACATGCCACATAACAGTTGGATGAGAGGGAGATTTAAAGTAAAGTATTGTTTTAATGCTTTAGAAACAACATGTTTTGGTTAATTGTGTGTTAAGATAAAGAAACAAACAGCAGAGACGGGGTGGGGTGTGAGAGACATTGGGATGCAGTGATGAATGCACGAGGGCCCAGGATACTGACGGTAGGGGTCTTGCATTCTTTCACAAGCTACCAGCTCTCACAGCCTCAGGTCAGAATTAGGCTACATGTTCATCCATGTTTCTCAAATGTGAAATTTCGAAGTTCTTCCAAACGTGACATTTCAAGGTGTTTAAGGTTTAGTTTAGTTTAGGCATTTACATCCAAATTCTTAAGATTAGGCATTAACTCCGAATGAATAGGCTTAAAACAATAGCATCAAAAACGTTCTATTGCTGGATTCCAACATGCAATCTTTGGAATCAGAGGCAGATGCTTGAAGCTATTTAACAATGCTCACTGTTGCCCCTAGTGGGCGTTTTACACTTCATCTCCCAACGTTCTCAGACATGGGTGGACTTAGAATACTGACTTGTATCACGAGTGACCTGGCTGGCCACAAGACCATGCAGGAAGACCATGGAGGAAGAGGGGGAAGAAGCCCCGGCAACAGGCTTTTATGTTGTGTGTGTGCGTGTTTTTGTGAGCGTGTGAATGCTTGGCTGCACGCGCACATGTGTGTGTTAATTGTGGAAAGTAAGTCCAGTAGAAATGCAGTGTGAAACAAATGAATAATTGACTTCAAATGAGACTTTTCAACGTTTTCACGTAGGCAGGGTTCAGCTAAATTAAGGATGGTACTCACACATCCTACCTCTCCAACACACCTGACCTGAAGATGATCACTTTGCTTTCTTGTGAGGGCTTTGTGTGTGTGTATATGTGTGTGCCTCAAGCAGTCTGCAGCCCCCCTGCCTACCAATACTCCTCTTTGGGGGAGCAGACAGACAGACAGACATACAGTACAGTACCTTCAGACACAGGGCTGGTGGCCACTCATTCTCCCCTCAATGAACTTTGCTAAGATCTAGAAATCATCTATCAGAGCTCTCCTTCACCAACTGTTCTCAAAGTCTGCAGTCCCCATCCTTTAAAAAAAACATTATACAGAGACATTGTTAGTATCCTCTATGTCCTGAGTGACTATGTATATAGTAACATTTGAGATGGGATCGATTGAGTCAGAGCGACTTGACTTTCACTACCCTCTCTACTCACCCGACAACCCCCTTTATTTTCCCTTAAGAAATGCACCCATCCGGAGCTGAATCAGCCATTTGGCTATGTGTGAGTCAGGTTGATGGGTTAGATGAGGGGATTTCCCCAATGCCCAAATAGACCCCCCAAACCACCTCACCCCAGATCTGTCTCTGGGTGTCATATACTCATTTTGGGTTAATACCTCTTACAGCTATCATGTCTGCTCTAGCCAGGACTGTTGTTATGAAAGCCTCACCAATCGGTTTAATTTTGAACACGGGGCCGTCAACAACGTTGGGATTAGACAATAATCCTCACTCTCCTCTCCCCAAAAATATGTCTGCCCCCCCACCTCAGGGGAACAATTATTATCCGGTTCTGGTGACACAGGGGTACTGGGTGCAGGCAGGCATGCATGCACACAACAACAAAACAAACAATGTAACAATTAGGCAGTTTCTCAGACACCCTGGGGAAGACTGAGGTCATCGTAGGTCAGACTGGAAAGGTGGGAGGTTCAAAGGTCATACCTACCCATCTAACAATCAAAAAAAAGACTGGGACATAATGGATTTTCCCCTCTGATTCCCTTTTTCTTCAATGTTCTAGAAACACCTCCCTTTAGCTCTGTTGTTGAAATGTTCTCAGAATGTTTCTAAAGCTATTGTAGATTATACCGTTGACAGACATTAGACCGTTATCCCTAACCTTTATCTAAGAAACACTGCAAGATGTTTGCTGTGTGGGTAACATATCCTGTGTTAGGTATGAACATGATAAAGTGAGATTGGAGAAGAGTTTAACAGATGATCTCAGGTCATTCAATGACCCACATTACTTTATATACTTACTAATAATATCTCATTATGGTTTCATTATTACAGCTGTGTGGAAGATAGTGCTAATGAGGCCAGACAATGACCTTTTAGGCTGCTTCGCTTCTGAATTCCAGCTACTGTATACATGCCCAGTGAAAACGCTCATGTGGGAGTTTGAGACAGAGGGAGAGACAGTGTTCGTGTGGGAGGTGTCTGTGTGTGTGTGTGTGTATGTGTGTGTGTGTGTGTGTGTGTGTGTGTACATACTCGTAGTTGTGTGTGTGGTGTGGCATGAGGTCTTTATCAATGAATGGAGAAGAGTCTCAGTGGTTATTTTTCCTGGATGAGATACATGGTTGAGACATGTATACTCGGATGGACAGACACACACCGATTCTATTGTACAGATCCATGTTCCAGATGTATTTTACAATCCACTTCCAGTCCAGTTAAAACCCATACTGCCACAGCCTTCCCTTTTTCCCCATCCCTCTTTGTCCTCCTCCTCCCACCTCCTCCTTCTTTCCGTTGCCGTCTGAGCAGTGCTTCTATTCCTAGTGCCGGGTTGGGCTTTGGGGAACACAAGCTGACGTGCTGCTAACCAGAGCAGAACTAAACTGTTTGTACCCCCCTTTTAAAACAAACTCCCATCCCCAAACCCCCCCCCTTTTAAAACAAACTCCCATCCCCAAACCCCCTTTTAAAACAAACTCCCATCCCCAACCCCCCTTTTAAAACAAACTCCCATCCCCAACCCCCCTTTTAAAACAAACTCCCATCCCCAACCCCCCCCTTTAAAACAAACTCCCATCCCCAACCCCCTTTTAAAACAAACTCCCATCCCCAACCCCCCTTTTAAAACAAACTCCCATCCCCAACCCCCCTTTTAAAACAAACTCCCATCCCCAACCCCCCTTTTAAAACAAACTCCCATCCCCAAACCCCCCTTTTAAAACAAACTCCCATCCCCAAACCCCCCTTTTAAAACAAACTCCCATCCTCAAAACCCCTCCCTCTTTGTTTAAACCCCAAACATAGCACGTTGAACAGGCCACCAATTATCCAAACCATCGTCCCCCTCCATACATACTGTACGTAAGCTTCAGCCTCACCCGTTCCAGTCACCTCCCCCTCTCCTCTCCCTCTCTGCACCCAGCAGCAACACCTTCCTCATCCTTCTCTCTCGCTCTCTCTCTCTTCCTCCCTCCTTCGGCAGAAAAGCTTCAGTAATTTGCACGAGCATTTGTTACTATGTACATAGCCAAGGCAACCACCCACTCACAGGCTCCAGAAACTAAGATGGGAGTATAAAAGAATGGTCTAATGCACAGATGGAAACCCACATCCACACACACACGCACCACACACACGCACCACACACACACACACACACACACACACACACACACACAAACATACTTCTCTTTTTTTCTTTGTAAACCAGACATTTCCTGGACCAGTTTTCCTCTCTGCAAATTTACCAGTGTCAAAATAAAGCACAGCCTGGCACGTGTCAATATTTGATCGCCTCTCGTACGTCAATTCCAGTAAACCATTGAGATCAATTTAGCAACATTGGCTCCAATGAGACTGGTGGATGTTTGGCTCATGGAAATGGCACGAGACTAATCTCTGCAGGAACCAGTTAGCCGAGGCCAATGACCAATATGAGAGTGAGAGTTGAGAGGGACTGGCGACTCATGACTCCACCATTCCTAATTCTACAGACTCCATGTTGACATAGTAAGTCAGTAAATACAAGGTTCATGAATAAACAAGACATGACAGTGTCATCAACAGCAGAGTGGGGCCTGTTGAAGGGTTGGTGTGTGTGTGTGGGGGGGGGTTCTGAGTAGAGAGAACAATGAGAGTTAAGTAAGTTGCACACAACACACATACACTTTGATATTATCACGCTGCATTTTTGTACTTTCATTATATCACGTCGTCAACGTGGGCCGTGGATATAGAGATCAATCCTAGCCACTGGAGCCTACTGTCGAGCCACTGACGATTTCTTCTTGCATAATTTGAAGTTTGAGACAGTGACAGACAAAATGGATGCAGGTAATGAGGGAGATGGGGCGAAACGGAATGTTTATGTATCCGTCGGCCAGGACGCAATGAGGCGTGGAAACACAGGTCATAATAGCTCAAGTGTGTGTGTGTGTGTGTGTGTGTGTGTGAGGAGATAGAGAGAGAGCTCTATTGTCATTGTCCCCTCATGTGTTCACAGCTAATGCGTTCTCATCAAATACCCAGCAGAAAGATGACAGAACTGCAGGAATCCAAGCGGGGGCTGCCAGAGTTGCTTTGCCCATTAGGAAGCACTGAAACCTCTTGTCTACAGCACTTTTACAGTCTATGACTGGGATAATTAGCTAAGTACTGCTCAGCAATGGCTTTCACTCAATCAGTCGAGCGGAAGAACAGAATCGGAGCAATTCAAAGAAACATTTGGTAGCCCTGTGTACAACTAAAAGCATGGTAAGTGAGGCTGATTGTGTGTGATGCTACTTTATGCATGAGTCATCCATCGCCAGTGTTTACATTGCAACAGTACAATCGAATGGTATCTAAATGTCATTTCAGGGTAGTTCACACTGGCTTTTGTCAGTTCCATTTACATGTCAAAGGTCACTTCATAGTGGAGAAGGGATAGATGGGCGACTGCAGTACAAAGACTGACATAAAAAATAAAAGCTTGCTTGACCATTTCCCTCCAAAAATACAGTAAATATTGAGTAATAACTGAGAAATGTTGTGCAATACTACCGTAAATTAATATGGTCTGATACCTGCGTTGGAGTGATTAAAACAATGAGATGAGAATGTCTGTGAGGAGAGAGGGATGGTGGGTGAAGGAGAGGAGAGATAAGGAGAGGTTTGCATACGTCACTCCTTTCCCCATCACCCCCTCTGGCAGTGTGAACCGCCGCCCTACTTTAACATCCTCCATCTTTAATAAACCCCTCGCTCACATCCCCCTCAGCGCTTACAGTATGAGACATCAACCGGTCAGACAGGAGCACAACACACACACTTGTCTTACTGCAAAAGCTGATGTGTGGTCTCTGGCACAAAATGGCTGCCGTGCACCACCCACCTAAGTGGATGCTATGTATTGGTTGTGGATGGAGTTAACCATACACAATGTGAAGTGCTTGACGCATGGTGAAAGCACTATTTCAATGCAGTCCGTGATTATTATCATTATAGCACTAAGCCACTGTTCTTTGACACTAACCTGTGTGATGGATTGCCCATGGCGCTACTTGCTCTAGTGCTATACAGTGAAAGAATGTCGCCATGGCAACATCCTCCGTGAAAGGGCAAGGACCCTCTGTGCGTCAGATAGAGATGGAACCTACCTGTTACACAGGCACAGGCGTACGCACGCTGCTAAAAAAAACAGATGGTGTTACTCACACAGGCTGGCATTATTTGCTTCATCCTCCCTACATTTGCATTGCGCTGGAAATATGTTTTCAATGGCACAGAGCATCTATTGCAGCCACACACAGAAACGGGGAACATTTTGCCTAGGTTTGTATGCATTATGGTTTTATGAGGACACTTCTATCCTCTTCTTCCCAATGCCCTATTCATAGACCTGTTTAAGGCCTGTCAACACAAATCACTTCATATTCATGAATCTGTTTATGGATGATACTTATGCATCTGTTTATGTTTACAGCCACTAAATCAAGCACATAGGGCTGGACTATTGGCCCGAAGGGAAGGATGAAATTGACACACCATTGCCATTACCGGTAAGCAAGACAGCTGGGCTGATGCTAAAAACAGTTTGACACAATAGCAGCATGTTAGGCTACTTCAATTACTAAGGGTACTCGATCTGTAGCCTAAGCAACCAAAGCGAGAAACAGGAAGATGGGACTGCAGAGGGAGCAGCGAAGAAAAATAAAATGTTGAAAATCAAGGTGAAGGTAAAATGAGGAGAATGAACATCAAGGGGGAAATCAGAGGAGAGAAGGGGAGCGTGAAGGAGAGCTATGCTTGAGTTGTGAAGAGTAAAGCTCATTGGCAGTGGCAGAATCGGCACAGCTGTGGGAGGGCAGAGGGAGACACTGTGTCAATTATGAAACATCTCATCTCATTCAGGGAGCAGCTAGTCTCTATCCGCGTGCCCATCAGCAGCACACTCTCTCGCTGCGTCTATCTCTACCACTCACTCAGCTGGGGAAGAGGAAGGAGAGTGTATGGAGGACCGGGAGGTTGATCCCCTTGTCTTCTTTCCTCTGTGACCACTGGTAAACAGAAGGACTGGATAGGTGTCCTGTCCACCATATTGCCATGCTTTTATACGAGACCAAAATGTAAACTCAACATATACCAATTTAAAAGATTTTACTGAGTCACAGTTCAGATATGGAAATCAGTCAATTGAGATAAATTCATTAGGCCATAATCTATGGATTTCACATGACTGGGAATACAGATATGAATCTGTTGGTAACAGATACCTTACAAAAAAATGGTAGGGGCGTGGATCAGAAAACCACTCAGTGTGACCACCTCATGCAGCGTGACATCTCCTTCACATAGAGTTGATCAGGCTGTTGATTGTGGCCTGTGAAATGTTGTCCCACTCCTCTTCAATGGCTGTTCAAAGTTGCTGGATATTAGCGGAACACGCCATCGTACACGTCGATCCAGAGCATCCCCAACATGCTCAATGTGTGACATGCCTGGTGAGTATGCAGGCCATGGAAGAACTGGGTCATTTTCAGATTCCAGGAATTGTGTACAGATCATTGCGACATGGGGATGTGCAATATCATGCCAAAACATGGTGATGGTGGCTGATAAACGGAACGACAACGGGCCTCAGGATCTCAACACGGTATCGCTGTACATTCAAATTTCGATCGATAAAATCCAATTGTGTTTGTTGACTGTAGCTGCCCATACCATAACCCCACTCCCACCATGGGGCACTCTGTTCACAACGTTGACATCAGAAAACTACTCGCCCACACGACGCCATACACGTGGTCTGCAGTTATGATGCCGGTTGGATGTACTGCCAAATGATCTAAAACCATGTTGGAGGCGGCTTATGTTAGAGAAATTAACATTCAATTGTCTGGCACCAGCTCTTATACCAACTGCACACTCCCTCAAAACTTGAGACATCTGTGGCAATGTGTCCCCAGCACAAGGTGCACCTGTGTAATGATCATGCTGTTTAATCAGCTTCTTGATATGCCACACCTGTCAAGTGGATAGATTATCTTGGCAAAGTAGAATTGCTCGCTAACAGGTAAATAAACAAATTTGTGCAGAACATTTGAGAAATATGTAATATTTCTGGGATTTTTACATGTTGCGTTTATATTTTTGTTCCGTGTAGACGCCCTTTCAGGTCTGGAGAGGAGCTGTTCAAAACATTGAGCCTGTTTATGTGAAGAGAAGTAGATCGTACAGAGTAGGGGTATGCAACCCTGTTCTGTTTCAGGCACCACACCTGACCATCTGAGCTGATTGATCAGTTCAGTGATTGCCTAAATTCAACACACCTGGTCTTCCAGGTCGGTTAAATCAAAAGCATGAGGTGCTTGTGACCCTCCAGGACCAGGGTTGCCTAACTCTGTTCTAAAGGGTGATGCTTTGTCATTACTGTATCTGTACTGCGTGATCACTGTTTCCCTCCTCTACGGTTGCTCAGATAAAAATAAAAACACCCCTCCCAACCCCCACTCAACCCAAGACATAATCGTCCCTCATCCCTCTCAATAACATCCTCCTGGCCAATCTCCATGGGCAGAGAAAGCCCCCCCTCTCGCCAGATTACAGTGCTGGCTGCCTGGGATTAGGGCTTAAATGACACCAGGATGAATAGACGCCGTTATAATTTTTCCTCATATGCATTTGCAGCTGCTGCATAAGAGCCTAAGCAGCAAAACAACTACACAAAGACCCATCTCTCCCCTGTAGCACCTTGCCTTTGTCCTAGAATCCTCACCAGACAAAATGAAATATGGCTTTAGTTATTTTTTGCAACCATAAAATTATTACCCCGAAATATCTATAGAAAACGATAGGAAAGAGAATATTCTTAACTATTTCCCAGGATAATGTGAGCATTTCGTCGTGCTCTAGATATTTTACACTCCCTGAAATAATACAATATCTATAAAAACCGAACGCGTAAGCACGAAATCCAACATTTAGTTCAGAATAAATTAACTACTGAAAATATCAGACATCACTTCATACAAAAACAATTTATTAGACATTGTCCAGGTCCAAGTACCAACAGACCTGAATAAACAAACAAAAAATGCTACAAACTTCCAAGAACAAAGATAACTCAATCTACACAAAGTTCATTCTTAAAAATACATGACCATAAAACTGAAAAAAGATACAAGATGTAAGGGGGTTCTCATCATTTGTGATATAACAGACTGGAAAGACCTTGAATGAGGAAGTGTGTGAGAGCGTGAGAGAGATGCTGTGTGTATGCGTGTGTGATATTCTACCTGAGGGGGGGGGGTAACAGTAACGCAGCAGTCACGTGGGCAGCGAATGAGAGAGGGGTACTAGAGGTAGCAGAGGGGTGCGTAGAGCAGAGAGGTAGCTAGCAGAGAGCAAGAGCAGTTCTACAGAGGTAGCAGACAGACAAAGAAGGGGGGGAGGTAGAGGTAGCAGAAAGGTGTAGAGGGGTGTTGAAATGAATGGAGATGGATGAAGAGAGGTAGCGCTAGCAGCTACATTATCAGCACCAGAACAGCTAGAAGCCCACTCCACCACCGAGGAAGAGCACATGGTTTTTAACTACAACTATATCACCATACCTAGCTCACTAAAAGGATGGATGAAGGTCAGTGGGATATTCGGCCTGCGTGTGAACAGCCCCCAGGGTACTAGAGCAGGGTTCAGCGAAGTGTGTGAGTAGTACAGTTCTACGCCTGGCTGGTGGGGGCTATGGGTGATGAGAGGGGGGGGGGGCAGAGCAGCTCAGCAGACAGTCATCAAACACCCGTCTCTGCTGTACGCACATTCTGCTCTTCTGACACGCCAACAACAAACAACTGAACACACGCTTCGGACTACAGTGTTTAAGCTTCAGAAGAGCAAAGTGGAGAGGTAGATTCTCAGTAAGAAGAGTGTGTGTGAGGGGAGGGTTACTGGTCCCATCTGTGTGTCGAAGGAAACCCTCATGATCCCATTCATTACAGTACACAACACACATCCCTAAATGATCAACTAGCTCCCCTGGTGTTGTGTTGGGGGGGAAGACGCAAGGGAGGGGGGAAGACGCGAGGGGGGGGACGCGAGGGAGGAAGACGCGAGGGAGAGGGAGGAAGAGAGGGGGAGTTGGTGTTGCGCTGAAGGAAAGGAAGAGACTAGTGTCATTCGAAAAGGTGAGAGGAAAGAGGGAGTTCTCCGATTTTCTCCCAAAATATTAGCTTCATATTCTTTTAAATAGAGAACAAACACAATATATTATTTTAAATGACTGGGAGGAGCCCATCTGATCTGCCCCACACCAGACTGACTGAGGAGAAAACAGTGTTCTTACTAGGAGGGCCAGAGTCACAGACCCCTTGACGCTGTGCCCTGAGAGGGAGGTGTGTGTGTGTGTAAGCCAGGAAGAGTTTTTGGAGTTGAGAAAACACCCAGCCAGTAGCAAGGCCATCAATGAGCTGAGGTTTTACAAGAGGTGTGTGTGTGTGTTGGTGTGTGTTTGTTTGGGGGCAGGGATCTTAGTTGTCAGCAACTCGTGCTGGGGCTGCCGCTTGAGGTCCCACAGACGCTGGGGGCATACCATCAGGCTGTACAGGCGAGGGGCCAGGGTCTGAGGACAGAGAACACACTGGTTTGAGAATGGGACACACCAACACACACTTTCTGGCTGAGTAGGATCTGGAAGGCGGATACAGATAGCATACTCACACATGCCGTTGGGGGCTCCAGGGTGGCGGGGACCCATCATGGGAGGCATGCTGCCAGTGGGGGGGCCACCAGGCATCATGCGCCCTGGCATGGGCTGACCGGGCCCTCCCATTGGTCCTAAACAGAAGGAGAGGCTTGGTGAGACTCTTGGCCTATCACAGAATCAGTGTGCTGGAACATGTTTTTGAAAACAATGCTAGCTGATATTTGGTGTTATTCCCTTGGATATAGTTCCAGGACTGTTGGGGTCTTTGTGTGCTTCTTTGCTGAGAGTCTTTGTGCTCCAGTGTGTGTGTCCTTACCTGTCTGTTGCGGGTGGTGGGGACCCATGGGGTGGAACCCGGGGCCGGGGGGGCCGTGTCCAGAGTGCATGGCGGGAGGGGGTCCGTGGTGGGGGGGTCCGTGGTGCATGCCTGGCCCTGGGGGACCATGGTGGGGTGCGGGGCCCTGGGCCGCTGCACTGGCCTGCTGCTGCTCCATCTGCTGGCGAGCCTTCATCTCAGCATACTTCAGCTGCTCCATGTGGAAGGCCTGGCGCTCCGTCAGCAGCTGCTGCCTCTGCAACTCCAACTGGAGGGGGGTGTCATAATTTTATACTATTAATCATGATTATCATTCTCAAAAGCCCATTGTCCACAAGGACATAAGGTTGACCATTACTCATAGTATCACTTTGAAAAGATAATCATGTCAATAAAGCTAATTTAATTGAACACAGAGCGAGAGAGCGATACATCAAGTCAACAGTGGTATATGACCAGGGTGATGATACAGAAACAGCTTCATTTTATGGATTGATAAATCAAAGAACGAAGTAGAAGCTATAAAGACAAGCGGATCCGAATAGCTGACATTATGACAAAGGGGAAGAGCGGTACAGCGGGAGAGAGGAAAAGCGATGGAATGAGACTGTGGGGAGGAAGAGAGGGGGCAGTGAAACAGGACCACTCTGGAAGCAGGAAGGAGAGAGGGAGCAATGGCTGGAAATGTCGATAAAGGGATTGATTGCATGCAATAAACCACTAACACTCTCTCTGACACGGAATCAACGGGTGAATTCCATTACCATCACAGCGATGGAGAGGTGGAGAAAGAGATGGAAGGAGGTGAGGGAGAGAAAGTCTATTCCCTGTGTGTGCCCTGGTAAGTACATTTGTAGTGGTGGAAAAGTGTGGAGTAGTAAGACAGTGAGGAGTGCCCTTATTTAGTGTGTGTGTGTGTGTTTAAGACAGAGACAATGTGTATATGAGAGTGTGTGTGTAACCCAGTGTTCACAGCCTGTGGTAACGGTAGGAGAGAGGCAGCCTGGGTGCTGTTCCAGAGGGTTATGTAATGGCTGGCTTTTTCATGCACTATTTATCAGGCTGTTCAACTGGGCTGCGGTCCACAGCAGCTCCACGCTTTACAGTTTTACACAAACACTTTCCACTGTCTACCCAGCAGTTAGTTGACCATCTTATTTTACTGCTCTTAAACCATGTGTAACCAAATGGACAAAGCAACGATGCCTGACCCCCCCCCCCCCCCCAAAGTGCTTTCCCTTCATGGGAATGCATGCTTTTTACTCGACTATCCTCTGTGCACTCTGCAACTACCCCTCATAATTACCACCCATTATTAATGCAAACGTTTAATATTGACACTTTTCACTTCCTCTGCTCATGTTGTAGATATAGGCCCACTCCCAAAACCAGCTCGTTGTCCTTCCAAGTTACCCATCTGCCGTTGGCTCTCCCTCACACACATCTCTGAAATGCCTGGATGGATGACAACTGACACGGATATAGCCTAGATACCACTACAATCAAGATGCATATCCAATCCTTTCACATCCCAAAGGGGTCTGAAACTACAAGCGACTTCAACCCACATGCAGTCTCCCACTGAACTACATTTCCCACAATCCACCTCGGCGCCACTACTTACAGCCTCTTTCTCTCGGTCCATGATGGTTTCCAGCTCCTCAAAGTGTCTAAGTTTGATCTCCAGCTTCTTCATCTGAGTCTCCACCAGCAGAGCCACCAGAGATTTGATCTTCCTCTCCTCCACCGCCGCCAGGTGCTACAGGGAAAGGGAGAAACACAGAGGAAAGAGATGTAACAGAAATCGAAATATAAAGCTTCGCCAAACTAGACTGGCCAGGTAGCGTAAGAGTAGCGCAAGCACTTTTGAGCCGTGGGCAAAACTGACACACCAATCAATGAGATGCTACACCGGCAGCGCAAGCATAGCATGAGTGAACGGAGCTGGAGCTGCTGAAGCATCTGTTAAGGCCTCAGGTCTATTTCAAGCATTTCGTTGACTTTTCCCAACTGACAAGTCGGCTCTCGCTTTTGATTTCTGTCTCCGTTTGCTTCTTCTGGTTTCAAACACCAAAAACAGCACATACCGAAAGCGCTATGCTTGCGGTGTAGTTTGAGTTTGATATACAAAGTGCTATACCCTTGGACCTCTGGAAGAAGCTCACCTTGGCCTTGGTGGCAGCTGAGGCGAGGGCAGCAGCGGCAGCAGTGGCAATGTTACCCTCCCCTCCGTCCGGCTCTAACTTCTTCCTCTCCTCTTCCTCCTCTTCCATCGTTCCCTGCTCCTCCTTCTCCTTGTCCTCCTCCGAGGTCTCCATGGCCTCCTCCTTGTCTTTGTCTGAAAACATTGCATAAACATCATTCAAGTCAATGCTGGACTTCTACGACCCTCCCCCAAAAATGGATGATTCAATCGAAGCGGAATAGCCATATACTCTACCTGCTGTAGCCTTGCCCTCTCCTCCCTCGCTCTCCCCCTCCTCCCGCTCCGACGGCTCGGCCATCTCGCTCTTCACCTTCTCTCCCTCAGCCAGCTTCTCAGCAGACTCACTGGGCTTCTCTGCCTCGTCCTTAGACTCAGCCTGAGACAACAGAGACAGGTAAGACTGTGGCGTTACAGCTGATTATATTTACAGAGCCTTCGGAAAGTATTCAGACCCCTTCACTTTCTGCACATTGTGATATGTTACAGAAATCCTCAGCAATCTACACACAATACCCCATTATGACGAAGCGAAAAGAGGTTTATAGAAATGTTAGCAAATTTATAAAAAAATATAACACAAAAATAGCTTATTTACATAAGTATTCAGACCGTTTGCTATGAGACTCGAAATTGAGCTCCGGTGCATCCTGTTTCCATTGACCATCCTTCTGATGTTCCTAAAACTTGGGAGTCCACCTGCAGTAAATTAAATTGATTGAACAAGATGGCACACACCTGTCTATATAAAAGGTCCCACAGTTGACAGTGCATGTCAGAGCAAAAACCAAGCCATGAGGTCGAAGGAATTGTCCGTAGAGCTCCGAGACAGGATTTGGGAAGGCACAGATCTGGGGAAGGGTACCAAAGAAATTGCTGCAGCATTGAAGGTCCCCAAGGACACAGTGGCCTCCATAATTCTTAAATGGAAGAAGTTTGGAACCCCCAAGTCTCTTCCTAGAGCTGGACGCCCGGCCAAACTGAGCAATCGGGGGAGAAGGGCCTTGGTCAGGGAGGTGACCAAGAACCAGATGGTCACTGACAGAGCTCTAGCATTCCAGAAGGACAACCATTTCGGCAGCACTCCACCAAATCAGCCCGCTTGGAGTTTGACAAAAGGCAACTAAAGACTCTCAGACCATGAGAAACAAGATTCTCTGGTCTGATGAAACCAAGATTGAACTCTTCGGCGTGAATGCCAAGCATCACGTCTGGAGGAAACCTGGAATCATCCCTACGGTGAAGCATGGTGGTGGTAGCGTCATGCTGTGGGGATGGTTTTCAGCGGCAGGGCGAGGGAGACTAGTCAGGATCGAGGCAAAGATGAACGGTGCAGGGTACAGAGAGATCCTTGGTGAAATCCTGCTCTAGAGTGCTCAGGAGCTCAGACTGGGGTGAAGAATCACCTTCCAACAGGACAATGACCCTAAGCACACCGCCAAGACAACACAGGAGTGGCTTCGGCACAAGTCTCTGAACATCCTTGAGTGGCCCAGCCAGAGCCCAGACTTGAACCCGATCAAACATCTCTGGAGAGACCTGAAAATAGCTGTGCAGCGAAGCTCCCCATCCAACCTGACAGCGCTTGAGAGGATCTGCAGGAACTCCCCAAATACAGGTGTACCAAGCTTGTAGCGACATACCCAAGAAGACTGAAGGCTGTAATCACTGCCAAAGGTGCTTTAAAGTATTGAGTAAAGGGTTTGAATACTTGTGCTAATTTATCATATATTTTTTAATACATCTGGAAAAAATTCTAAAAACTTTCTTTGCTTTGTCATTATGGGCGTGTGTGGATAAGAGGGGGGGACAATTTAATCAATTATAAGGCTGTAACGTAACAAAAAAATGGGGAAAAGGTCAAGCTTTCTGAATACACTGTATATGCAGGTCAGAACTGAGAAACACCTAACTGAAGATTATAGCTAGACAGGTCCTTGAGAGCGAAGGAGAAAATATACAAAACCCAACAAGGGTCAAAGCTAATGCCCTGCATTTCAAAAAGCCTGCAGTAAAGCCATCGGGACAAGAACCGGCGTGGATCGGCAATGGCTAGTGACGGTTAATGAAGATGTCAACCTCTACAGTGGTCAACCACGCATGGCTAACGTTATCTGTGGCGTTACATTTGCCCCGTGGCCATCCTAAACACAGAGAAATAGGACAGATGGAGAGAATAGAGGAAGCGAAAGACGGAGAGTAGTAAATAGAGGGGCAGACTGTACGACTGCCAGCTTTAAAAATAAAGTTAAAAACGGTTTGATGTCTTCTGTGCACATATGAATGTCCCCTACGACATAACTGCAATGACATGTTCTTCTTTGTTACATTATCTCGCTGTCATACTGTGTTCAACCGTGTTCGATCTTGCCTTGCCATCTTGTTTCAAGAGGATCACAATGCAAATAAGTCCCAGGCTTTATTGTATGTTATCCTCCGCGATTTAACAATGGAAATAAGTCCCAGGCTTTATTGTATGTTATCCTCCGCGATTTAACAATGGAAATAAGTCCCAGGCTTTATTGTATGTTATCCTCCGCGATTTAACAATGGAAATAAGTCCCAGGCTTTATTGTATGTTATCCTCCGCGATTTAACAATGGAAATAAGTCCCAGGCTTTATTGTATGTTATCCTCCGCGATTTAACAATGGAAATAAGTCCCAGGCTTTATTGTATGTTATCCTCCGCGATTTAACAATGGAAATAAGTCCCAGGCTTTATTGTATGTTATCCTCCGCGATTTAACAATGGAAATAAGTCCCAGGCTTTATTGTATGTTATCCTCCGCGATTTAACAATGGAAATAAGTCCCAGGCTTTATTGTATGTTATCCTCCGCGATTTAACAATGGAAATAAGTCCCAGGCTTTATTGTATGTTATCCTCCGCGATTTAACAATGGAAATAAGTCCCAGACTTTATTGTATGTTATCCTCCGCGATTTAACAATGGAAATAAGTCCCAGGCTTTATTGTATGTTATCCTCCGCGATTTAACAATGGAAATAAGTCCCAGGCTTTATTGTATGTTATCCTCCGCGATTTAACAATGGAAATATGTCCCAGACTTTATTGTATGTTATCCTCCGCGATTTAACAATGGAAATGGAAATAAGTCCCAGGCTTTATTGTATGTTATCCTCCGCGATTTAATAATGGAAATAAGTCAATGGAAATATGTCCCAGACTTTATTGTATGTTATCCTCCGCGATTTAACAATGGAAATTAACAATGTTATCCTCCGAAATGGAAATAAGTCCCAGGCTTTATTGTATGTTATCCTCCGCGATTTAACAATGGAAATAAGTCCCAGGCTTTATTGTATGTTATCCTCCGCGATTTAACAATGGAAATAAGTCCCAGGCTTTATTGTATGTTATCCTCAGATTTAACAATGGAAATAAGTCCCAGGCTTTATTGTATGTTATCCTCCGCGATTTAACAATGGAAATATGTCCCAGGCTTTATTGTATGTTATCCTCCGCGATTTAACAATGGAAATAAGTCCCAGACTTTATTGTATGTTATCCTCCGCGATTTAACAATGGAAATAAGTCCCAGACTTTATTGTATGTTATCCTCCGCGATTTAACAATGGAAATATGTCCCAGGCTTTATTGTATGTTATCCTCCGCGATTTAACAATGGAAATAAGTCCCAGACTTTATTGTATGTTATCCTCCGCGATTTAACAATGGAAATAAGTCCCAGGCTTTATTGTATGTTATCCTCCGCGATTTAACAATGGAAATAAGTCCCAGGCTTTATTGTATGTTATCCTCCGCGATTTAACAATGGAAATAAGTTTGTTATATGTTATCCTCAGGATTTAACAATGGAAATAAGTCCCAGGCTTTATTGTATGTTATCCTCCGCGATTTAACAATGGAAATAAGTCCCAGACTTTATTGTATGTTATCCTCCGCGATTTAACAATGGAAATATGTCCCAGGCTTTATTGTATGTTATCCTCCGCGATTTAACAATGGAAATAAGTCCCAGGCTTTATTGTATGTTATCCTCCGCGATTTAACAATGGAAATAAGTCCCAGGCTTTATTGTATGTTATCCTCCGCGATTTAACAATGGAAATAAGTCCCAGGCTTTATTGTATGTTATCCTCCACGATTTAACAATGGAAATAAGTCCCAGACTTTGTGTGTTATCCTCCACGATTTAACAATGGAAATATGTCCCAGACTTTATTGTATGTTATCCTCCACGATTTAACAATGGAAATAAGTCCCAGACTTTGTGTGTTATCCTCCACGATTTAACAATGGAAATAAGTCCCAGGCTTTATTGTATGTTATCCTCCGCGATTTAACAATGGAAATAAGTCCCAGGCTTTATTGTATGTTATCCTCCGCGATTTAACAATGGAAATAAGTCCCAGACTTTATTGTATGTTATCCTCCGCGATTTAACAATGGAAATAAGTCCCAGGCTTTATTGTATGTTATCCTCCGCGATTTAACAATGGAAATAAGTCCCAGGCTTTATTGTATGTTATCCTCCGCGATTTAACAATGGAAATAAGTCCCAGGCTTTATTGTATGTTATCCTCCGCGATTTAACAATGGAAATAAGTCCCAGGCTTTATTGTATGTTATCCTCCACGATTTAACAATGGAAATAAGTCCCAGACTTTGTGTGTTATCCTCCACGATTTAACAATGGAAATATGTCCCAGACTTTATTGTATGTTATTCTCCACGATTTAACAATGGAAATAAGTCCCAGACTTTATTGTATGTTATCCTCCACGATTTAACAATGGAAATATGTCCCAGACTTTATTGTATGTTATCCTCCACGATTTAACAATGGAAATAAGTCCCAGACTTTATTGTATGTTATCCTCCACGATTTAACAATGGAAATATGTCCCAGACTTTATTGTATGTTATCCTCCACGATTTAACAATGGAAATAAGTCCCAGACTTTGTGTGTTATCCTCCACGATTTAACAATGGAAATAAGTCCCAGACTTTGTGTGTTATCCTCCACGATTTAACTCATGTGCATGTATGGCTTTTTCAAGTTTTATGTGTGCTGTTTCTTTTTTAAATGGTTGAATTAATAAACTAAACTAAAGACCTCTCACCCCTGGGCCGTCTCACCTTGTCAGGCTGCTGGGAGTCGGAGTCTGTGTCCATCTTCTCTGTTTCTGCTGGCTCTACAGTGACAGACAGGGAGAGAGGGGCTTTGAGAAGAGGAATAGACAAAGAACAAGACATCTCTCAAGAGAAAATGATCACAAACAGACGATGCATCCCAAGTTGAACCTCACCATGATTCAGACATTGATGTGGTTAGGAATGACAGTATGTGTGTGTGCGTGCGCATGTGCAAATGTGGGAGAAAGTGAGCGAGTCGATGCCGAGTGAGAGTGCATGAATGTGTGCGTTTGAAAAAAAAATACATGTCCGCATGTGCATTTGGACGCGTTTTTTACTATGCGAGTATTGACCTGTATGAGAAATGGTAGACTGCTTTGGGGAGGGTATTGAATGCAATTAGGCCATTTATTGGTTGTTGATGCGTGTATGTGTAACATGCATTTATTCATGTATAATTGCTGATTGAGCGATTGCTGTGTGTGTGTAACAGGCATTGAGGCCGTGGCATAGTGTGTTGACCCAGTTTCAACCCCTTCCCCCACGCCCCATCTGCTGTTCTAATCCACTGGTTACCACGACAGCCGGACACATAGACATTACACACTCTGAAGAAACCTGAAACATCTACGTCGCCCCCCACTGGCCATCCTGATTTCAACTGGCAGGCACCTCAAAATGTATTGGTGAGAATAAACATCTGGCTTTACCCGCGCGAGCACACACACACGCACAGGAGGTAGGTATAAGGTCTAGGTGACCTGCGAACAGCTGGCTACGAGCAGCCTCGTCCTAACCTGTTAGCTGTGGTTTGTCTGTGTCTTGGCCATTTGCTGCCCTCCACTGGTAACACTCAGTACTCCGTCTAAATGTGGGGGGATGTATATGGGTGGGTATATGAGTGAGTATTGCATGCATGAGTATGTTGGATGTATGTGATGAGAGAATGTTTCTGTGTGTTTATATGAAGGCCTGTGTGTTTACACGATTCTATAGGCATTGCTATTCGATACGGTGACTGAGATTGGCTGTTCCAAACAAATTGCTCACCAGAGGTCTTCTGCAGAGAGACAAGAGAGCCATGAAAAATAATCTTTGTCAGTCATTGAAATAAAATTGCTGATATCAAATTGGCTCCTTATTTAAAAAGATGGAGAACGAGCTACGAAGGAAAAATACTGGAGTTTTGGTGCAGGTACAACCAACTAGCGCAAAAATAATATACTGATATTGACAAAACGGTACGAAAAATGATATCCCAATAAATAACTATTGATTCACCCGATTAATGTTGTATACCGTGTGATCGTTTTTATGTTTGTGTACGCACAAGAGTATTTATCTATCTTTGCAAATGTGCGACTGTGTATCTGAATGCATGTGTTTTGCTCCGAGTGTGTGTGTTACCGGTCTTCTCGGGCTCCTCGGGGGCGGTTCCTGCGATGCCGCTGCTCTCCAGGCCATAGGCGGGGTCTACCTTGCCCGTGCTGCGGGCCGCCTCCTGCACCTTCTTCACATGGGCCTCCACCAGCTCTGCTGGCACCTCCTCACGCACACGGCTAAACTCCTCTGGAGAGAGAGGGAGACACTGTAGTTAGCTACACACACAAAGATATGTTCAAACACACAGCGATATTACACACACAACCGTGTCATTACGACACACTACATGCAATGTGATATTACATACAAATTAAAAACATTTTATTTTGTGAATAAACACATTGTGATAAAACACCCTTGCAAATGACCCACGTACCCAGTCCCCACAACACGTACCCAGTCCCCACAACACGTACCCAGTCCCCACAACACGTACCCAGGGCTGCCTTGGCGGCGGCGGAGGCCACACGGGGGTCCACCACAGAGGCCAGGAAGGCCACGGTGCTCATGACAGGGTTGCCTGACTGGCTGAAGGGTACGGGCTGGTAGGCCAGGGGGCCCAGGGACGACTCAGAATTCTCCAGGTAGGGGTCCTCGATGGGCAGACGCAGGAAGTGCAGGATACACTCGTCCTGGGTGCGCGAGCCCACGTGTTCCGACACCTTGTTCCAGTCGTCCTTGTACATCTCCAGAGCCTGGTAGGGAGGCGATAGAGGAATGAGAAGGGTTCTGATAGGCTGGTAGGTTTTAGATTATGTGTGTGATTGGTCAGCTGGTCTGTTGTGACTGACGTACCTCCAATAGGAGCAGAGTCTCCTGCTCGGTCCACTCCCGGCCACCGCTGGTTCCTTTACTCTTGGGGTTCTTCTTGGAGTAGAGGTCATTACGCAGGCCAAAGTTCTGCATGTCAGAGGGCTTGTCTTTGCCCTTCTCTGGGAAGTTGAGCATCTGCTGGCCAGAAGGGATCTAGAAGGATGGAGAGACAGGGGAGGAGGTTGAAAGGAATCACACTGTGGTCAGAGGATGCAATGAATACTTTCACAACATTTATGACCCATTAAATAATCAAACTCAACGGTTACAGACACACAACGCCTGTATGTGTATTTGGATATAACTCGCTATCGGCACTAACTTTCTTGAGTTTAAAGACCCTTCCCCTAGCCCCTACTCCCTCAGTATCCAACTACCTGAAAGAACTGGATAGATGAAAGAAATATGACCATAGCTCCATGTAGTTGTTTATCTAACCTGTGGGGGGCGGTGGTGCATCGGCGTCAGGCCAGAGGGGGTGTCAGCCAGCACGTTGAAGTGGGGGGTGGGCGGGGGGCCCATGGGGAGGGGGCGGCTCTCAGCATCCACCTGGTAGTTCACCAGCCCCCACTGCTCCAGGAACGCATGGACCCTAGTAGAGAGAAAAAACAAACTGGAACAGTAAGGGACAACCTAAACGTGTCCTATAAAAAACAACATATATTACAAAGTGTCTTGCATACGGTGCGCCCTGACGAACAATGTCCTAACTTTTGCCCTAGGGAATCCATTTCACGTTAAACCCTTGACCCTTCACCTCATGACGGCACACACGTCACCCGTCAGGTTCCTGCGGCAGGAGGTGGAGGTCAGGTACTCCTGGGGGTTGAGCCGGTACGTGTCGATCATGAAGTTACGGTAGGCCAGGTATCTGACGGGGACAAACACATTTTACAAAAAAACACAGAAGGGTCTGAACAAATAAGGACGTCATGTGTTAGACAGCAATGGATGTGTATTTGTACGATGAAAGATTCTTAGTGAAAGCGTGCGTCTGCAGTTCTTTAATGGGTTGAGTGAGTTGATGTGTTGGGCAGTGTTCTCCACTGACTCACATTTCTGGGGACTTGGACTTGTTCTTGCCGTTGAAGAACTCTGGCAGTGCACGCCTCTCAATCTCGTGGATACTGAAAGAGGGGGCGGGGGGGTAAACTCAAAACACAGCCCAACACCCCCATGCTACACTCCCCACACACTAAGAACAGTGGGGCCATCCTCACCAGTTGTAGTCGAACCAGGCGGCGTAGCTGGGGATGATGATGTGGTGGGTCTGCTCGGTCACGTTGTCCTCGCTGGAGTCGATGAGGCGGTTGACCTCGGCCTTGCCCTGCTCCTCCTCCTCCTGCAGGGGGAGACAGTCACACGGATTGGATCAGACCAACATAGGCAAGAAAGGAGAGCAGAATTTTGGCTGGTGCTTGCTTGGTCAGTTTCTATTATATATGAATGGAGGATACAATATTAGAAAAGCAGGAGTTCCAGATTAAATCAGGAATAATCCCACCCCAAATGGAGAAAAACTGGATCTGAATGAGTTAACGCTGCACTGGAAAATGCTCGTAATCTAACGCATGCCTCAAACCACTCGTAGAACAGCTAAGTGCATTGTTAGCTGCTTTTTTGCCCTCCCGCGTCACTTGATACACAGTAGACCTCAACTAAACATAGAACCACATGGTTTATCAGTCTGTGACCGCTGATAACGTCAGAACAAAGTTGACTACAAATACAAAAGTTGCCAATATCTTTGCGATGGATACAACAGAGTTCTATTTTGCTAATTGTAGGCTACTGTCTAATTTGTCTCAATACATTTCATGATGTGTAGCCTATTGTAGGTGGTAATAGGCCGTAGGTGGTAATAGGAGCTGATCAGTCATCAGTATTGTGAAATAATTATAATTTTAAGAAAATATTTGAATGGAGAAAGCTGATTGAGACCAGTACTCTCTTTCGATCCTATCAGTATGGACACATATTCCAACGATGCACTTCATGACCGTTCTCTCAGCGTGGTGTTTTTGGAAATGCATGTTACGTCTTCGGCAGTTGTAGGAAATATGCATTGTTAAAAACAGCCGTAGGCCTAAGTTCCATCGCTATCGGGAAACCGGGCCCAAATCTACAAATGGGTAGACATTGCCTCTAAAACAGAAACCAGGTGAGATATTTTTCCATCTCCCGTCTGGATTTGCTAAGAAGTGGGGGATAATCTGACCGTGGATCTATCAATGACGACTATAGTTGTGGGTGAATAGGGAAAGGTTTACGATGAAGAGGGAGAAGAGACAGCATTGAGAGGCAATCATTAAAGGGTTTTCAGGAAAAGCTGGTGTTACCTTGCCTCCAGAGACCACAGAGTCATCCTCCAGATCATCTAGAAGACAGAGAAAGCATTAGGACGTCACTATCCATTGCTTGACACAATACATCTCGGTGATTGACTGTTTAGTACTGGGACAGGCAGATACTTCTACACATACACACTCACCCAAATCTGCCACTGCCCCTCCCTTCACTGGGGTGTTCTCGCTGTCTTTCTTAGAGTTCACTGAGGACAGGGGAGGGGAAAAAAGGCTGAAGAATAGCCAGAGTATAGTAGGGGTGAAATGCACTGACAGAGGCTATTGGCTCTCTTTTCTCTTGTAAGGTCTCTCTTCAAAAGCAACCACGGAAATAGATACAGAGGGGGGAGGGGGTTGCAGAAGTGGGACATTGCAGATGGGACTGGGTCAAAAAGGCCATTTTTAGTTAAGTGCGTTTGGCTTAGAGCACGTTCAGCTGGAATAGCACTCCATTCAATGCACCACTGAAGAAAGTCCCCCCAGGCAATGCCATGCCATCTTGGCAAGGACAGAGCACACAGTTAGAAAATAACTCACTCAGAGGAAAAAACTGCAGTTACTACAGAGATGAATAAACTGCAAGTCAACATGGTGACAAGCATAAGATTGATGCACTGAGAGAAAGAAACAGGACCATGAGAGAGAGAATGGGAGACTTACAACATGTGATTTAGAGTGACTGAGGCAATGAAGGAGAAGAGGGGACCACGAGGAGGAGGAGAGGTAGGGGTGAGAAAGAAGACAGAGTGAAGGATCAAGAGGGAGGAGAGCAGATGTGGGAGAGGGAGACAATGAGAGGGACGAGTTGGACAATCAACTGACCGTTCTTGGGCAAAGTGACCTCCTCCATGCTGGGAACAGGCGAGGGGTCCTCCATGTCCTTGGTCAGGTCCTCTTCCTCCTCCTCGTCCTCGCCACGGTGGCCACGACGCTTCCAGTGAGACCCAGGGTTCCTGGGGACAGGAGAAGAGATCAAGGGTCAGTGGAGTTTTCCTAAGACACTGATCCATGGTCAGTTTAGTCATTTTCTCCCTAATGACTAAGGTTAGGATTTGGGAAGGTTAAGCTGGTCATAGATCTGTGGCTATAGGGGGACTCACCCCTTCTTGCCACCCTTCTTGCGGGACTCAGCTGGGGTGGTCGGGGGAGATGGCGAGCGCCTCCTCTTCTTCCCGGCGGCGTTGGCCTTGCGCTCCTTGCGATCGGGTGTACGGGAAGACTGATCAGAACCACGAGGGATGGCCAGATGAGAGAGAGAGAATGAGAGGATGGAACAGTCTCACACAGAGGGGAGTGGGGGAGGAGGAGAAGAGGGAGGATGTGGTGGTGAGGAGAGGAAGGAAGAGTTTGAAAGGACGGGTGACACGACACAGACAAACAAGACAACAATCCACAGAGTGCAGCAACTCACTTAAACACACACTTCCTAAGAATCCATAACACACGCCCCAGAGTTTGGCCTACCTCCTCCTCCTTTGGGAAGATCCTCTGGCGGAAGCTCACAGTCTTCTTGTTCTCGTCCACCTCATAGTCTTCCTCATTCATCCACTCGTTGAAGGCATCGGTGTCCAGGACCCACTTGGCATGCACCTGGGAGAGGAGGAGAGGGAGAGAGCAGTCGAAACTAATCCACTACTCAAGGGTGGTGTTGTCTGCTAGTACTTTTCAGGCTGGTGGCGGAGGTTGATTTGGCCTATATAAAACATTAACATGACTGGATGCTCCATTCTCACCTTCCAGGGCTTCTCAGAGGTGGGTGGGTCCTCCACATCCCCCTCCACGTCACTGGTGGACACCCAGGTGTCATAACTGACCACACAGAGAAGAGGGGTTAAAGGTTAGTAACAGGTCACAGTGGGTGGACATGTAAGAGGGCAGAGTGGACCAGCAAAGCTGTAGTCTAACAGTGCCAGGCTCTCACCTGTCTGGGTACATGCCCCAGTGCACCAGCACCTGCTTGTCCTTACGCATGACCGGACGCAGCCACTCCTCTGCAAGACAAACACACACTTTTTTATCAGCGTATACACACATACTCGAGTAATGCATACAGACTACTGTATTAATAATAGTATATTACTGTATACACACATTACACTTTCTTTGAAATGTGATATGAGAGTAGAGTAAGCCTCTGTAAGGTGACCATAAGGAATTAGATTCAAAGAATATAGCACAATCCAGACTACACCAGAACTTAAGGCATATATATAAAAATATATAATTTTTGAACATTTCATCAATTTAGCAGACGCTCTACCAACTGAGCCACATGGGACCAAGTAACAAAGTATATGATATATACATTGCAAGGGGGAGCTTTATTTCCTTTCTCAGTAGAGCACATCACTTACCATCCTCCTGCTGGGTTAGAGAGGGGTAGATATGATGGGTGGCCTTAGACTTGTCCTCGGTGATAGAGCCCTAAAGGAAAGGAAGGAGAGTAGCTTTATGATGCCATTTGAATTTCTGGTGAATGGTGAAACAATCCTACCATTGGTTGGTAGGATTTGGGTGGTCGTGTCTTACCTGGTGTCTTTTGATGATGTCCTTCAGCTTATTGGCCTGCTTCTGCTCCATGTCAGGCACCAGGAACACGGTTGGTCGAGTCAGGCAGTTATTCTGAACCAGGGTCTTCTCTACATTCAAGAACATCTCCACATTCCTGTCCATCCTGGAGGGGTTCTGCAGGTCAAACCTACGCCTGCACAGATAGGAGGGATAGAACATGTTGTTAATTACAGTCTCAACTCCACAGGGCATCTTTTTCCCCCCTCCCTCTATTGGAGCAACCACTACCTTCTACGGTGATTCCGTGATTAGGTGGGAATGATGCATTTTATAAAAAAGTATTCAAATCAAGACCCTACTCACCAGCCCTGCTCGCTCTTGAACTTGTAGGTGGAGCCCAGGATATGACACAGAGCACCCCCTGCCTTGAAGTCCAGGAAGGTCTTGGTCTGATGAGGCAATACAGAAGAAAAGGCGAGGGACATTCACGCAAGCTAGCTCAGATAGATAAAAACATGGCAAACTACTGTGACATAAAATGTGCAGAAGTGATTGGGAAGCCCTAAAACACTACAGCCCACTCTTCCCTTGCCCAAAAAATATCACTGTGTGTGTAGGTCCCGTCCCTGTCCTGGTCAGGTGTAAAGATGTGTGTGGAGGAGATACTCACAGGTAACTTGGTGAGGGCAGGGTTGTTCACCCTCCGTCCGAAAGCATCTTCCTGGAACTGAAGCAGCTGCACCACCAGCCCTGCCAGGGACTTATTGGAGGGAGAGTCTGCCTGTACATACTGAGACACCACAAAGCCACTGTGTTAGTCAGGGCGGCACACTCATGTGTGACAAAGGAGGGATTGAATATTGTGAGACCACAGAAGTTTTAGGCTACATTGGTCAGACAAACACATGGCCAATGCAGGCACACAAGATCTCATGAGTAGATAGCTCATACTATAACAGCAAAACAGCAGCCTTTAGGTAAATGTGGGGTGATATGACATCACTTTTTCTTTCAGTGAGGCCCCTTCCCTGGTCACTGAAAAGAGTGGCAAAGTATATGAAGCAAAGTAACAAGAAAATAAATACAGTAGAAAATAGTTTACAGTAGCTAGCTATTTCTTTTCAACAGTTGTTTTGGGAAATCCACATCCATGCTGAGATGTTTTGCTGCAGTCAGCAAAGGCAGCCATTGCTTGGTTGTGTGTGGAACACTTTGTCTCCAGCGCAAAGTAGTTCAGTGCGAGGTAGTCAAGGTTTCCCATCAAGACGATTCAGCTAATTACTTGGACATAAATATAAGTCATCAATGGACCAATCGACCTGTCTGCTACTCTCTGGTCAATCACAATGTTACCAAACGTTACTGTAGCTAACTAATGTTGTTAATTACATCAAGTCCCGTGCCTTGCCAGCGTTGTGCTGAAAATCTCCCCCTTGACAGAATTCCCCCCTTCGCATTCATTGCAGCGACTTGGTTGCTAGTTGAGATTTCTGCACTTCACGCATCTTAGTAAGTAGCATGAAGCATTTTTGTCTGCAGTTTTCGGTTTTGCTTCAAGTGTATGAAGTGGTTCTAGCTTGTATGGCGCCCTGAGTGACCCCCCCCCCTTCAGCGGCCGACCGCCCCCGGGGGCGCCCCATGCCGCCCATACCTACATCCGCTACTGATTTGTATTAGTCTATAAATAAATCTCGTTGCCAAAATTCGTCACCCCTCCCATGTCTTATTCGACTAGTATTTTTGAAAGTGTAAGGATAATAATTCAGCCATAGTTGCTCTGAAATGTGTATTGCTTGCCAACATCTTATTCCCTCTTTGTTTAATATAACACACATACACACATTACGCATTTCGGTTGCCTATCCTTACGAAGTGTGTTATATAGAAAGTATTTGACTCTGATGTGTGCCACAGAAAGTATTTAACTCGGCACAACACCTGTTCACCGCAACAATGTTTACATCAATGATACCGTTTCAAGACATGTTAACTAACTAGTTATCTTACCTACTTAAACTAGTTTTCGTTGCGTTAGATAGCCAGCTACGCTCAGATAGAGTCAGATGAAAACAGGAGTAATTACGTTAGCTACCTTGCTACCCTAGATTGGTAGGTTACACAAACAGACAACTCTTCAGCTAGTGTCGGCGGTGCAACAAATCAAACGGCCGGTACGATAGCTATTCAGTTAGCAGCTAATGTTAGCTAGCCTAACAATCGCTTGACATGTAATGTTCATGTTGTTGGGTAATGTTGTGATGGACATCTTTAGATGCATGAAGCTAGCTATCTAGTCATATCTAGTTTGCCACAAGTACTTAATAGGAGCGATATATTGAAAGAGATATCTAGATAGCACTTCCATTGTGTTAGAGACGCGTGCCGTAACGTTGGAAATCAATGGAGGTTAAAACCACCGCTCGCTAACCTTTTTGTAGTGTTTCCCGATCCATTGGCGCACCGAATCGATCTGAGAGACCGTTTCTGCGCTCTCCCAGTATTTCGACGAAGGACCTCCATCTTTCTTACGGCCCACCGTAGTACCAACGCCCACAGGGCCGGCTGCAGGTCCCCCTGAACCCGTTCCACCCGCTGCAGTTGCCGCTGTCGCCATTGTTTCTTGTCCTGTCCGCTGCTATTTCGCTTCTCAACCGCGTCACTCACCAGGGGGGATGCGCATGCGTGAAGTTATTTAATCTCGCGATAAAGAGGGTTCATATGGGTGATCTGCTTTTCATAGACAAGTATTCTTAGCGTGGCCGTTAATTTAATGCAGAAAGTATGTTACTCAATTATGATGCATTTTTATCTCGTTACAATATCCATGTTACATCTAGAGAGGTCGCCATAGTCTTTGATGCAATTCCATCTGGAACTCTCATGTTGTTTAGAGGTGTAACCAGACCTCACCCTCTTGACCTACCCTCGCTTAATCCAGTTGACTCTCCAGTAGGAAAACATTTTTTCTGGATATCTGGATATTGTATCCATTCCTTATGTCACAATTTACTGGAATACATTTGTCAATAATTTCAGTTGGAAAAAAGACTCGTTATTACCACACAATTACCTGCTTGTTAACAAGGTCAAAGAGGTCTCTTTCAGAATGCGAATCATTACCTGAAGAAACTCAAAAAAATACATTAACATTAACTGTGCTTTTTGTGTTGAGCATCCAGAAACAGTTTTGCATTTATTTTTGCATTGTCTGCTTGTAAAGAAATTATGGAAAGGTATTCATAGTTTTATAATTGTTAATATTCTTCATGACTTTTGTTTTTATGTGAGAATGTGCTATAAAAATGCTATAACTATAAAAATGATTTTTTAAAACAATTTTACCTCATAAATCTAATTGTGCTAATGGCAAAATGTAATATTCATAAATGTAAATTCACAAATAAAAAAACACTCTTCCGTGTTTTCCATAAGGAATTCCAGCAGTACATTAAGACCATTCAACATTCTTCTAATAAGAAAGCTGTTAAATCAATCAATGTGTGCATCTTTTAAGGTCTTTGTATAATCGGTAATTTGTTGTACACCCTAGCATATGTTATCATTGTCTGTTTGTATACTTCTTGTATGTATACTGTTTTTTCTGCAATAAAAAATACATGAAAAATAATCATAAATAAATCAATTAAAGGTCAGGGTTCCATAGCCACAGGCAATACAGCAGAAACTGGATAGGCAGCAAGACCAGGTGGACTGGGGACAGGGACACCCTTACAAAAAAGATGACCGTTTTGAAACGTGCAGTAACTGCAGTCGACTGTGGTATTTTGGACGCAGGAATTGCATAATAACTGTAGTGTAATGCAGTGTAACTGCAGTTATAGTCCCTAGGGCTCAGGTCCTGCAGGGGGGGAGAGGGAGAGAGAGATGGTAGAATTAGAGGGAGCACCTAATAAGACAGGAGAATTACACCAGATAAGACAGACTGACACTTTTCTCCAGAACATAGACTACTGCAGCATAGATAGTGAGACTGGGGATCGGGGGAAACTGTGGCCCTGTCCAACGATATCCCCGGACAGGGCCAAACAGGCAGGATATAACCCCACCCACTTTGCCAAAGCACAGCGCCCACACTACTAGAGGGATATCAACAGACCACCAATTTACTTGCTACACCTCTTCAGACGAAGAGGAGGAAATCTGCCGTTACACTCCTCTTTAAATCTGTGTATTCCTCCAAAGCTGAGTTGTCCTGAGTCTGCACAACTCTGCCAGGACCTAGGATCAAGGGAGACACAAGTGTTTTAGTACTCTCTCTTTCTTGACACAATGATGAAAATAATCATGGCCTCTAAACCTTCAAGCTGCATACTGGACCCTATTCCAACTAAACTACTGAAATAGCTGCTTCCTGTGCTTGGCCCTCCTATGTTGAACATAATAAACGTCTCTCTATCCACCGGATGTGTACCAAACTCACTAAAAGTGGCAGTAATAAAGCCTCTCTTGAAAAAGCCAAACCGTGACCTAGAAAATATTTTAAAAACTATCGGCCTATATCGAATCTCTCATTCCTATCAAACATTTTAGAGAAAGCTGTTGCGCAGCAACTCACTGCCTTCCTGAAGACAAACAATGTATACTAAACGCTTCAGTCTGGTTTTAGACCCCATCATAGCACTGAGACTGCACTTGTGAAGGTGGTAAATGACCTTTTAATGGCATCAGACCAAGGCTTTGCATCTATCCTAATGCTCCTAGACCTTAGTGCTGCTTTTGATACCATCGATCACCACATTCTTTTGGAGAGATTGGAAACCCAAATTGGTCTACACGGACAAGTTCTTGCCTGGTTTAGATCTTATCTGTCGGAAAGATATCAGTTTGTCTCTGTGGATGGTTTTTCCTTTGACAAGACAACTGTACATTTTGGTGTTCCTCAAGGTTCCGTTTTAGGACCACTATTGTTTTCACTATATATTTGACCTCTTGGTGATGTCATTCGGAAACATAATGTTAACTTTCACTGCTATGCGGATGACACACAGCTGTACATTTTGATGAACCATGGTGAAGCCCCAAAATTGCCCTCGCTGGAAGCCTGTGTTTCAGACATAAGGAAGTGGATGGCTGCAAATGTTCTACTTTTAATCTCGGACAAAACAGAGATGCTTGTTCTAGGTCCCAAGAAGCGGAGATCTTTGTGGGCTATACTCGGCCTTGTCTCAGGATGGTAAGTTGGTGGTCGAAGATATCCCTCTAGTGGCGTGGGAGAGTGGGTGGGGTTATATCCTGCCTGTTTGGCCCTGTCCGGGGGTATCGTCGGATGGGGCCACAGTGTCTCCCGACCCCTCCTGTCTCAGCCTCCAGTATTTATGCTGCAGTAGTTTATGTGTCGGGGGCTAGGGTCAGTCTGTTATATCTGGAGTACTTCTCCTGTCTTATCCGGTGTCCTGTGTGAATTTAAGTATGCTCTCTCTAATTCATCTTGGCCAAGTTCTGTTATAACCTCCACCTGGCACAGCCAAAAGAGGACTGGCCACCCCTCATAGCTTGGTTCCTCTCTAGGTTTCTTCCTTCTGGCTTGGTTCTGGCCTTTCTAGGGAGTTTTTGCTAGCCACCGTGCTTCTTCACCTGCGTTCCTTGCTGTTTGGGGTTTTAGGCTGGGTTTCTGTAAAGCACTTTGAGATATCTGCTGATGTAAGAAGGGCTTTATATATAATTTTGATTTGATTTGATAACAATTTCCTTGTTGCTGTGCCTGTCCTTTTCCATCAGTCCTCCCTTATTTTTCTGCAAATGCTTCCTGTTATTGTATCACACACAATCCCACACATTTGATCACATACTGTATAACTCCATAAACTGGAATCATGTTTCAGTTATTTACTTGAATGTTATTGCACCTTATCTGTTCTGAAAAATACCATGCATGAAAAAACAAAGCAATATAAATCTCATTATCTTTGAATTGGTATCTGACTGGTGTATAGTGAAAGTGTATACACCCATTGCAGCCTTCACATTTTGCTGTATTAAAATTACATCTAAAAAGGGATTCAATTACATTTTCTCCCCTAACAATCTACACAACCTAAGTGAAAGAAACATTCTAGAACATTTTTCAAATTAATCCAAAATTAAGATGTGTTGATTGTGTATGTCTTCACACCCCAGAGTTAACACTTGGTGGAAGCACCTTTGGCAGCCATTTCAGCTGTGAATAATTTGGAATAAGATTTCACCAGCCTAGCACAACTCTTAAGGCAACATACTGTATATTCACTGTATTTGTCAAAATTGCTCAAGCTCAGGAAATTTGGTTGAGAATCATTGAACAGATTCACAGAACAGACTCCTAAAACTCTGTGAAATGGAGGTTTATGGGTATCTTGCCCCAACTGGTAAGGATAAGCGCCATCACTTTTAATTCCATTTTAGTATTATTGGAGTAAGGAATCATAAAGGTTATTATTAACTTATTCAGAGCAATCATCTCTTCGACCGACTCATTAAAAAGTGTAACCACAATTGGGTTGTTTCTCAAAAATCTTTTTTTACTATCTTGTGCCGAAAGAATGTGGCTTTACAGGGAAAGCCACCTAGTCATCAATGTGGGAATTTTATTACGCTCAAAACACCATTAATTAGTGATTTTGTCACGGTTTTCTTCTATCTCCTCCTCTGACGAGGTGGTGTAGCAAGAATCGGACCAAAATGCAGCGTGGTAATTTTGATACATGTTTAATAAAGCGAATAAACACGAACAATACAAAACAACAGACGTAACGTGAAATCCTAAACAGCCTATCTGGTGCAAACTAACACAGAGACAGGAACAATCACCCACGAAACACTCAAAGAATATGGCTGCCTAAATATGGTTCCCAATCAGAGACAACGATAAACACCTGCCTCTGATTGAGAACCACTTCAGGCAACCATAGACTTTTCTAGAAAACCCCACTATACCACAATCCCAATACCTACAAAAAAAACAAGACTAAACACACCACATAATAAACCCATGTCACACCTTGGCCTGACCAAAATAATAAAGAAAACACAAAATACTAAGACCAGGGCGTGACAGAACCCCCCCAAGGTGCGGACTCCCGGCCGCACACCTAAACCCATAGGGGAGGGTCCGGGTGGGCGTCTGTCCACGGTGGCGGCTCCGGCGCGGGACGTGGACCCCACTCTGACAAATTCTTAGTCCACCTGCATCGCGTCCTTTGATTGGCGACCCTTGCCGCCGACCTTGGCCTAGTAACCCTCACCAAGGACCCCACTGGACTGAGGGGCAGCTCGGGACTGAGGGGTAGCTCGGCACTGAGGGGAAGCTCGGCACTGAGGGGAAGCTCGGCACTGAGGGGAAGCTCGGCACTGAGGGGAAGCTCGGTACTGAGAGGAAGCTCAGTACTGAGAGGAAGCTCAGGCAGGTAGTTGGCTCTGGCAGATCCTGGCTGGCTGGTGGTTCTGGCAGATCCTGGCTGACTGGCGGTTCCGGCAGAACCTGGCTGACTGGCGGATCCTGGCTGACTGGCGGATCTGGAAGATCCTGGCGGATCTGGTAGATCCTGGCTGACTGACGGATCCTGGCAGCTCCATGCTGATTGGCGGCTCTGGCTGCTCCATGCAGACTGGCGGCTCTGGCTGCTCCATGCAGACTGGCGGCTCTGGCTGCTCCATGCAGACTGGCGGCTCTGGCCGCCTTTAGAAAGGGTTCTATATGGAACCCCAAAAGGTTCTACCTGGAACCAAAAGTGTTCTACCTGCAACAAAAAAAGGGTTCTTCAAAGGGTTCTCCTATGGGGACAGCCAAAGAACCCTTGAAGGTTCTAGATAGCTCATTTTTTTCCAAGAGTGCATGTGTAGGAAAAATGCATTAACAGTTTAGCATTTTAATTTCATACTGTAAGTATTGTTATATTGTCACGGTCGTGGTAATAACACTCGGACCAAAACACAGCGTGATATCGGTTCGACATATTATTTGAAGTGAACCGCACAAAAACAATAACCGTGACGTTCTGGAATGGAGTGCAATGGAACAGGCAACAACACAAAAACAAGATCACACAAAACACAGTGGGGAAATGGCTGGATAACCTAGATTACCCACCCTAGTCACACCCCGACCTAACCAAAATAGAGAATAAAATGGCTCTCTATGGTCAGGGCGTGACATACACTGCTCAAAAAAATAAATGGAAAACTAAAATAACACATCCTAGATCTGAACGAATGAAATATTCTTATTAAATACTTTTTATTTACATAGTTGAATGTGCTGACAACAAAATCACACAAAAATGATCAATGGAAATCAAATTTATCAACACATGGAGGTCTGGATTTGGAGTCACACAAAATTAAAGTGGAAAACCACACTACAGGCTGATCCAACTTTGATGTAATGTCCTTAAAACAAGTCAAAATGAGGCTCAGTAGTGTGTGTGGCCTCCACGTGCCTGTATGACCTCCCACAACACCTGGGCATGCTCCTGATGAGGTGGCGGATGGTCTCCTGAGGGATCTCTTCCCAGACCTGGATTAAAGCATTCGCCAACTCCTGGACAGTCTGTGGTGCAACGTGGCGTTGGTGGATGGAGCGAGACATGATGTCCCAGATGTGCACAATTGGATTCAGGTCTGGGGAACGGGCGGGCCAGTCCATAGCATCAATGCCTTCCTCTTGCAGGAACTGCTGACACACTCCAGCCACATGAGGTCTAGCATTGTCTTGCATTAGGAGGAACCCAGGGTCAACCGCACCAGCATATGGTCTCACAAGGGGTCTGAGGATCTCATCTCGGTACCTAATGGCAGTCAGGCTACCTCTGGCGAGCACATGGAGGGCTGTGCGGCCCCCCAAAGAAATGCCACCCCACACCATGACTGACCCACCGCCAAATCAGTCATACTGGAGGATGTTGCAGGCAGCAGAACGTTCTCCACGGCGTCTCCAGACTCTGTCACGTCTGTGACATGTGCTCAGTGTGAACCTGCTTTCATCTGTGAAGAGCACAGGGCGCCAGTGGCAAATTTGCCAATCTTGGTGTTCTCTGGCAATGCCAAACGTCCTGCACAGTGTTGGGCTGTAAGCACAACCCCCACCTGTGGACGTCGGGCCCTCATACCACCCTCATGGAGTCTGTTTCTGACAGTTTAAGCAGACACATGCACATTTGTGGCCTGCTGGAGGTCATTTTGCAGGGCTCTGGCAGTGCTCCTCCTGCTCCTCCTTGCACAAAGGCGGAGGTAGCGGTCCTGCTGCTGGGTTGTTGCCCTCCTACGGCCTCCTCCACGTCTCTTGATGTACTGGCCTGTCTCCTGGTAGCGCCTCCATGCTCTGGACACTACGCTGACAGACACAGCAAACCTTCTTGCCACAGCTCGCATTGATGTTCCATCCTGGATGAGCTGCACTACCTGAGCCACTTGTGTGGGTTGTAGACTCCGTCTCATGCTACCACTAGAGTGAAAGCACCGCCAGCATTCAAAAGTGACCAAAACATCAGCCAGGAAGCAGAGGAACTGAGAAGTAGTCTGTGGTCACCACCTGCAGAACCACTCTTTTATTGGGGGTGTCTTGCTAATTGCCTATAATTTCCACCTGTTGTCTATTCCATTTGCACAACAGCTTCCTAAGTGGACAGTTTGATTTCACAGAAGTGTGATTGACTTGGAGTTACATTGTGTTGTTTAAGTGTTCCCTTTATTTTTTTGAGCAGTGTATATTGAGTACATTTATTCATTTACATCTGTTTTATTGAAACCGTACTTACTGTAATGTCTCCTATCATTGTACTGTATTGTATGTTAATGTATTCGGAGAAGATAAAGTGTAACACAACACCAACGTTTCCGAAGCATTTCATGGTGTTTAGCATGTACACACACTCTCACATATGCAAGCTCACACATACTGTATACACACTCACTTGGTCAGATATAAGAGTGTGGATTGCAATTGCACTAGAGAGTAAGAAAACATTGAAGTAATTTTATAATTATACACTTTTAGTCTATTTTTATTTCATTTACTTTAGTCATCATCTGCAATAGAATATCTGAAGTGGAATAAGAATACATGCAATATGTTGCCTGGTTCCTGTATGCTTTTGAGATTCTATAAGTAGCAATGTTAACTACTCTGTAACACATTGAACATGTTTCCTGTTATTCCCTTCCGTACAACTATATCCTGATCATTCAATTATACTGTCTCTATCTTGCGATGAATTGGAATCATGTTTAATTTCTTACTTCCGGCGCCGACAGAGATGGCCGCCTCGCTTCGCGTTCCTAGGAAACTATGCAGTTTTTTGTTTTTTTACGTGTTATTTCTTACAGTGGTACCCCAGGTCATCTTAGGTTTCATTACATACAGTCGAGAAGAACTACTGAACATAAGAGCAGCGTCAACTCACCATCAGTACGACCAAGAATATGACTTTCGCGAAGCGGATCCTGTGTTCTGCCTTTCACCCAGGACAACGGAATGGATCCCAGCCGGCGACCCAAAAAAACGACTTCGTAAAAGGGGGAAACGGAGCGGTCTTCTGGTCAGACTCCGGAGACGGGCACATCGTGCACCACTCCCTAGCATTCTTCTCGCCAATGTCCAGTCTCTTGACAACAAGGTTGATGAAATCTGAGCAAGGGTAGCATTCCAGAGGGACATCAGAGACTGAAACGTTCTTTGCTTCACGGAAACTTGGCTCACTGGAGAGACGCTATCGGAGTCGGTGCAGCCAACTGGTTTCTCCACGCATCGCACAGACAGAAACAAACATCCTTCTGGTAAGAAGAGGGGCGGGGGCGTATGCTTCATGGTTAACGTGACGTGGTGTGATCATAACAACATACAGGTACTCAAGTCCTTCTGTTCACCTGATTTAGAATTCCTCACAATCAAATGTCGACCGCATTATCTACCAAGGGAATTCTCTTCGATTATAATCACAGCCGTATATATTCCCCCCCAAGCAGACACATCGATGGCTCTGAACGAACTTTATTTGACTCTTTGCAAACTGTAATCCATTTATCCGGAGGCTGCATTCATTGTAGCTGGGGATTTTAACAAGGCTAATCTGAAAACAAGACTCCCTCAATTTAATCAGCATATCGATTGCGCAACCAGGGCTGGAAAAACCTTGGATCACTGCTATTCTAACTTCCGCAACGCATATAAGGCCCTGCCCCGCCCTCCTTTCGGAAAAGCTGACCACGACTCCATTTTGTTGATCCCGGCTTACAGACAGAAACTAAAACAAGAAGCTCCCGCGCTGAGGTCTGTTCAACGCTGGTCTGACCAATCTGAATCCACACTCCAAGACTGCTTCCATCACGTGGACTGGGATATGTTTCGTATTGCGTCAGACAACAACATTGACGAATACGCTGATTCGGTGAGCGAGTTCATTAGAATGTGCGTTGAAGATGTCGTTCCCATAGCAACGATTAAAACATTCCCAAACCAGAAACCGTGGATTGATGGCAGCATTCGCGTGAAACTGAAAGCCCGAACCACTGCTTTTAATCAGGGCAAGGTGACCGGAAACATGACCAAATACAAACAGTGTAACTATTCCCTCCGGAAGGCAATCAAACAAGCTAAGCGTCAGTATAGAGACAAAGTAGAATCTCAATTCAACGGCTCAGACACAAGAGGTATGTGGCAGGGTCTACAGTCAATCACGGATTACAAAAAGAAAACCAGCCCCATCACGGACCAGGATGTCTTGCTCCCAGGCAGACTAAATAACTTTTTTGCCCGCTTTGAGGACAATACAGTGCCACTGACACGGCCCGCAACTAAAACATGCGGACTCTCCTTCACTGCAGCCGACGTGAGGAAAACATTTAATGTGTCAACCCTCGCAAGGCTGCAGGCCCAGACGGCATCCCCAGCCGCGCCCTCAGAGCATGCGCAGACCAGCTGGCTGGTGTGTTTACGGACATATTCAATCAATCCCTATCCCAGTCTGTTGTTCCCACATGCTTCAAGAGGGCCACCATTGTTCCTATTCCCAAGAAAGCTAAGGTAACTGAGCTAAACGACTACCGCCCCGTAGCACTCACTTCCGTCATCATGAAGTGCTTTGAGAGACTAGTCAAGGACCATATCACCTCCACCCTACCTGACACCCTAGACCCACTCCAATTTGCTTACCGCCCAAATAGGTCCACAGACGATGCAATCTCAACCACACTGCACACTGCCCTAACCCATCTGGACAAGAGGAATACCTATGTGAGAATGCTGTTCATCGACTACAGCTCGGCATTTAACACCATAGTGCCCTCCAAGCTCGTCATCAAGCTCGAGACCCTGGGTCTCGACCCCGCCCTGTGCAACTGGGTACTGGACTTCCTGACGGGCCGCCCCCAGGTGGTGAGGGTAGGCAACAACATTTCCACCCCGCTGATCCTCAACACTGGGGCCCCACAAGGGTGCGTTCTGAGCCCTCTCCTGTACTCCCTGTTCACCCACGACTGTGTGGCAACGCACGCCTCCAACTCAATCATCAAGTTTGAGGACGACACTACAGTGGTAGGCTTGATTACCAACAACGACGAGATGGCCTACAGGGAGGAGGTGAGGGCCCTCGGAGTGTGGTGTCAGGAAAATAACCTCACACTCAACGTCAACAAAACTAAGGAGATGACTGTGGACTTCAGGAAACAGCAGAGGGAACACCCCCCTATCCACATTGAGGGAACAGTAGTGGATAGGGTAGTAAGTTTTAAGTTCCTCGGCGTACACATCACAGACAAACTGAATTGGTCCACCCACACAGACAGCTTCGTGAAGAAGGCGCAGCAGCGCCTCTTCAACCTCAGGAGGCTGAAGAATTTCGGCTTGTCACCAAAAGCACTCACAAACTTCTACAGATGCACAATCGAGAGCATCCTGTCGGGCTGTATCACCGCCTGGTACGGCAACTGCTCCGCCCACAACCGTAAGGCTCTCCAGAGGGTAGTGAGGTCTGCACAACGCATAAAGATCATCAAGGACAACAACCACCCAAGCCACTGCCTGTTCACCCCGCTATCATCCAAAAGGCGAGGTCAGTACAGGTGCATCAAAGCTGGGACCGAGAGACTGAAAAACAGCTTCTATCTCAAGGCCATCAGACTGTTAAACAGCCACCACTAACATTGAGTGGCTGCTGCCAACACACTGACTCAACTCCAGCCACTTTAATAATGGGAATTGATGGGAAATTATGTAAAATATATCACTAGCCACTTTAAACAATGCTACCTAATATAATGTTTACATACCCTACATTATTCATCTCATATGTATATGTATATACTGTACTCTATATCATCTACTGCATCTTTATGTAATACATGTATCACTAGCCACTTTAACTACGCCACTTGTTTACATACTCATGTCATATGTATATACTGCACTCAATACCATCTACTGTATCTTGCCTATGCCGCTCTGTACCATCACCCATTCATATATCTTTATGTACATATTCTTTATCCCCTTACACTTGTGTCTATAAGGTAGTAGTTTTGGAATTGTTAGCTAGATTACTTGTTGGTTATTACTGCATTGTCGGAACTAGAAGCACAAGCATTTCGCTACACTCGCATTAACATCTGCTAACCATGTGTATGTGACAAATAAAATTTGATTTGATTTGATGTTTTAGTTATTTGTCTCAATGATTATGTCACAGGGTGGAAAAGTGACATGTTCTAAGGTCTGAGTTGAGCAGGCAGATTGAAGCAGAGGCAAACAACAAAAGGTATATTTTTATTTTCATACGGCGTGGTTTTCAGTTGTCATCGTTTCAGTAATCAAGTTTCAATACATTCTCAATTCGTTTTCACAATTCAGTGAGAATGCCTCATCTCCGAATAAAATGTTCTCTTTATTTTTCATTTAAAAATCATGTTACTTCAAATCATCAGACAAACATACAATCCAAACCAAAGAAACAAAGGAGCCCATTAAGCAGCGCAGGCCAGCAGGCAGGTTACAAAAAGGATCCACCGAAGCAAATGTTTCACACAAAAATAAATAAACACCCATATTTACTCATAGCAAAAACCAAAGTCCCCTTGAGCATGAAGTCCTCCAATACCTGCTAGCAGCTCTCCCACATGATGTCCTTGAGCATGAAGTCCTCCAATACCTGCTAGCAGCTCTCCCACATGGTGTCCTTGTGCAGCCAGAGCCATTCTTGTAGCCGTCTACAAGACAAAAGTCAACACATTATTGTTCCTGTCATTGGGACGAATGTGTCATGGTCACAAGAGAACATTCTCTAGGAGTGTTTTGTCTAGTTCCCAGGATGGTCCTGGAATGTCATTGAGGACCAGATAAGGATGTTTTTAGGACGTTCTCAGGACATTCAGTGTATCAGTTGTCAGGATGTCTATAATGGTCCCAAAGAAACGTCACTAGGATGTTGAAAAGGATCCTGTCCGTCAGTGGTTAGATTCCAGCATTTTACAGAAGTATCTCTTCTGTTCCCTCCACGAATGCCCGGTCATAATACAAGCAGCCCTGTTGATGATTAACTGGAGATGGTTGAGACCTGTCTTATCGCACTGATGTGGGGCTGGAAGTCAAACTATGGAACAGTAGGGGCAGGTGACTAGTTATCATGGTATGGTAAATTGTTAGGAGGATGTCCTTGGAGACGAGGGGTGGGGGCGTGTTTGACTTTGTGACTGGTGTATAAATGAATCAGTCAGATTCAGCTGTCTACAGAGCTTTTACCTACATCAACATCAACAGTGACCTTGTTTTGTTGAGTGTGAAGGTAAGAGGATATTAACATCTAATACTGTTTGGAATTGTCTTCTATTATGTTATATTTTCTACTTTACACAACCACACGTTAAATGTTGATTTTCATAACAGTTATGGCATAATAATAATGTCTTAATTCAGCAGTGGGTTGAATTCAGATGGGCGTGATGTTCCCATAATCCAATCCTTTACTAAAATGCATGCTGATGTGTTTACAAGGAGAAAGACTTGTAATTCTATTTAAAAAAGTAGCAAGTTCACGAAAGGAGAGAATAGTGCTAAGAGTAATGCAGCACCTCTCATGGTCCTTTCTGCTAATATCATACTCTTGAATTACGTTCTTTATTAAGTAGAACTTATACAGAAATGTATGCCTGTTATATAAAAATAAGTGCCCTTTAAAAAAAATCTAATACAGTATAAATAATAAAGTATTTCTAAATAGCCAAAAATCTGCCTTTGGACATGTCCCTTTTCTGAGGAAGATTTTAACCCAAAAATGTCCCGAAGTCTTCACCATAATAGTAAAGCCCTTGTTATTTTGTTGCTTTGACAATGTCATTTCCGAAGATTATTACTAATTTCACCAGATTAGTGATACATTTACATTTTCAAGAACAACCATGCTACGGGAACTGAAGTCTCATTTTCATATGGTGATTAGTTTTTAATAATATTTTCAATTAAAACATGGTAGAAAACTGAGCGGGGCAAGAATAACACTTCAACCATGTTACACATAGATGACTAGAAATGTTTAAAACATGTTTTAAATGAACTTCAACATGTGCTCTTTATGACAGAATGTTAAAATGAGTTCAAATGAATAGTACAAAACATTTAAAAATTACACTCCCCAAAATTCTCTTGGTGTTTATTCTTTTTACGAGTTGAGTAAAAACAATATTTAAAATGTCTTTTTTTTTCAAGTGTGCTGAGTTTATAAAAATGATAAATTGTGATTGAATTGAATGTTTCTGTGGACTGGTTCCTATTAGACCCATTGTTGACTTGCTCTGGGCTTTTCCTCCAGGATGGTGAGATCAGCCATGATGTTCCTCTTGTTGAATCTCCTGGGACTGGCAGGCTCTATTGGCGCGACCGTCCCAAGTAATCACATCTTTAATTCCTTTCCTCCTGTTATTAACTGATAGATATTAAACCTGGTCTCAGAGCATTTCGTATCATTCTGTACGTAAACCAAGACTCTCCATTTGATATGATATGTTACGTTTGATATGGTTACATAAGACAGATGGTTACTTAAGGCAAAAACTATAGTAGGGTGGTTAGTTGGATAGATAGATGGGCGGACGTATAACGCAAACCTCTAGCAACCCTAAAATCGGGAGTTCGAATCCTATCATGGACAACTTTAGCTAAATGGCAACTTTTTGACTACTTACTACATTTGAGCTACATTGAAAATGAAAGGGGTTCACCTAGGGCTCATGATAGGGGCTGTACCAAATGTTTGATGTATTATAATAATTATGCTTATGTTGTATTAATAGAAGGGGAGGGGCTATAAGACCCCTCCCTCCTTACATTTATTGGGTCCTAGACTACAAATTAACAATATATATAGACATTGTGAGGTTTAATATTGTTCCACAGTACTTTTCTAGGCTCTTATGAAGAAACTGTCTGAGAAATGTGTGACTGTGAAGACAGAACTCTGCAGGGGAGTGTAAGAGATAAGAGATTAGTTAGACATTCCACTCTAAATCAACTTGGACATTTACTGCTAAGCTTTTAGATAGCTATATAAACAAGAGTTTTAGTGTTGAGTAGGCATGGTTTTGGTATCAGGAGTAGAAGATAATGATGTAGGCAGTGACATCACTAGGGTTGGACTTCGGGTTTAATAAAATAACTTGGGACCTTTAATATTTTGCAGAACTTACTCAGAAAAATGTGTGCTATGTTCCTGGGGTCAACTTCTGTCTGCAACTGCATTAATAAAGCTTTTTGAATGGTTTAATTAAAGATATTGTCACAATGCTAATTACACCAATGAGCCAATGATTGACAAGGAACAAGGAAACAAGCCCCAACAAAACTACTTAGCAAATTAGCTAACCTAACCTCAACCTTTCTCGACCAACCCTTCCCCAAACCCGAACCCTTGAACCTAACTCCTTAAAGTAACCCTAACATTAACCCTAACACCTGGCCTAGCTGACTTTAGCGAGCTTGCTAATGTTAGTCAGCTAGCTTGCATTTGTAACTTATCATACTTTTTCAAATTCGTATCATATTATACATTTAGCGAATTCGTAAGATATCATAAGTTTGCAAATACGTAACATATAAAACGTTTAGCAAATTGTAATATATAATACCGAATTGTAATTCTTAACATATCATACGAATTGGGTGATGAACATCTACAAATTAGTACATAACCTACGAAACATAACATATCATGCTAAATGGTGTGTTATGCATTTACATACAGAATAATACAAAATGCTCTGAGACCAGGTTGAGATATTATGCCCTTTAAATTAACAGGGCAAGGTCTCTTACTATGAAATGTGAGGAAATATTATATCTCAATGTATTTACGACACAACTTGCAGATTTATGTACTAGGATCATATCCGGGGCCTTGGCGTTAAAAAGTGATGGCTGAAAGATGGCGCCGGCAGACCTGGCAGCTCTGCTTCCAGCTCCTAAGCAGCTTTGCAGTATTTAGTTTTTGTGTGTGGTATTTCTAACATTATTAGCCCATAACGTTTTCGCGTTATTACATACAGCCGGAAATAACTTTTGGATATCAGAGTGGCGGTAACTCACCAGCATTACGACCAGGATTACGACTTTCCTGAATTGGTTGCGTTGTTCGCACCACCCAGGGCAATTTAACTTATCCCAGAGGCTGCTCCAAGATGACGCTGGCAGAGAAGAGGTATTCTGAGTGGACTTCTAGTCCAACTCAGGAGGCGGGCAAACCATCCACCGCTTCAGAGTCTATTGAAACTGTGCTGCTGCTCCAGTTTCAACTGTTCTGCCTTATTATTATTCGACCATGCTGGTCATTTATGAACATTTGAACATCTTGGCCATGTTCTGTTATAATCTCCACCCGGCACAGCCAGAAGAGGACTGGCCACCCCACATAGCCTGGTTCCTCTCTAGGTTTCTTCCTAGGTTTTGGCCTTTCTAGGGAGTTTTTCCTAGCCACCATGCTTCTACACCTGCATTGCTTGCTGTTTGGGGTTTTAGGCTGGGTTTCTGTACAGCACTTTGAGATATCAGCTGATGTACGAAGGGCTATATAAATACATTTGATTTGATATTACTTGCTAAAGTTCAGACTCTGGACAAAAAAGTAGACGAGCTCAGGGCGAGGATCTCCTTCCAGAGAGACATAAAGGACTGTAACATACTCTGTTTCACGGAATCATGGCTCTCTCCAGATATACACTTCCCGTTCATACAGACAGTTGGGTTCTCAGTACATTGCGCAGACAGGAATAAAGAACTCTCCGGGAAGAAGGGCGGTGGTGTATGTTTCATGATTAACCACTCATGGTGTGATTGCGATAACATTCAGAAACTCAAGACCTTTTGTTCACCCGTCCTAGAACACCTCACAATCAAATGCCGACAGTATTACCTCCCAAGAGAATTATCTTTGGTTATAGTCACAGCCGTGTATATTCCCCCTCAAGCCGATACCATGACGGCCCTCAAGGAATTACACTGGACTTGATGCAAACTGGAAACCACATATCCTGACCGAAGTTCTATCAACAAATTAACTGTAGTACCTGCGCTGGGAAAAAACACGACCACTGCTATTCTCTCTTCCGGGATGCCTACAAGGCCCTCCCCCGCCTCTGCAAATCAGATCACGACCCCATTTTGCTCCTCCCTTCCTATAGGCAGAAACTCAAGCAGGAAATACCTGTGCTAAGGTCTATTCAATAGTAATTTATTTCAGTTACATTAGCTTTCTTGGGAAGAGGAACAATTGTGGCCATCTTGAAGCATGTGGGGACAGCAGACTGGGATAGGGATTGATTAAATATGTCCGTAAACACACCAGCCAGCTGGTCTGCGCATGCTCTGAGGACCCTGCTAGGGATGCTGTCTGGGCCGGAAGCCTTGCTTGGGTTAACACGTTTAAATGTTTTACTCACGTCGGCCACGGAGAAGGAGAGCCCACAGTCTGTGGCAACGGGCTGTGTTGGTGACACTGTATTGTCCTTAAAGCGCGCAAACAGGTGAAACAGATCAGTTTAGAGACCCACCGTTGCTCACGGGCATCTAGCTTTGGTTTCGTCATTATATATGTCAGGGGGTTGTTACCTGTTAGGACTGTGGATCTATTTCCCTTCAGCCAATGGGTAAACGTATCACATCCCACTTAAGAGCGAAGAACTTCTTATCTGTGTCATGGGTAACGGGACTGGGACCTCAACAGAGTTTTATTTGCAAGTGTCTGGCTAAGTCCTACACTTAAGCCATCCATTGATGCATCTATTAATAGAAGAAATGGTCTGCTAAAGTCTGGGTGATCCAACATGGCTGTTTGGTAGACTGCAACTTTTAGCTTCTCCAGTGCTTCCTCACATTCAGAAGTCCAGTCTTGAGGTTACAGACGTTTTAGGGCACCGCCATGAGGTTTTCCTTGTTCTCCTTTTCAAAAGGCTTGCATCTAAGAGTGGCATATAGTGCTGGGTCAGGGCAGTGCTTAACAAACATCATGGTCAGCTCATGACCTGGATCATCCACTCTTTTTCTCTGTCTTTGCAAGCACTCATTGGCAAGGTCAATTTCTTTGTTCAGTCTGACCCAATAATCCAAGAAGTATCCTAATGGAATTGTGGATGAGATTGCCTCTCCAAAGTGCTGACTCAGTATATTGAATATGGATTCAGGGTCTCTGCTTATGCTAATGGGGGGGTTTCACAGAGCCCAATTCTGACTATGTCTTCAGCCTGCCCCATCAGTCTGTCCTGTATCTCTTGCCCCTGTGCTGATAAACTGCACCCCTTCTGTTTCAAGTCAGCTTGCTTAATTTCTTGTCATTCAGTCACTGTGCACCGGTCTGTTCTCTGATGTCTGACTTCAGAATTAGGTTGACCTTTGACCAATCAGGTATTTGTACGGTGGTTTGGGGAGTGCTTGGATCAGCCCCTGCTAGACTAGCGGCAACTTGATTTCCTAATTCACTGCACAGTTGTTTGACTAACTCTGCCAGGGCTTGCAATTGGGTTCGTTTTTTCATTTTCACCCCCTATGGGCATCTGGGACTTTTCACTGTTATCATTGCCTGGTTGGCTACTGTTATCATGCTATGGTTGGCTACTGCTTGGTAGCTTGGCCTTCTAGTATCGACTGCTGAGTATCTAACAGGACTGGCTCTAGCACTATGTTCCACCATACTGGCCAACTGAGCCCCACCCCAGTGGTAATAACTTGTGGACCTCTCACAGTAACACTAACCGGAGTAACATGTACATTGTTATCACCAACAACTGATACATACCTGTTCTGTAATCTCAACAACTGTGGTGTACACAACATATTGTACAACGTTAACCTTGCCCTCAAATGTTCTAGACGTGTTAAGTCGACCCAGTTCTGTGTAGGGGTCCCCCGGCGATCCGTTGCAGTTGATCTGTTGATCCGGGTCATTGCACCAGTCTGTAGCGGTCTTTATATGTACCACAGAAGAACCAAGAAACGAAGAGCGACACCACGGCTGTCTTTAGGGGCTTTTATGTAGATAATATTATGAAAAGACAGGACAGGAATACATCAGTCTCCAATGCACCATCTGACAAATTGTTCTTTCTCTCTGTGCTTTCTCAGACTCCCACAATCACATTCATACATAAAGTCACAATGTATAGAATAAAATAAGTACAAAGAATGTATAATAGTAATTCTTAGACAGTAGAACCATACCTGTAATTATATCATGAAAAGACAGGACAGGAATACATCAATCTCCAATGCACCATCTGACAGGTTTTTCTATAGAGGAGCATGAAGAAAGATGAAACCCTGTCTCACATCTCTAATGGATTGCTAGGTGCTTTCAGTGTTGACAGTATTAAAATACAACAACTCATGTAAAAAAAACACTGTAATACAAACAAGCTACAATGTGAAATCACATTTATCCCATTCAGTCCGAAGTGAAAAAAACTCCCATAATGCAAAGCCAGCAAAATCGGCAGTTCAGCTAACCATCTGCATCACAGAAAGCAAGCAACAGCAATACTTTTAGCACTCTATAAAACTATATCAATAGCAATGATAAAACTCTGAAACGTACTTGTTTTAATAGTCTCACACTCCCTTATAACAATATCTACAGCATTAACCTTGGTATGCATTCTTTATTTAACATTACGGACTTCTACACCGGAGTAATCTGCGACACATACCTTTCTCTCGCAGTGTTTTCTTGGACTGAGGAGAACGGGAGCTACGGTTAGTACCAGGGTGTTAGTAGGTGACGTAAGCACCCAGATTAAATAAAATACATTTAATTTAATAAAAAACGAAGATGTTAATATCATCCAGCTACTGTAGCTGCCTACTTAACATTAACAGGCAGTACTAGTAGCGCAACAATTGAAACTAGAAACCAAAGGTTAAGTTCCTGGCGATCATAGCGATCTGACTCCCCCCCTTCTATCTGAATTTGGAATATTCCTTTTTGCGGGCTTGGGCCATTGACCCTCAACCTGGAGGTTCTGTTCTGCATTGTGCACTAGTTTGATGTAATAACCATTTTAACTCTCCTACACTGGCACCACACAGCCAGGTCTCTGACCTCTTCCCTATAGACTGCCTCATCATTGTCGGTGATCAGGCCTACCACTGTTGTGTCATCGGGAAACTTAATGATGGTGTTGGAGTCATTCCTGGCCATGCAGTCATGAGTGAACAGGGAGTACAGGAGGCACGCACCCCTGAGGGACCCCTGTGTTGAGGTGGCGGATGTGTTGTCACCTACTCTTACCACCTGGGGGCGGCCCGTCAGGAAGTCCAGGATCCAGTTGCAGAGGGAGGTGTTTAGTCACAGAGCCCTTAGCTTAGTGATGAGCTTTGAGGGCACTATGGTGTTGAACGCTGAGCTCTAGTCAATGAATAGCATTCTCGCATAGGTGTTCCTTTAGTCCAGGTGTGAAAGGGCAGTGTGGAGTGCAATAGAGAGTGCATCATCTGCGGATCTGTTGGGGCGGTATGCAAATTGGAGTGGGTCTAGGGTTTCTGGTATAATGGTGTTGATGTGAGCCATGGCCAGCCTTTCAAAGCACTTCATGGCTACAGACGTGAGTACTACGAGTCGGTAGTCATTTAGGAAGGTTACCTTAGTGTTCTTAAGCACAGGGACTTTGGGGGTCTGCTAGAAACATGTTGTTATTACAGACTCAGTCAGGGACAGGTTGAAAATGTCAGTGAAGACACTTGCAAGGTGGTCAGTGCATGCTCGGAGTACACATCCTGGTAATCCGTCTGGCCCTGCGGCCTTGTGAATGTTGACCTGTTTAAAGGTCTTACTCACATCGGCTACGGAGAGCGTGATCACACAGTCGTCCGGAACAGCTGATGCTCTCAAGCATGTGATTTAGCTTGTCTGGTAGGCTCGTGTCACTGGGCTGCTTGCGGCTGTGCTTCCCTTTGCAGTCTGTAAAAGTTTGCAAGCCCTGCCACATCTGACAAGCATTGCAGCCAGTGTAGTATGATTCAATCTTAGTCCTGTATTGATGCTTTGCCTGTTTGATGGTTAGTCAGAGAGCATAGTGGGATTTCTTAAAAACCGGGTTGGAGTCCCGCTCCTTGAAAGCGGCAGCTCTACCCTTTAGCTCAGTGGTGGAATAAGTTCCTATAATCCATGACTTCCGGCTGGGGTATTTACGTACAGTCACTGTTGGGATGACATCATCTATGCACTAATTGATGAAGCCAGTGACTGATGTGGTGTACTCCTCAAAGCCATCGAAAGAATCTTGGAACTTATTCCAGTCTGTGTTAACAAAACAGTCCTGTAGCTTAGCATCTCCTTCATCTGCTTCAAATGGAGGGCGGGGGAGAGTTTTGTACACGTCTCTGTGTGTGGAGTAAAGGTGGTCTAGAGAACTTTTTAGGTAAAAACAGATTTAAGTTTGCTTATGGCCATATACAGCTCATTGATTGCGGTCTTAGTGTCAGCATCGGTTTGTGGTGTTAAATAGACTCTCTTGGTAAATAGTGTGGTCTACAGCTTATCATGAGATACTCTACCTCAGACAAGCAAACCCTCGAGACTTCCTTAGATTTCATGCACCAGCTGTTGTTTACAAATATACATAGACTGCCACCCTTTGTCTTACAATATGTAATATCCTGGTTAAAAAGTGTAAAACCCGCCAGCTGTATGTTATTCATGTCGTCGTTCAGCCACGACTCGGTGAAACATAAGATATTACAGTTTTTAATGTCCAGTGGGTAGGATATACATATTCATAGTTTGTCTATTCTATTATCCAATGATTGTACGTTGGCTAATGGTACCAATGGTAAAGGCAGATTACCCACTCGCCGTCGAATACTTATAAGGCACCCAGACCTACGTCCCAGAAATGTCCCTCTCTTTCTCCAGCGAATGACTGGGATGAGGGCCTTGTCGGGTGTCTGGAGTAAATCCTTTGTGTCCGACTCGTTAATGAACAAATCTTCTTCCAGTACAGGGTGAGTAATCGCTGATATCTAGAAGCTCTGATATCTAGAAGCTCTTTTCGGTCATAAGAGACGGTGGCAGAAACATTACGTACAAAATAAGTTACAAATAACTCCAAAAAACACACACATTAGCACAATTGGTTAGCGGACCATAAAACGGCGCCATTACAACTTTGTGGACGCTTTTACCAGAGGCTGCCAAACTGCCTGCTAGCTTCTTATGGCTTGGGGCAGTATTGAGTAGCTTGGATGAATAAGGTGCCCAGAGGTGCCCAGAGTAAACTGCCTGCTCCTCAGTCCCAGTTGCTAATATATGCATATTATTAGTATTTTTGGATAGAAAACACTCTGAAGTTTCTAAAACTGTTTGAATGATGTCTGTGAGTATAACAGAACCCCATATGGCAGAAAAAATGAGAAAAAAATCCAAACAGGAAGTGAGAAATCTGAGGCTTGTAGTTTTAACTCAGCCGCTATTGAAGATACAGTGGGATATTGGTCATCTTGCACTTCCTAAGGCTTCCACTAGATGTCAACCGTCTTTAGAACCTTGTTTGATGCTTCTAGTGTGAAGTGGGGCTGAATGAGAAGGGAATGAGTCAGAGGTCTGCCTGAGTCCCACGAGCTGACCATGCGCGGTCACGTGAAAGTTAGCTTGCTTTCCATTGCTTTTCTACAGACAATGGAATTCTCCGGTTGGAAAATGATTGATGATTTATGTTAAAAACATCCTAAAGATTGATTCTATACATCGTTTGACATGTTTCTACGGACTGTAACGGAACTTTTCGACTTTTGTTTGCTCGTCTGCTCGCGCGTCATGAATTTGGATTACTGGGCTGAACGCGCTAACAACAAGGAGAAATTTGAACATAAATGATGGACATTATCGAACAAAACAAATATTTATTGTGGAACTGCGATTCCTGGGAGTGTATTCTGATGAAGATTATCAAAGGTAAGTGAATATTTATGATGCTATTTCTGACTAATATTGACTACCCAACATGGCGGATATTTCTTTGGCTGTTTGGTCTCTGAGCCCCGTACTCTCGCATTAACCTCTCTGGGATATGTGGGACACTAGCGTCAGGGAAAATGCAGAGTGCCAAATTCAAATAAATTACTATAAAAATTTAACTTTCATTAAATCACACATGCAAGATAGCAATTAAAGCTACACTTGTTGTGAATCTGAATGTCAGATTTCAAAAGGCTTTTCGGTGAAAGCAATCAATGCTATTATCTGAGGATAGCACCTCTGTAAACAAAGAGAGAAACCATATTTCAACCCTGCAGGCGCGACACAAAACGCAGAAATAAAAATATAAATCATGCCTTACCTTTGACGAGCTTCTTTTGTTGGCACTCCAATATGTCCCAAATGGTTCTTTTGTTCGATTAATTCCGTCGATATATTTTCAAAATGTCCATTTAATTGGCGAGTTTGATCCAGAAATACACCGGTTCCAACCTGCGCAACGTGACTACAAAATATCTCAAAAGTTACCTGTAAACTTTGCCAAAACATTTCAAACTACTTTTGTAATAGAACTTTATGGAATTTTTTTAACGTAAATAATTGATAAAATTTAAGACGGGATGATCTGTGTTCAATACAGGAAGAAAACAAACTATAGCTAGCTTTCTGGTCACGCGCCTCTATCTAACAGTACACTTCAAGTGACCCTCGTTCAAGATGGCCGTACTTCTTCATTACACAAAGGAATAACCTCAACCAATTTCTAAAGACTGTTGTGACATCCAGTGGAAGTGATAGGAACTGCAAGAAGGTCCCTTAGAAATCTGGATTCCCAATGAAAACGATTGAAAAGAGAGGGACCTCAAAATACATTTCTGAATGGTTTGTCCTCGGGGTTTCTCCTGCTAAATACGTTCTGTTATACTCACAGACATGATTCAAACAGTTTTAGAAACTTCATAGTGTTTTCTATCAAAATATACCAATAATATGCATATCTTATCTTCTGGGGATGAGTAGCAGGCAGTTGAATTTGGGCATGCATTTCATCCGGAAGTGAAAATACTGCCCCCTGTCACCAAGAAGTTAAGGAGAAGTTTATCTAAAGTTCCATGTATAATAGTTGTATCTTTTATCAATGTTTATTATGAGTATTTCTGTGAATTGATGTGGCTCTCACGCTTTGGAACTACTGAACATGACACGCCAATGTAAACAGAGATTTTTGGATATAAATATGCACTTTATCGAACAAAACATACATGTATTGTGTAACATGAAGTCCTATGAGTGTCATCTGATGAAGATCATCAAAGGTTAGTGATTCATTTTATCTCCATTTGTGCTTTTTGTGACTCCTATATTTGTGCTTTTTGTGACTCCTATCTTTGACTTTTAATTGTGAGATTTCTGTTGTTTGAATTTGGCGCTCTGCACTTTCACTGGCTGTTGTCATATCGATCCCTTTACCGGGATCTCAGCCCTAAGAAGCTAGTGTTGTCACGATACAGAAAAGTTTACTTCGATACAGATACCAGGTTAAGTATCATGATATTCGATGCCAAAACCATACAACGGAAAAAATAGTATTTTGAGTGTTGTTACTCTTTAATTCAAGTGTGTATACACTCAGCATTTCTGTAGCACACACGAGCATGTGATGGAGTTTGCAAAACACATGGCCACTGGATTGATGCAAATAATAATGATTCTGCCAGGTAGGGATAGATGACTTTTTAGATTACTTTTCATTTAAAAAGTTTTTAGGAAACCATACCGCACCGCACACACAGATCAAATGTAATCATTTTATAATAAGTTAAATACATTTAGTTGATTTCCAAACGTGAGACAAATTTAATAGAAGTACCAAAAGTACCAAATTTCTATTACCAAACCATTTTTCATGTTTCAATAGTGGCTGCAAAAGTGAGCCCCTCTGTTCTCAGAAGTGTTGATGGCTGGGTGCTGGATTATCATGCACTGCATTGTGCCATTATGCCATTGTGCCGGCACATGTGAACCAGAACCTAGAGTATTTTATTTTCTCCACGTTTTCAGAACTTAAGGAATACATTTAATGTATTATTACTTAATGTCATGTTATTTTATAAAAATGTTGCTTAATAACTTATTTTATACATGACTATGGATTAATTATCATCTACATCGGCGGCCATTTAGTCTTGCGCATCCACGTTAAGTTTGCAACAAGCATCCCTTCTCGGATGTTTTCATATCATCTGAATTCATGTTTGTACTAAATGTCATGATTTTATCTACCATGTAACATTTTTTTTTCGCTAAGGCCCTGGACATTCAACAGATTAGAAAACTGTTATTCTGTTTTGACAGCATCATTAAATTGTTCCTCTATACTCACTCAATGATGTGTTCACCTGCAGGAAATCTTGCCTTGCGTGGAAAAGCTACACAGTCAGACCTCATCGAGAACCCATGGCACGGTTACAGTCATGCCTCCAATGCCATTGATGGGAACCGCGATTCACATTTCCATCATGGGTCCTGCACTGCCACTGACGAATCCACTAACCCCTGGTGGAGAGTGGACCTGCTTGATACCTACATAGTCACCTCCATCACCGTCACCAACAGAGGGGATGCTGTTCCTGAGAGGCTTAACGGGGCTGAGATACGAATAGGAAATTCTTTAGTGGACAATGGCATTCATAACCCTCTGTGAGTCAAGATACTGTGGTTTTTGAACTTGTATTTACAATGTGTTGTTACTGTTTATGTCCATGAAGAACTCCATTAGAGTAAGCAGAATATACATAGTGGACTTACTGTACATAAAAACCCATGCAGGCAGGACAGATAGAAACAAGCAATGCTGGTGAAAAGTTTCAACCCCACTCACAGGTTACCACCAGACCACAGGCACAGTTATAGATATCAGCATATCATCTCCTGTGTCTTGTTACTTTAGTTTAAATCAAGTTATATAGTTCATGAGGCAGTATTTTCCAGTAACGAGGTCAGTAAAACACATTTCTCTCTCCAGGGTTAAAACAATTCCCTCCGTTCCAGTTGGCAGTTCTCTCACCCTTGCCTTTGACCCAGGCTTCAAAGGACGCTATGTGACTGTGGTTCTACCAGGCCAGAAAAGACTTCTGACACTCTGTGAAGTGGAGGTTTATGGCTACCTTGCCCCAACTGGTCAGAACTTATAATCATTTATATATATAATGAACAGTGTGTTATAAGTACAACTTTTGTTATATTCTCTGTAATGGTAGTCTAAACATTAATCTCTACGATTACAGTGCATGAATATGTTTACACATGTTCCAACAATTGTTTGATAAGATGATAGTTATTGTGTGTTATGCTCTATTTTGTCCAGGAGAGAATGTGGCTCTATATGGAAAGGCCACCCAGTCGTCTTTGTATGGGTTTGGCATTCCAGGCAATGCTATTGACGGGAATCGCAACGCTATTTGGATAGGAGGGTCCTGCACCCACACTCTACAGGACATCAACGCCTGGTGGAGGGTGGACCTTCTGAAGACCTACAAAGTGTTCTCCATCATCATCACCAACACAGTCGACAGTGTTCCCAGCAGACTCAATGGAGCTGAGATACGCATTGGAGACTCCCTGGAAAACAACGGCATCGACAATCCTAGGTGAATTACTGTAGGAGAGTTGAGGTCCATTTAACTTTAAGTTTTAAAGATTAAAGTCAAAAGTCTTGACACACCTACTCATTCAAGGGTATTTGTATGAACATAACAAGATTCAACAACTGAGACATATCAAATCAAATCAAATCAAATGTATTTATATAGCCCTTCGTACATCAGCTGATATCTCAAAGTGCTGTACAGAAACCCAGCCTAAAAACCCAAACAGCAAACAATGCAGGTGTAAAAGCACGGTGGCTAGGAAAAACTCCCTAGAAAGGCCAAAACCTAGGAAGAAACCTAGAGAGGAACCAGGCTATGTGGGGTGGCCAGTCCTCTTCTGGCTGTGCCGGGTAGAGATTATAACAGAACATGACCAAGATGTTCAAATGTTCATAAATGACCAGCATGGTCGAATAATAATACGGCAGAACAGTTGAAACTGGAGCAGCAGCACAGTCAGGTGGACTGGGGACAGCAAGGAGTCATCATGTCAGGTAGTCCTGGGGCACGGTCCTAGGGCTCAGGTCCTCCGAGAGAGAGAAAAGAAAGAGAGAATTAGAGAGAGCATATGTGGGGTGGCCAGTCCTCTTCTGGCTGTGCCGGGTGGAGATTATAACAGAACGTGGCCAAGATGTTCAAAAATGACCAGCATGGTTGAATAATAGTGAAACTGAACAAGTTTCACAGACATGACAAACAGAAAATGGAATAATGTGTCCCTGAACAAAGGGGGGGGGGGGTTCAAAATCAAAAGTAACATTCAGTATCTGGTGTGGCCACCAACTGCATTAAGTACTGCACTGCATCTCCTCCTCATGGACTGCATCAGATTTGCCAGTTCTTGCTGTGAGATGCTCAATGAGATTGAGATCCGGTCTCTTCGCTGGCCATGGCAGAACACTGACATTCTTGTCTGCAAGGAAATCACACACAGAATGAGCAGTTTGACTGGTGGCATTGTCATGCTGGAGGGTCATGTCAGGATGAACCTGCAGGAAGGGTACCACATGAGGGAGGAGGATGTCTTCCCTGTAACGCACAGCATGGAGATGGCCTGCAATACCAACAAGCTCAGTCCGATGATGCTGTGATACACCGCCCCAGACTATGACGGACCCTCCATCTCCAAATCGATCCCGCTCCAGAGTACAGGCCTCAGTGTAATGCTCATTCCTTCAACGATAAACGCGAATCTGACCATCACCGCTGGTGTTACAAAACCGTGACTTGTCAGAGCACTTTTTGCCAGTCCTGTCTGGTCCAGCGATGGTGGGTTTGGGACAAAAGGCGATGTTGTTGCCAGTGATGTCTGGTGAGGACCTGCTTTACAACAGGCCTACAAGCCCCCAGTCCAGTCTTTCTCAGCCTTTTGCGGACAGTCTGAGCACTGATCGAGGGATCCGGGCAGCCGAGCGGAAATGGAGGAAAACTCGCCTCCCTGCGGACCTGGCATCCTTTCACTCCCTCCTCTCTACATTTTCCTCTTCTGTCGCTGCTGCTAAAGCCACTTTCTACCACTCTAAATTCCATGCATCTGCCTCTAACCCTAGGAAGCTCTTTGCCACCTTCTCCTCCCTCCTGAATCCCCCTCCCCCTCCCCCCCTCCTCCCTCTCTGCAGATGACTTCGTCAACCATTTTGAAAAGAAGATCGACGACATCCGATCCTCGTTTGCTAAGTCAAACGACACCGCTGGTTCTGCTCACACTGCCCTACCCTGTGCTCTGACCTCTTTCTCCCCTCTCTCTCCAGATGAAATCTCGCGTTTTGTGACGGCCGGCCGCCCAACAACCTGCCCGCTTGACCCTATCCCCTCCTCTCTTCTCCAGACCATTTCCGGAGACCTTCTCCCTTACCTCACCTCGCTCATCAACTCATCCCTGACCGCTGGCTACGTCCCTTCCGTCTTCAAGAGAGCGAGAGTTGCACCCCTTCTGAAAAAACCTACACTCGATCCCTCCGATGTCAACAACTACAGACCAGTATCCCTTCTTTCTTTTCTCTCCAAAACCCTTGAACGTGCCGTCCTTGGCCAGCTCTCCCGCTATCTCTCTCAGAATGACCTTCTTGACCCAAATCAGTCAGGTTTCAAGACTAGTCATTCAACTGAGACTGCTCTTCTCTGTATCACGGAGGTGCTCCGCACTGCTAAAGCTAACTCTCTCTCCTCTGCTCTCATCCTTCTAGACCTATCGGCTGCCTTCGATACTGTGAACCATCAGATCCTCCTCTCCACCCTCTCCGAGTTGGGCATCTCCGGCGCGGCCCACGCTTGGTTGCGTCCTACCTGACAGGTCGCTCCTACCAGGTGGCGTGGCGAGAATCCGTCTCCTCACCACGTGCTCTCACCACTGGTGTCCCCCAGGGCTCTGTTCTAGGCCCTCTCCTATTCTCGCTATACACCAAGTCACTTGGCTCTGTCATAACCTCACATGGTCTCTCCTATCATTGCTATGCAGACGACACACAATTAATCTTCTCCTTTCCCCCTTCTGATGACCAGGTGGCGAATCGCATCTCTGCATGTCTGGCAGACATATCAGTGTGGATGACGGATCACCACCTCAAGCTGAACCTCGGCAAGACGGAGCTGCTCTTCCTCCCGGGGAAGGACTGCCCGTTCCATGATCTCGCCATCACGGTTGACAACTCCACTGTGTCCTCCTCCCAGAGCGCTAAGAACCTTGGCGTGATCCTGGACAACACCCTGTCGTTCTCAACTAACATCAAGGCGGTGCCCCGTTCCTGTAGGTTCATGCTCTACAACATCCGCAGAGTACGACCCTGCCTCACACAGGAAGCGGCGCAGGTCCTAATCCAGGCACTTGTCATCTCCCGTCTGGATTACTGCAACTCGCTGTTGGCTGGGCTCCCTGTCTGTGCCATTAAACCCCTACAACTCATCCAGAACGCCGCAGCCCGTCTGGTGTTCAACCTTCCCAAGTTCTCTCACGTCACCCCGCTCCTCCGCTCTCTCCACTGGCTTCCAGTTGAAGCTCGCATCCGCTACAAGACCATGGTGCTTGCCTACGGAGCTGTGAGGGGAACGGCACCTCAGTACCTCAGGCTCTGATCAGGCCCTACACCCAAACAAGGGCACTGCGTTCATCCACCTCTGGCCTGCTCGCCTCCCTACCACTGAGGAAGTACAGTTCCCGCTCAGCCCAGTCAAAACTGTTCGCTGCTCTGGCCCCCCAATGGTGGAACAAACTCCCTCACGACGCCAGGACAGCGGAGTCAATCACCACCTTCCGGAGACACCTGAAACCCCACCTCTTTAAGGAATACCTAGGATAGGATAAAGTAATCCTTCTCACCCCCCTTAAAAGATTTAGATGCACTATTGTAAAGTGGCTGCTCCACTGGATGTCATAAGGTGAATGCACCAATTTGTAAGTCGCTCTGGATAAGAGCGTCTGCTAAATGACTTAAATGTAAATGTAATGTGTGTTCCTGGTGTATCTCGGGCAGTTGTTGTTGCCCTCCTGTTCCTGTCACGCAGGTGTGATGTTCGGATGTACCAATCCTGTGCAGGTGTCGTTACACGTGGTCTGCCACTGCGAGGATGATCAGCTGTCCATCCTGTGTCCCTGTAGCGCTGTCTTAGGCATCTCACAGTATGGACATTGCAATTTATTGCCCTGGCCACATCTGCAGTCCTCATGCCTCCTTGCAACATGCCTAAGGCACGTTCACGCAGATGAGCAGGAACCCTGGGCATCTTTCTTTTGATGTTTTTCAGAGTCAGTAGAAAGGCCTCTTTAGTGTCCTAAGTTTTCATAACTGTGACCTTAATTGCCTACCGTCTGTAAGCTGTTAGTGTCGTAACGACCGTTCCACAGGTGCATGTTCATTAATTGTTTATGGATCTATGAACAAGCATGGGAAACAGTGTTTAAAAGCTTTACAATGAAGATCTGTGAACTTATTTGGATTTTTATGAATTATCTTTGAAAGACAGGGTCCTGAAAACGGAACGTTTCTTATTTTGCTGAGTTCATATATATATATATATATATATATATATATATATAGTGCCAAAGGTTTTTATATTATTGATCGATTGACTATGACTTTTCCAATCACCCTGTAGCGCTATCTGCAGAGTTAGCTCCAGGTATATGTAGCAATTCTTCAGCCATTTCTAGACCTGCTACCAAACAAAAGCTACATATGGAAAGTACCAAAACAAATTGTATTTTTAAAATTTCACCTTTATTTAACCAGGTAGACCATTTGAGAACAAGTTCTCATTTTCAATTGCAACCTGGTCAAGATAAAGTAAAGCAGTGTGACAAAAACAACACAGAGTTACACACAAACAAACGTACAGTCAATAACACAATAGAAAAATCTATGTACAGTGTGTGCAAAAGTAGAAGAGTACAGAGGTAAGGCAATAAATAGGCCCTAGAGGAGAAATAATTACAATTTAGCATTAACACTGGAGTGATAGATGTGTAGATGATGATGTGCAAGTGGAGATACTGGGGTAGGGTTGCTGAGCTGTTGGCCGGGGTGCTGAGCTGTTGGCCGGGGTAGGGCTAGCCAGGTGGAAAGCATGGCCAGCCGTAGCAAAATGCTTATTGAAATGATTGATTATCGTAGTGCTCTTATTATCCATGGACTTTACAGTGTCCCAAAACTCTAACGATTCTGTCTCTTCGCAGCAAATATGCATATGCATATGCATTGCTGCTATGGTTGTGTCGTGTCTGTGGCATCATTAAAGTGAAGACTGTTATTTTATCAAATCTATTCTCTGTAATTATTATTACGTGATTAAACTAATCATGTAAATGTAAATAACTAGGAAGTCGGGGCACAAAGGAACATCTTCAGATTTCAAAGTTATACTTTTCCTAATATAACTCTTCAGATATTTTAATATCTAATCAATTAGTCTTCTAATTAATTAATGATTCTTTACCTCACGTTAGTCTCATTCCAAAAGTCGTAAATTGTTGGTTATCTGCACGAACCCAGCCTTTACTATGAATCTTCCATACATCAATTGTGTTATTCATTTATTTACTAACTATCTAAATAATCACAGAAATGTATAAACAAACAGCAGTTATGGTTACAAGGAAATAAGGGAGGTTCCCTAGTGAGCTACGCCGATATGACGGCTTGGTGGACAAAGGGAAGTGGGTATGGACTGAGAAGGGCGGGAAAATCGAAAAGGCTGTCGCAACAAAGTTGATAATTATATTAAATTGAAATTCTAATCCTTTTCTCACTCAGTCGGGAATAATTGTAATCAATATATATTTACGCTCAGTGTGTCGTTGTGATCTCTGTTGGAATCGTCTGTCTTTCTGTTGGAAAGTTCATCCGAGCGTCTCTCTCTCTGCTTCCCTGAAGTCTTTCGTGGTTAGAATGGATACTTCAGAGTACCAATCAGAAATGTTCTTATAGAATAGATGTTTTGGCGGTTGTCGGTCTTCGCATGTCAGGTTGACATAATTTCAAGCTGCAGACTAGTAATTAGTATCGAAGAGTTGCTCTTATTCTTTCGGGATCGATAGTCTCAGAGTTGAACCATTTCCACCCTTGTAGCCAATGCTCCACGTGGTATGGTTAGGAATTCAACAACCATTACAACCTTAGCTTATACTGAGGTTTTTGTGGTCTCTACTCAACCTTCGCCCCCTCAGCTGACCGAGGTACGCGTGGTCTGAAGAGGATTTCTTCAGGTGGGTTTTTTATTCATAACAGTAGAAAAGGGCTGTCCCATGAGCCAGATCATGTCTGTGCTCGTGGGGGCAGGCCAATGACTTAGTTAAACTTTAAAGGGAATACAATTCTCTCACATCAATGGTTCAACAATACCTTACATAATTTCACAAATAGTTTCATCTTTACTCATTAATTTTATACAATAATTAGACGCACACCTCATAATGAAGGCACCTGTATAAATAGAGTTGTGGTAATGTGACTGTATTGTCTTTCATGAGGTCACAAACATGAAATAAAATGGATCGGGTTGTAGCTGGCTTCTCCACTGACCATTTACACATTCTCCAAAACATGGATATTGTTCAGTTCTCAAATTCTGTGATGTAGAAGAAGTTACTTTGTTCTCGTTATGTGTCTCTTTCTGCATGGCCAGGAGGAGAGAGTCTCCTCCAGGAATTTATGACCTGAGATAACAGAACCTGGGTGTAGGAGAGGAGAGAGGGGAAGGCACTCGCTATACCCAAAGAGGGCCATGTCATGACAGTTGTATCCCCCATATACTGTATATAACATTATTTTGGTTGCAATAACTTGTATAATAATTTAAATTGAAAAATTATACGTTTTGAATCTGGCGTCATATACGTTTTAAAGATTAGTTGAAGCAATGAGGCTTGGAAAACCAACCAAGCCTATCAGCAGGCAAGGTGGAGCTATAACCATATAAATAAATACAGTGCCATCGGAATGTATTCAGACACCTTGACTTTTCCCACATTTTTTCCCCGCCTTATTCTAAAATGTATTAAATAAAAAACATCCTCAAAAACTGGTTTTTAGAAATGTTTGCTAATTTAATACAAATAAAAACAGAAATACCTTATTTACATGAGGTCGAAAGAGTTGTCTGTAGAGCTCAGAGACAGGATTTTACGAGGCACAGATCTGGGGTAGGGTACCAAAAAATGGCCTCCATCATTCTTAAATGGAAGAAGTTTGGAACCACCAAGACTCTTCCTAGAGCTGGCCACCCGGCCAAACCCGGCAATCAGGGGAGAAGGGCATTGGTCAGGGAGGTGACCAAGAACCTGATGGTCACTCTAACAGAGTGGAGATATGAGAACCTTCCAGAAGGACAACCATCTCTGCAGCACTCCACCAATCAGGCAGTTATGGTAGAGTGGCCAGACGGAAGCCACTCCTCAGTAAAAGGCACATGACAGCCCACTTGGAGCTTGCCAAAAGGCAACTAAAGACTCTCAGACCATGGGAAACAAGACTCTCTGGTCTCTCTTTGGCCTGAATGTCAAGCATCACTTCTGGAGGAAACCTGGCACCGTCTCTATGGTGGAGCATGGTGGTGGCAGCAGCCGTGCTGTGGGGATGTTTTTCAGTGGAAGGAACTGGAAGAGTAGTCAGGATCGAGGTAAAGATGAACGGAGCAAAGTACAGAGATCCTTGATTAAAACCTGCTCCAGAGTGCTCAGGGCCTCAGACTGGAGTGAATGTTCACCTTCCAACAGGACAACAACCCTAAACACACAACCAAGACAAACAGGAGTGCCTTCGGGACAAGTCTCTGAATGTCCTTGTGTGGCCCAGCCAGAGCCCGGACGTGAAGCCGACCGAACATCTCTGGAGAGACCTGAAAATAGCTGTGCAGCAACGCTGCTCATCCAACCTGATTGAGAGGATCTGCAGAGAGTTGTGGGAGAAACTCCAAAATACAGGTGTGCCAAGCTTGTAGCATCATACCCAAGAAGATTCAAGGCTGTAATCATTGCCAAAGGTGCTTCAACAAAGTAAAGGGTTGGAATACTTATGTAAATGTGATATTTCAGTTTAATTTGTATACATTTGCTAACATTTCTAAAATACTTTTTTTGCTTTGTCATTATGGGGTATTGAGTGTGTAGATTGATGAGTGAAAAAACTATTGAATCCATTTTAAAATAAGGCTGTAACCTACCAAAATGTGGAAAAGTCAAGGGGTCTGAATACTTATCCTGCCTAATTTACTTAATGGTTATGTTAGAGGGGCAATCTGTGATTGGGACATACATTTTTATACTTTTAAATTAACGATTCATACCCAAAGTAATGCTGATTTTTAAAGTATATAACTCATAAATACCTCATAAGCTTAGTTCAACTGTCATACCCCATAAGATCCCAAAATATAAAATAGTTTTTCTCCAATGTTTGTAAACAATTTAGATTTAAACAAACACTTTATAGCCTCAAAACATTGTTAAAACTCTAATTTTGATATTATGAATGGTCAGTCCTTGCATCCTCAGTTTTTGACCAAAACGATTGTTGCGTGTCCGGCAGAAGGGCACTTTCTTATTTAACCTTTATTTAACTACTTTAAGTACCCTGAGATAGGGGCTTAATATCCATTTGGAATTGAACAGAAGTGGCTATCAGTAGGTACTATAGTAGTCTGTTTCTGTTTTATCCTGCAGGTGTGCTGTGATCTCCTCTATCCCAGCTGGCACTTCTAGCACCTTCCAGTGTCCGGGGATGGAGGGTCGATATGTCATCGTGGTCATTCCAGGGAGGAAGGAGTACCTGACCTTGTGTGAGGTGGAGGTGTACGGATCACCCCTGGATGGGACTGGGCCTACATGTAATTAAATCAGATCGTTAACTCTTAACAGCACCCTGCAATGTTTGGGGAATGTATTGTCTTACGAAAAACAATGAATGTTTTTTACTATATTTCCAGGGGTGGCAGGGTATCCTAGTGGTTAGAGCTGTTGGACTATTAACTGAAAAGTTGCTAGTTCAAATCCCCGAGCTGACAAGGTACAAATCTGTCGTTCTGCCCCTGAACAGGCAGTTAACCCACTGTTCCTAGGCCGTCATTGAAAATAAGAATTTGTTCTTAACTGACTTGCCTAGTAAAATAAAAAATATGTTAATTATCAAAAATGTATATTTACTTTCAAAAAACAAATTTGGTCCCCTGTTCTGGAAGTTCCTCTTGCACACAGTTTTTTGGAAGTTTGGGTATAACTTAGCCAACATTTTGTGTAACACAAAAATATTCATACATTTTTTGTTGCCTAATTATTGGTTAGATGGTTCTCATTCATACTTAGAAATACATATAATGATGTAATACTATTGCTATTATGCTAAAATGAATTAAAGGTGAAATCTTGGATCTGGAATCTTTCCATTATGTATTTGGTTGTTTGTGCTTGTAGTCTGTAAATAGGTCCATTTTGGCCTCTGTACAATAATCCACTCTTTGCCATTCCCTCTAAAGTTGTATCCCTATCTTCTACTCTAAATGATTCAATTGTGGTCGGAATTACTGCAGATGACTTTATTGCTTGCTGCCCTCATATCATAAGACATGGTGAACAAAGTTTGAAAGACCATAAACATAAGCAAATATTTACCAGCTGCATTAATATACGGCTGAATGCTACTCGGATGACCAGACGAGGACCAGACCAAATCAAGCATACATCAACATACGTTTAAACTCCACTGGACGTTAGGTTAGAGAATATGACAGAATCCACCACTAGTCCATTGAATGCCTTTGACCTTATTTGGACATAATACTAGTGATGCTAATTTGTTTACGTAATGGTAATTTTAATTGTACTTAATAAAACAAGATGTCAAAGATGAAAAATCAGCACTTGAAAGTAGGCTTGAAGTGAATACTACCAAACTACCTTGAAAGTAATACTACCATAGGCAACACCATGGGGTTATTAACAGTGACCATGAGAAGGAATACAGCGCCTTTGAAAGTACGTTTTCCACATTTTGTTGTGTTACAGCCTGAATTGAAAATGTATAGAAATTTATATGTTTTTGTCACTGGCTTGTATAAACCCCAAAATGTCAGTGGCTTGAGTCAATAATGTGTTATTAATTGGGAGTCCCATAGGGCGGCGCACAATTGGCCCAGCGTCGTCAGGTTTAGGGTTTGGCCGGGGTAGGCCGTCATTGTAAATAATAATTTGTTCTTAACTGACTTGCCTAGTTTAATAAAGGTTAAGTAAAATAAATACAAAAGTAAGCTTGGCAAGCCCAAATAAGTTCAGTAGTAAAAATGTCACATAATAAGTTGCATGGACTCACTGTGTACAATAATAGTGTTTAACAAAACATTTGAATGGCTACCTCAGCTCTGTACACCACTCATACAACTATCTGTAAGGTCCCCCAGTCGAGCAGTGAATTTCAAACAGAGATTCAACTGCAAAGACCAGGGAGTTTTTCCATTGCCTCACAAAGAAAGGCACTTATTGGTAGATGGGTAAAAAATAAAAAAGCATGCATTGAATATCCCTTCAAGCATGGTGAAGTTATTAATTACACTTTGGATGGTGTATCAATACACCCACTCATTACAATGATTACAGGCCTCCAATTACAGAGTTTAATGGCTGTGACAGGAGAAAACCGAGGATGGATCAACAACATTGTAGTTACGCCACAATACTAACCTAATTGACAGAGTGAAAATAATGAAGCCTGTACAGAATAAAACTAGTTCAAAACATGCATGCAGTTAGCCACAAGGTGCTAAAGTAATGCGGCAAAAAATTTGGCAAAGCAACTAACTGTTTGTCCTGAATACAAAGTGTTATGTTTAGGGCAAATCCAATACAACACATCACTGAGAACCACTCTCCATATTTTCAAACACTGTGGTTGCTGCATAATGTTATGGGTATTTGTGTAATTGTTAAGGTCTGGGGAGGTTTTCAGGATAAAAAGGAAACGGAAGGCAGCTAAGCACAGGCAAAATCCTAGAGGAAAACCTGATTCAGTCTGTTTTCCACCAGATACTATGAGATTAATTCACCTTTCATCAGGAGAATAATGTAAAACATAAGGCCAAATCTACACTGGAGTTGTTTACCAAGAAGACAGTGAATGTTCCTGAGTGTCCGAGTTACAGTTTTGAATTAAACCTACTTAAAAATCAAAGGCAATACCTGGTTGTCTAGTAATGATCAACAACCAAGTTGACAGACCTGGAACAACATTGAAAAGAATAATGGGCAAATGTTGCTCAATCCAGGTGTGGAAAGCTCTTAGAGACTTATCCAGAAAGACTGTAATCGCTGCAAAAGGTGCTTCTACGAAGTATTGACTCAGGGATGTTTAATTTTCAATACATTTGCAAATATTTCTAAAAATGTGTTTTCACTTCGAGTGATCTCTCACTCTGAGGAAGTTATGTGACTGTGGTTCTTCCAGGTCAGAACAGTCTTCTTCACAGTTCTGTGAGGTGGAGGTTTATGGGTACCTCTCCCCAACTGGTAAGGATAAGCCCCATCACATTTAATTCCATGTGAATATTATTGAAGTGGCGGCAGGGTAGCCTAGTGGTAGCCATGTGTAACTCTGTGTTGTCTGTTCACACTGCTATGCTTTATCTTGGCCAGGTCGCAGTTGCAAATGAGAACTTGTTCTCAACTAGCCTACCTGGTTAAATAAAGGTGAAATAAAAAATAAAATAAAAAGAGCGGTGGACTAGTAACCGGAAGGTTGCAAGTTCAAACACCTGAGCTGACAAGGTACAAATCTGTCATTCTGCCCCTGAACAGGCAGTTAACCCACTGTTCCTAGGCTGTCATTAAATATAAGAACTTGTTCTTAACTGACTTGCCTAGTAAAAAAAAGTGAAGTAAGTAACTCAGAGCAATCATGTCTTCTACTGACTCATTTTATGCAGACAAATATTCAAGTGATGTCTTGGATATACATACTGTATGATACGATACAGCCATGTATCGTTGCCTCAACAGTAGTTACACATTGGTTTAAAGCCGGCTGACGAATCCGTAAATTGTGAAGCTTTAGATAGCCTCCAATACTCTACTCAGCAAATTGGATGCAGTCTATCTATCACAGTGCTATCCATTTTGTCACCAAAGCCCCATATATTACCCACCACCCTGACCTGTATGCTCTCATTGGCTGGTCCTCGCTTCAAATTCGTTGCCAAACAAAGTCTTTGCTAGGTAAAGCCCCACCTTATCTCAACTCACTGGTCACCATAGCAGCACCTACCCAGAGGCTAGTTTTTACTCAAAAGGACAAGCCAGGGCCCAAGTCCACCATTGTTCCTTTTCCATCAACATACCATGAAAATAATATACTTTGACAACTATTCATGTTTTTTTTACCAGTTAATGGCATAATGACTAGCTTTTTTTCTGCTCCAGCAGGTATATTTCACTGGTCATCCCCGAAAGCCAATTCCTCCTTTGGCCGCCTTTCCTTCCAGTTCTCTGCTGCCAATGACTGGAACGAATTGCAAAAATCACTGAAGCTGGCGACTCATATCTCCCTCACTAACTTTAAGCATCAGCTGTCAGAGCAGCTTACAGATCATTGCACCTGTACATACCCCATCTGTAAATAGCCCCTATAACTACCTCATCCCCATATTGTTATTTTTTGTTTTGCTCCTTTGCACCCCAGTATCTCTACTTGCACATTCATCTTCTGCACATCTATCACTCCAGTGTTTAATTGCTAAATTGTAATTAGTTCGCCACTATGGCCTATTTATTGCCTTACCTCCCTAATCTTACCTCATTTGCACACACTGTATATAGACTTTTCTATTGTGTTAGTGACTGTACGTTTGTTTATGTGTAACTCTGTGTTGTTGTTTGTGTCACACTGCTTGCTTTATCTTGGCCAGGTCACAGTTGTAAATGAGAACCCGTTCTCAACTGGCCTACCTGGTTAAATAAAGGTTAAATAAATGAATAAATAACTAAAAATATATACTCCTTCAATTACAAGGGGGATTACATGGATATCAGCATACTAATGCAAGTGCTAACAATTGTCTTGTCCAGGAAATAATGTAGCTTTACAGGGAAAACCCACCCAGTCATCATTGTGTGGGTTTGGTTTTGCTTACAATGCCATTGATGGGAATCACAACAATATTTGGGAAGATGGTTCCTCCTCCTACCAACACCAAAGTTAAAGTTAACCCTTGATGGCAGTTGGACCTTTGTGGACTCATAAAGTGTATTTGACAAAAAATTGGTTAGCATAACTGTGTACAAGCTGTAGAGATAGTTAGAGGACACAACATCCTATCTCTCCCATTATGGCGTCTCTGATAGCATGAGCAGTGCCATTGAGGCCGTCTCTATTTTGAAGTAGTACATTTTTATTTTCTTCTATGAGTTGGTAAACAAACTGAAGGGGTATAAAGCCAAGGTTGAATATTTACTGCCACCTGTAGTTACAGAATATTTGCTCACGAGTATAATTCATTGGCTGATCCCTCCTGGAATTATGTGATCCTTCCTTAACTCATAGAAAGTCCCACCCAGTTGAGTACTTCAAAATGGTGAAAGTCCTCAATGGCACTCCATATGCTAAAACAGGCTTTTAGTCACTTGAGTCCTCTATCTATCTCTATGGTACAGCCTGACTTACAACACCAGGAAATGTGTTGAATTGTCAACATTATTGAGTGGTTCACTATATGAGTATGATGAGTTAACATGGAGCTGCTTGTTTCATAGTTACTGTTTTGAAGCAGTTTCGATTTCCTCCTGCAGGTGTGCTGTGATCTCTTCTTCCAGTTGGCTACTCCAGCACCTTCCAATGTAACGGGATGGAGGGTTGATACATCAACGTGGTCATTCCAGGAAGAAGTGAACACCTGACCCTGTGTGAGGTGGAGGTCTATGGGTCACCACTGCACTGATAGATCCAGAGCACTTATTACCAAAATGTAATCTGGAGCACACACTGTTTTCTGGACATGATAGATTTTTATTTTTTATTTAACCAGGTAGGCTAGTATTACAACTGCGACCTGGCCAGGATAAAGCATAGCAGTGTGAACAGACAACAACACAGAGTTACATATGGAGTAAACAATAAACAAGTCAATAACACAGTAGAAAAAAATAGTCTATATACATTGTGTGCAAAAGGCATGAGGAGGTAGGCGAATAATTACAATTTTGCAGATTAACGCTGGAGTGATAAATTATCAGATGGTCATGTGCAGGTAGGGATACTGTTGTGCAAAAGAGCAGAACAGTAAATAAATAAAAACAGTATGGGGATGAGGTAGGTAAATTGGGTGGTCTATATACCGATGTACTATGTACAGCTGCAGCGATCGGTTAGCTGCTCAGATGGCAGATGTTTAAAGTTGGTGAGGGAGATAAAAGTCTCCAAAAGTCTCCAAAATGTTTGCAATTAATTCCAGTCACAGGCAGCAGAGAACTGGAAGGAAAGGCAGCCAAATGAGGTGTTGGCTTTAGGGATGATCAGTGAGATACATCTGCTGGAGCGCGTGCTACGGGTGGGTGTTGCCATCATGACCAGTGAACTGAGATAAGGCGGAGCTTTACCTAGCATGGACTTGTAGATGACCTAGAGCCAGTGGGTCTGGCGAAGAATATGTAGCGAGGGCCAGCAGACTAGAGCATACAGGTAGTAGTGGTGGGTGGTATAAGGTGCTTTAGTAACAAAACGGATGGCACTGTGATAAACTGCATCCAGTTTGCTGAGTAGAGGATTGGAAGCTATTTTGTAGATGACATCGCCGAAGTCGAGGATCGGTAGGATAGTCAGTTTTACTAGTGTAAGTTTGGCGGCGTGAGTGAAGGAGGCTTTGTTGCGGAATAGAAAGCCGACTCTAGATTTTATTTTAGATTGGAGATGTTTGATATGAGTCTGGAAGGAAAGTTTACAGTCTAGACAGACACCTAGGTACTTATAGATGTCCACATATTCTAGGTCGGAACCATCCAGGGTGGTGATGCTAGTCGGGCGTGCGGGTGCAGGCAGCGAACGGTTGAAAAGCATGCATTTGGTTTTACTAGCGTTTAAGAGCAGTTGGAGGCCATGGAAGGAGTGTTGTATGGCATTGAAGCTCGTTTGGAGGTTAGATAGCACAGTGTCCAAGGAAGGGCCAGAGGTATACAGAATGGTGTCGTCTGCGTAGAGGTGGATCAGGGAATCGCCCACAGCAAGAGCAACATCATTGATATATACAGAGAAAAGAGTCGGCCCGAGAATTGAACCCTGTGGCACCCCCATAGAGACTGCCAGAGGACTGGACAACATGCCCTCCGATTTGACACACTGAACTCTGTCTGCAAAGTAGTTGGTGAACCAGGCAAGGCAGTCATTCGAAAAACCGAGGCTACTGAGTCTGCCGATAAGAATATGGTGATTGACAGAGTCAAAAGCCTTGGCCAGGTCGATGAAGATGGCTGCACAGTACTGTCTTTTATCGATGGCGGTTATGATATCGTTTAGTACCTTGAGCGTGGCTGAGGTGCACCCGTGACCGGCTCGGAAACCAGATTGCACAGTGGAGAAGGTACGGTGGGATTCGAGATGGTCAGTGATCTGTTTGTTGACTTGGCTTTCGAAGACCTTAGATAGGCAGGGCAGGATGGATATAGGTCTGTAACAGTTTGGGTCCAGGGTGTCTCCCCATTTGAAGAGGGGGATGACTGCGGCAGCTTTCCAATCCTTCCGGATCTCAGACGATATGAAAGAGAGGTTGAACAGGCTGGTAATAGGGGTTGCGACAATGGTGGTGGATAGTTTCAGAAATTGAGGGTCCAGATTGTCAAGCCCAGCTGATTTGTACGGGTCCAGGTTTTGCAGCTCTTTCAGAACATCTGCTATCTGGATTTGGGTAAAGGATAAGCTGGGGAGGCTTGGGCGAGTAGCTGCGGGGGGGGGGGGGCTGTTGGCCGAGGTTGGAGTAGCCAGGAGGAAGGCATGGCCAGCCGTTGAGAAATGCTTGTTGAAGTTTTCGATTATCATGGATTTATCGGTGGTGACCGTGTCACCACCAGTGCAGTGGGCAGCTGGGAGGATGTGCTCTTGTTCTCCATGGACTTTACAGTGTCCCAGAACTTTTGGAGTTAGAGCTACAGGATGCAAATTGCTGCTTGAAAAAGCTGACCTTTGCTTTCCTGACTGACTGCGTGTATTGGTTCCTGACTTCCCTGAACAGTTGCATATCGCGGGGACTATTCGATGCTATTGCAGTCCACCACAGGATGTTTTTGTGCTGGTCGAGGGCAGTCAGGTCTGGAGTGAACCAAGGGCTATATCTGTTCTTAGTTCTGCATTTTTTGAACGAAGCATGCTTATCGTTTTGGGGATACATGATCCCCTTTGGGATCACCCCCCATCCCCCCTGAGCTGTAATGTGGCGCAGGGAACGCAATAAATAATCCTAAAAATATTTAACCTCCACAGAATCGCTTGAAAAATGGCTCAAATGAAAGATAAAGAAGTTATTTATCTACCCAGCAAGTCAGATTTCTAAAATGTTTTACGGCGAAAACATAGCACATATTTATGTCCAACCACCACTGCATACATACCTCATTAGCATAGCCAAGTAGGAAAAAATATACAATCAACAAACGCAGGATTAAAAGAAAAATCATTTCACTAACCTTTTGAAATCTTCATCAGATGACAGTAATATAACATGTTACACAGTACATTCATTTTTTTTCAATAATATGCAATATATATCCATAAATCTCTGTTTACAATTATGCATCGTTCAAAAAATGCTACTGCAATGTCAGGAGAAATAAAATAGCTCCGGCAGATAACGTCAGCAAACAAGGAATACACATCATAAACTTTGACTAAATATGCATGTTTTACATATGTATGGCAAGATAAACTTCTTCTAAATACAATCGCTATGTTACAATTATTTTTAACGTTACATTTTGCGTTCACTAGGCTATAATAGGGAGGCGGCGCTCCCATTTAGCATACTGACTCCTCTATCTTGGAGTCGACAGAAACCCAAAATGAAGACATAAATATTCCCTTACCGTGGCTGTTCTTCCATCAGAAGACCTGGAAGGGTTAATACTCACCAAGTTAGCATTCAGTTTTCAAGTCTGTGTCTTTCGGTTCTCAAACTAGCCACTTTTCGGTCGAAATGTATGCAAATTTCAAGTGGATGCGCACCAAAACGTCGAAAGTATACATTATATTTCGAGTAAACTTGTCAAACTATGTTTATAATTAAGCCTTAACATGTTATAAAGGTCTACAGCAATCGTGAGGGCGAACAGAGAAACACACGTTGTTCAATCCATCCTGAGGGAAAGAGAGAGAAATATCCCAGCTCGCATTGGTGAAACTTTTTTTTTGCGTCACCGGGACGTTTGGGCACGCTGAACGTCTCGTGAGCGCGCGATTCTCACAGTTACACGCCTCATCGAAAGCAGGCTTCACGCTGAAGACGTAGAAACTGTTTCCATGGTTATAACTGCTTGGGAAGTGTGTATACGATGACGTTGAAGTGGTGGCAACTTTTTTCATTACAAGAGAGACTTTGGGAGAATGCATGCCCTGAGACTTCTGCTTTACATAGAGACAAAATTTAAACGGTTTTAGAAGCTTTAGAGTGTTTCCTATTCGATAATAATGCTATATGCATATATTAGCAACTTTTGACAAAAATTTATCATGTTTTATATGGGTACCGAATTCCTCCAGAAGGGGCAGTATTCTGGGGTAGCCTTATCTAAGATGGTGAGGAAGTTACTTTTAAAGAATGACCAGGCATCCTCAACTGACGAGATGAGGTCAATATCCTTCCAGGATACCCGGACCAGGTCGATTAGAAAGGCCTGCTCGCAGAAGTGTTTTAGGGAGCGTTTGACAGTGATGAGGGGTGGTCGTTTGACTGCGGACCCGTAGCGGATATAGGCAATGAGGCAGTGATCGCTGAGATCCTGGTTGAAGACAGCGGAGGTGTATTTGGAGGGCCAGTTGGTCAGGATAACGTCTATGAGGGTGCCCTTGTTTACAGAGTTAGGGTTGTACCTGGTGGGTTCCTTGATGATTTGTGTGAGATTGAAACCTACCATCAGTAACACACTACCCCGCCAGGGACTCAAATCCTGCAGTGCGAGACGTGTCCCCCTGCTTAAGCCAGTACATGTCCAGGCCCGTCTGAAGTTTGCTAGAGAGCATTTGGATGATCCAGAAGAAGATTGGGAGAATGTCATGTGGTCAGATTAAACCAAAATATAACTTTTTAGTAAATCCTCAACTCATCGTGTATGGAGGACAAAGAATGCTGAGTTGCATCCAAAGGACACCATACCTACTGTGAAGCATGGGGGTGGAAACATCATGCTTTGGGGCTGTTTTTCTGCAAAGGGACCAGGACGACTGATCCGTGTAAAGGAAAGAATGAATGGGGCCATGTATCGTGAGATTTTGAGTGAAAACCTCTTTCCATCAGCAAGGGCATTGAAGATGAAACATGGCTGGGTTTTTCAGCATGACAATGATCCCAAACACACCGCCCGGGCAACGAAAGAGTAGCTTTGTAAGAAGCATTTCAAGGTCCTGGAGTGGCCTAGCCAGTTTCCAGATCTCTACCCCATAGAAAATCTTTGGATGGAGTTGAAAGTCTGTGTTGCCCAGCAACAGCCCCAAAACATCACTGCTCTAGAGGAGATAGAGGGCCAAAATACCAGCAACAGTGTATGAAAACCTTGTGAAGACTTACAGAAAACATATGACCTCTGTCATTGCCAACAAAGGGTATATAACAAAGTATTGAGATAAACTTTTGTTATTGACCAAATACTTATTTTCTACCATAATTTGCAAATAAATTCATTAAAAATCCTACAATGTGATTTTATGGATTTTTTTCCGTTTTGTCTGTCATAGTTGAAGTGTACCTATGATGAAAATTACAGGCCTCTTATATATTTTTAAGTGGGAGAACTTGCACAATTGGTGGCTGACTAAATACTTTTTTGCCCCACTGTATTTTTGGAGAGAGTCATTTTTAAAATTAGTAGTTCGAACTGTTTGGGTATGGACCTGGAAAGTATGACATTACTTTGCAGGCTATCTCTGCAGTAGACTGCAACTTATATATTTTTAATGATTTAACTAGGCAAGTGAGTTAAGAACAAATTCATATTTACAATGACGGCCTACCGGGGAACAGTGGGTTAACTGCCTTGTTCAGGGGTAGAATGACGGATTTCTAGCTTGTCAGCTCAGAGATTCGGCTCAGCAACCATTTGGTTACTGGCACAACGCTCTGACCACTAGGCTACCTGCCACCCTAAATTATATTGTAGGTAACATTCTCCACACTCTTAGAAAAAAAGGGTTCCAAAAGGGTTCTTCAGCTGTACCCATAGGAAAACCCTTTTAATTAAAACCTCTTAGGGATAGGGCTGTTTACTGCCCCCTTTGGAGGAATTGGGTGCCCATATTAAACATAATTTTTTTTTGTCAAAAGTTGCTAATATATGCATATAAAAAATATTATCGAATAGAAAACACTCTAAAGCTTCTAAAACCGTTTAACCTCTTGCCTCTAGTTGGGACGCTTGCGTCCCAACTAGAGCTCTGGAAATGCAAATGTGCTACGCTAAATGCTAATAGTATTAGTTAAAACTCAAAAGTTCATTAAAATACACATGCAGGGTATCAAATTAAAGCTACACTCGTTGTGAATCCAGGCAACAAGTCAGATTTTTAAAATGCTTTTTGGCGACAGCATGAGAAGCTATTATCTGATAGCATGCACCAATACACTACAACAGAAAAGCACAGCAGGGGACGTAAACAAAATAATTAGCATTTCGGCGTTACACAAACCGCACAATAAAATAGAAAACAGTCATTACCTTTCACCATCTTCTTTGTTGGCACTCCTAGATGTCCCATAAACACTATTGGGTCTTTATTTCGATTAAATCGGGCCATATAAAGCCAAGATATCGTTATATGTAGACTGTGTGATAAACGAAAAAAACAGCGATTTCACAACGTAACGTCATTTTTTTAAATTCAAAAAGTAGACGATAAACTTTCACAAAACACTTCAAATACGTTTGTAATGCTACTTTAGGTATTAGTAAAGGTTAATAAGCGATAAAAATCATCCGTAGGCGATGTAAATATCATTAGCTGTCGTCTTGGAAAAAATTTCAGGAGAGAGCTCTTCCGGAATGATCTGGGCGGAGACCGGAGGTAAGTCGTGCCCCTCTTTCGGTTCAACCAAGAATCAAAGAGGATTCAATTCACAAGACTCTAGACAACATGGGGATGCTGTGGGAGTTGAATGCTCGGTCTTATCTAATTCGGCTCACTGTTAACAATTGCTTGAAGTGGCGCAAGGATATTTATTTCCATTTTCTGTGATCAGGTTTTCCTGCGCTTTCCGATGTAACGCACGTTATGTAATAGCCACAGTCGTGATTTAACCAGTTTTAAAAACGTCCGAGGGTTTCCTATCCACACATTCTAACCATATGAACGTACTATATTCCTGGCATGAGTAGCAGGGCGCTGAAATGTTGCGCGATTTTTAACAAAATGTTCAAAAAAGTAGAGGGTCGACTGAAGAGGTTAAATTTTGTCTCTATGTAAAGCAGAACTCTCAGGGCAGGCATTCTCCCAAACTCTCTCTTGTCATGAGAAAAGTTGGCCCAACTTTGACGTCATCGCCCCCACCCTTCCCAACCACTTACAGGTCTGGGAACAGTCCCTATGTGTTCAGCGCGATGCCTGCTTTCAATGGGGCTTCTCATTGTGAGAATCGCGCGCTCACGAGAGTTTTAGCGGGCTGAAAGCTCTCGGTCACGCGAAAAAAAAGGTTACTATTATGCGCGCTCTGCTCGGGTGATGTCTTTTTCCCAGGATCGATTAAACGATGAGTGTGTTTCTGTTCGTCCTCACGATTTCTGTGCACCTTTATAACACGTTAAAGCTTAATTATGAACATAGTTTGACAAGTTTACTCGACATATAATATGTAATTTCAACGTTTTGGTGCGCATCCACTTGACTTTTGGCTACATTTCAACCGAAATGTGTCGTTTTTGAGAACCGAAAGACACAGACTTGAAAACTAAACGCTGTTTTGGTAAGTATAATCCCTTCCAGGTCTTCTGATGGAAGAACAGCAAAGGTAAGGGAATATTTATGTGGTAAATTTGGGTTTCTGTGGACTCCAAGATAGAGGAGCCATAATGCTACTTTTTGAGCGCCGACTCCTAGTATAGCCTAGTGAACGCAACCTGTAACATTAAAAATAAATGTAACACAGCGATTGCATTTAGAAGAAGGGTATCTTCCTATACATATGTAGAACATGCATATTTAGTCAAAGTTTATGATGTGTATTCCTTGTTAGCTGACGTTATCTGCCGGAGCTATCGTCATTTCTCCGGACATTTTAGTAGCATTTTTTGAACGATGCGTCATTGTAAACAGAGATTTATGGATATATATAGCATATTATTGAAAAAAACATAAATGTACTGTGTAACATGTTATATTACTGTCATCTGATGAAGATTTCAAAAGGTTAGTGAAATTATTTTTCTTTTAATCCTGCGTTTGTTGATTGCATATTTTTTCCTACTTGGCTATGCAAATGAGCTATGTCTGCGGTGGTGGTTTGACATAAATATGTGCTATGTTTTCGCCGTAAAACATTTTAGAAATCTGACTTGCTGGGTAGATAAACAACTTGTTTATCTTTCATTTGAGCTATTGGACTTGTTAATGTGTGGAGGTTAAATATTTTTAGGAATATTTTTTGCGTTCCATGCGCCACATTCCAGCTGAACGTGTGGGGGGGTGTTCCTAATTTGGAACGTGTGTCCCCATCAGGTTTTAAGTTCCTGGTAGAACCCATTTGGGTTCCATGTGGAACAGGGTTCTACATGGAACCTAAAAGGGTTCACATTGAACCCAAAAGGGTTCTACCTGGAAACAAAAAGGGTTCTTCAATGTGTTCTCCTACGGGGACAGCCGAAGAACCCTTTAAGGTTCTAGATAGCTCCTTTTCTTCTAAGAGTGTATGTGTAGGATAAATCCATGTTAAAATTCATTAACAGTTTAGCATTCTAATGTCACACTGTAAATGTTGTTATATTGAGTACATTAATTTATATCTGTTTTATTGAAACCGTACTTACTGTAATGTCTCCTATCATTGTACTGTATTGTATGTTAATGTATTTGGAGAAGATAAAGTGTAACACAGCACCAATGTTTCGGAAGCATTTCTTGGTTTCACCTAGAATGCAGTTATCAAAGATATTTGGATTGGAATATTATGGCCTAACCCTATGTTTTTAAATTCTCAAAACCAAGACATTTAGCTAAGTCACCTGTGCACGCACACAAGCATGCACACACACACACACATACTGTATACACATTCACTTGGTCATGTATAAGAGTGTGGATTGTAATTGTACCAGGACCATAAGTAAATAAAGGTAAAAAAAAAAAAAACATTGAAGTAAATTTATAATAAGACACTTTTAGTTTACTTTTATCGAATTGAATGTAGTCATCAATTGCAGTAAAATATCTGATGTGGAGTATTTCATCTTTACTAGATGCTGTTCTTCCACTAACCTCACTGCAACTCCCCTCCAAGTCTCCGACCACTACCTTGTATCCTTTTCCCTCTTGCTCTCATCCAACACTTCCCACACTGCCCCTACTCGGATGGTATCGCGCCGTCCCAATCTTCGCTCTCTCTCCCCCGCTACTCTCTCCTCTTCCATCCTATCATCTCTTCCCTCTGCTCAAACCTTCTCCAACCTATCTCCTGATTCTGCCTCCTCAACCCTCCTCTCCTCCCTTTCTGCATCCCTTGATTCTCTATGTCCCCTATCCTCCAGGCCGGCTCGGTCCTCCCCTCCTGCTCCGTGGCTCGACGACTCATTGCGAGCTCACAGAACAGGGCTCCGGGCAGCCGAGCGGAAATGGAGGAAAACTCGCCTCCCTGCGGACCTGGCATCCTTTCACTCCCTCCTCTCTACATTTTCCTCTTCTGTCTCTGCTGCTAAAGCCACTTTCTACCACTCTAAATTCCAAGCATCTGCCTCTAACCCTAGGAAGCTCTTTGCCACCTTCTCCTCCCTCCTGAATCCTCCTCCCCTCCCCCTCCTCCCTCTCTGCAGATGACTTCGTCAACCATTTTGAAAAGAAGGTCGACGACATCCGATCCTCGTTTGCTAAGTCAAACGACACCGCTGGTTCTGCTCACACTGCCCTACCCTGTGCTCTGACCTCTTTCTCCCCTCTCTCTCCAGATGAAATCTCGCGTCTTGTGACGGCCGGCCGCCCAACAACCTGCCCGCTTGACCCTATTCCCTCCTCTCTTCTCCAGACCATTTCCGGAGACCTTCTCCCTTACCTCACCTCGCTCATCAACTCATCCCTGACCGCTGGCTACGTCCCTTCTGTCTTCAAGAGAGCGAGAGTTGCACCCTTCTGAAAAAACCTACACTCGATCCCTCCGATGTCAACAACTACAGACCAGTATCCCTTCTTTCTTTTCTCTCCAAAACTCTTGAACGTGCCGTCCTTGGCCAGCTCTCCCCGCTATCTCTCTCAGAATGACCTTCTTGATCCAAATCAGTCAGGTTTCAAGACTAGTCATTCAACTGAGACTGCTCTTCTCTGTATCACGGAGGCCCTCCGCACTGCTAAAGCTAACTCTCTCTCCTCTGCTCTCATCCTTCTAGACCTATCGGCTGCCTTCGATACTGTGAACCATCAGATCCTCCTCTCCACCCTCTCCGAGTTGGGCATCTCCGGGCGCGGCCCACGCTGGATTGCGTCCTACCTGACAGGTCGCTCCTACCAGGTGGCGTGGCGAGAATCTGTCTCCTCACCACGTGCTCTCACCACTGGCGTCCCCCAGGGCTCTGTTCTAGGCCCTCTCCTATTCTCGCTATACACCAAGTCACTTGGCTCTGTCATAACCTCACATGGTCTCTCCTATCATTGCTATGCAGACGACACACAATTAATCTTCTCCTTTCCCCCTTCTGATGACCAGGTGGCGAATCGCATCTCTGCATGTCTGGCAGACATATCAGTGTGGATGACGGATCACCACCTCAAGCTGAACCTCGGCAAGACGGAGCTGCTCTTCCTCCCGGGAAGGACTGCCCATTCCATGATCTCGCCATCACGGTTGACAACTCCATTGTGTCCTCCTCCCAGAGCGCTAAGAACCTTGGCGTGATCCTGGACAACACCCTGTCGTTCTCAACTAACATCAAGGCGGTGGCCCGTTCTTGTAGGTTCATGCTCTACAACATCCGCAGAGTACGACCCTGCCTCACACAGGAAGCAGCGCAGGTCCTAATCCAGGCACTTGTCATCTCCCGTCTGGATTACTGCAACTCGCTGTTGGCTGGGCTCCCTGCCTGTGCCATTAAACCCCTACAACTCATCCAGAACGCCGCAGCCCGTCTGGTGTTCAACCTTCCCAAGTTCTCTCACGTCACCCCGCTCCTCCGCTCTCTCCACTGGCTTCCAGTTGAAGCTCGCACCCGCTACAAGACCATGGTGCTTGCCTACGGAGCTGTGAGGGGAACGGCACCTCAGTACCTCCAGGCTCTGATCAGGCCCTACACCCATACAAGGGCACTGCGTTCATCCACCTCTGGCCTGCTCGCCTCCCTACCACTGAGGAAGTACAGTTCCCGCGCAGCCCAGTCAAAACTGTTCGCTGCTCTGGCCCCCCAATGGTGGAACAAACTCCCTCACGACGCCAGGACAGCGGAGTCAATCACCACCTTCCGGAGACACCTGAAACCCCACCTCTTTCAGGAATACCTAGGATAGGATAAAGTAATCCTTCTCACCCCCCTTAAAAGATTTAGATGCACTATTGTAAAGTGGCTGTTCCACTGGATGTCTTAAGGTGAACGCACCAATTTGTAAGTCGCTCTGGATAAGAGCGTCTGCTAAATGACTTAAATGTAATGTAAATGAGTAAGTATACAAGCAATATGTTGCCTGCTTTTGTACATTCCCTTTAAGATTCTATAAGTAGCAAAGTATACAACTACTCTGTAACACATTAAACATGTGTAGATGTTTCCTGTTATTCCCTTCCATATCACGATATCCTGATCATTCAGTTATACTGTCTGTATTTCGCCATAAGTTGGAATCATGTTTTAGTTATTTATCTCAATGATTATGTCACAGGGTGGAAAAGTGAGTTGAGCAGGCAGAGTGAAGCAGAGGGAAAAAGTATATTTTTAACATGTATATTAATACGTCATGGTTTACAGTCGTCACCGTAGGCCAGCAGGCAGGTTGCAGCAAGGATCCACCGAAAGCAAATGTTTCACACAAAAATAAATAAACCCACTCATAGCAAACAACAAAGTCCCCTTGAGCATAAAGTCCTCCAATACCTGCCAGAAGCTCTCCCACATGGTGTCCTTGTGCAGCCAGAGCCGTTCTTGTAGTCTTCTAGTTCTTGTAGTCTGCTTTTGTCTAGTTCCCTCTATGGTCCTGGGACGTCAATGAGGACTAGATTAGTATTTAGGACGTTCTCAGGACATTCAGTGTATCAGTTGTCAGGATGTCTATAATGGTCCCAAAGAAACGTCACTAGGATGTTGAAAAGGATCCTGTCCGTCAGTGGTTAGATTCCAGCATTTTACAGAAGTATCTCCCTCCACGAATGCCCGGTCATGATACAAGCAGCCCTGTTGATGATTAACTGGAGATGGTTGAGACCTGTCTTATCGCACTGATGTGGGGCTGGAAGTCAAACTATGGAACAGTAGTGCAGGTGACTAGTTATCATGGTATGGTAAATTGTTAGGAGGATGTCCTTGGAGACGAGGGGGGTGGGCAGGGTCATTGACTTTGTGACTGGTGTATAAATGAATCAGTCAGATTCAGTTGTCTACAGAGCTTTTACCTACATCAACATCAACAGTGGCCTTGTTTTTTTTAAGGTAAGAGGATATTAACATCTAATACTATTTGGAATTGTCTTCTATTACGTTACATGTTCTGCCTTACACAACCACACATTAACTGTTGATTTACATAACAGTTATTTCATAATAATAATAATAATTCAGATGGGCGTGATGTTCCCATAATCCAATCCTTTACTTAAATGTATGCTACTATGTTTGCAAGGAGGCTGTGATTGCAAAGAGACAGCAAGCTGGACTGTATTTTATACTGAAAGACTTGTATTCTATTTTTAAAAAGTAGCAAGGTCACGAAAGGATAATGCTAAGAGTAACGCAGCACCTCTCATTGTTCTCTCCGCTAATACTATACTCTCTTGAATTACGTTCCTTATTAAGTAGAAATTGTGCAGAAATGTAAAAGACTGACTAAAATAAGTGCCCTTTAAAGATTGCATGGAAAATTCAATATATGAATAAATTATTTCTAAGCAGTCTAAAATCAGCATTTTGACATGTCCCTTTTCTGAGGAAGATTTTAACCTGAAAATGTTCCAGTTTTCGCTATCATTGTAAAGCCCTTGTTACTTTGTTGCTTTGACAATATAATCTCCGGAGACTATTATTAATTTCACGAGAATAATGATTCATTTACGTTTGACTCTCATTTTCAAGGTCAACCCTGTTAAGGGAAGTTAACTTTCAAATCAAATCAAATCAAATGTTATTAGTCACATGCGCCGAATACAACAGGTGTAGTAGACCTTACAGTGAAACGCTCACTTACGAGCTCCTAACCGACAGAGCAGTTTTAAAAAATCCGGATAAGAATAAGAGATAAAAGTAACAAGTAATTAAAGAGGAGCAGTAAAACATAATATATACAGGGGGGTGGCGGTACAGAGTCAATGTACGGGGGCACCGGTTAGTTGAGGTATTATGTACATGTAGGTAGAGTTAATTAAAGTGACTATGAATAGATGACAAAAGAGAATGGCAGTGGTGTGTAGGGGGGGGGGCAATGTGGATAGTCTGGGTAGACATTTGACTAGATGTTCAGGAGTCTTATGGCTTGGGGGTGGAAGCTGTATAGATGCCTCTTGGACCTAGACTTGGCGCTACGGTACCGCTTGCCGTGTGGTAGCAGAGAGAACAGTCTATGGCTAGGGTTGCTGGAGTCTTTGACATTTTTTAGGGCCTTCCTCTGACACCGCCTGGTATAGAGGTCCTGGATGGCAGGAAGCTTGGCACCAGTGATGTACTGGGCCGTTCGCACTACCCTCTGTAGTGCCTTGTGGTCGGAGGCCGAGCAGTTGCCATACCAGGCAACCAGCTATCGGTGGTGCAGCTGTAGAACCTTTTGAGGATCTGAGGAGCCATGCCAAATCTGTTCAGTCTCCTGAGGGGGAATAGGTTCTGTCGTGCCCGCTTCACGACTGTCATGGTGTGCTTGGACCATATTAGTTTGTTGGTGATGTGGACACCAAGGAACTCCAAGCTCTCCAAGATCTCAACCTGCTCCACTGCAGCCCTGTCGATGAGAATGCCGGCGTGCTCTGTACTCTTATTCCTGAAGTCCACAATCAACTCCTTTGTCTTGATCATGTTGAGGGAGAGGTTGTTGTCCTGGCACCACACAGCCAGGTCTCTGACCTCCCTATGGGCTGTCTCATTGTTGTCGGTGATCAGGCCTACCACTGTTGTGTCATCAGCAAATTTAATGATGGTGTTGGAGTCGTGCCTGGCTGTGCAGTCATGAGTGAACAGGGAGTACAGGAGGGGGCTGAGCACGCACCCCTGAGGGGCTCCAGTGTTAAGGATCAGCGTGGCGGATGTGTTGTTACCTACCCTTACCAACTGGAGGCGGCCCTTCAGGAAGTCCAGGATCCAGTTGCAGAGAGAGGTGTTTAGTCCCAGGGTCCTTAGCTTATTGATGAGCTTTGAGGGCACTATGTTGTTGAACGCTGAGCTGTAGTCAATGAATAGCATTCTCATATAGGTGTTCCTTTTGTCCAGGTGGGAAAGGGCAGTGTGGAATGCAATAGAGACTGCATCATCTGTGGATCTGTTGGGGCGGTACGCAAATTGGAGTGGGACTAGGGTTTCTGGGATGATGGTGTTGATGTGAGCCATGACCAGCCTTTCAAAGCACTTCATGGCTACAGATGTGAGTGCTACGGGTCGGTAGTCATTTAGGCAGGTTATCTTAGTGTTCTTGGGCACAGGCACTATGGTGGTCTGCTTAAAACATGTTGGTATTACAGACTCGGACAGGGAGAGGTTGAACATATCAGTGAAGACACTTGCTAGTTTTTAGTTTATTTTTATTTTACCGTTATTTTACCAGGTAAGTTGACTGAGAACACGTTCTCATTTACAGCAACGACCTGGGGAATAGTTATAGGCGAGAGGAAGGGGATGAATGAGCCAATTGTAAGCTGGGAATGATTAGGTGACCATGATGGTATGAGGGACAGCTTGGGAATTTAGCCAGGACACCGGGGTTAACACCCCTACTCTTACGATAAGTGCCATGGGATCTTTAATGACCTCAGAGAGTCAGGACACCCGTTTAACATCCCATACAAAAGATGGCACCCTACACAGGGCAGTGTCCCCAATCACCACCCAGTGGCATTGGGATTATTATTTTTTTAGACCAGAGGAAAGAGTACCTCCTACTGGCCCTCCAACACTACTTCCAGCAGCATCTGGTATCCTATCCAGGGACTGACCAGGTCCAACCCTGCTTAGCCACAGAAGCAAGCCAGCAGTGGGATGCAGGGTGGTATGCTGCTGGCCAACCAGTTGGTCAGCACATGCTCGGAGTACATGTCCTGGTAATCCGTCTGGCTCTGCGGCCTGAATGTTGACCTGTCTAAAGTTCTTACTCACATTGGTTGCGGAGAGCGTAATCACACAGTCTTCCGGTACAGCTGGTGCTCTCATTGCTATTTGCCTCGAAGCGAGCATAGAAGTAGTTTAGCTTGTCCGGTAGGCTTGTGTCACTGGTTTGCAGGCCCTGCCATATCCGACGAGCGTCAGAGCCGGTGTAGCACAACTCGATCTTAGTCCTGTATTGACCCTTTGCCTGTTTGATGGTTCGTCGGTGGGCATAGCGGGATTTCTTATAAGCTTCCGGGTTAGAGTCCCACTCTTGAAAGCGGCAGCTCTAGCCTTTAGCTCAGTGCGGATGCTGCCTGTAATCCATGGTTTCTGGTTTGGGTATGTACGTACGCTCACTGTGGGGACGACATCATCATCGATGCACTTATTGATGAAGCCAATGACAGATGCCATTGGAGGAATCCCAGAACATACTCGAGGCTGTGCTTGCAAAACAGTCCTGTAGCTTAGCATCTGCTTCATCTGACCACTTTTTATTGATCTAGTCGCTGGTGCTCCCTGCTTTAATTTGTGCTTGTAGGCAGGAATCAGGAGGATAGAATTATGGTCAGATTTGACAAATGGAGGGCAATGGAGAGCTTTGTATGCGTCTCTGTGTGTGGGGTATAGGAGGTCCAGAGTTATTTTCCCTCTGGCTGCACATTTAACATGTTGATAGAAATTAGGTAAAACTGATTTAAGTTGCAGTGGTCTAAGGCACTGCATCACAGTGCTAGCTGTGTCACCAGAGACTCTGGGTTCGAGCCCAGGCTCTGTCGCAGCCGGCCACGACCGGGAGGTCCATGGGGTGACGTACAATTGGCCTTGCATCGTCCGGGTTAGGGAGGGTTTGGCCGGTAGGGATATCCTTGTCTCATCGCGCACTAGTGACTCCTGTGGCGGGCCGGGCGCAGTGCACGCTGACCAGGTCGCTAGGTGCAAGGTGTTTCCTCCGACACATTGGTGCGGCTGGCTTCTGGGTTGGATGAGCGCTGTGTTAAGAAGCAGTGTGGCTTGGTTGGGTTGTGTTTCGGAGGACGTATAGCTCTCGACCTTCGTCTCTCCCGAGCCCGTACGGGAGTTGTAGCGATGAGACAAGACAGTTAATTACTGACAATTGGATACTATGAAATTGGGGAGAAAAAGGAGGTAAAAAAAAAAAAAACATTTTTAAAAAGATTTACGTTTCCCTGCATTAAAGTCCCCGGCGCCGTCTCTGGGTGGAAGTTTTCTTGTTTGCTTATGGCAGAATACAACTCATTCAATGCTATCTTGGTGCCAGCTTCTGACTGTGGTTGTATGTAAACAGCTACAAAGAATATAGATGAGAAGTCTCTCGGTAGGTAATGTAGTCTGCAGCTTATCATGAGAAACCCTACCTCAGGTGATCAAAGGCTCAAGACTTCCTTAGATATCATGTACCAGCTGTTGTTTACAAAAATACATAGACCGCCACCCCTTGTCTTACCAGACGACGCTGTTCTTTCCTGCCGGTACATCGCGTAACCAGCCAGCTGTACGTCGGTATTGTAGTCATTCAGCCACGACTCCGTGAAGCATAAGATGTTACAGGTTTTAATGTTCCGTTGGTAGTTTAATCTTCCCAATAACTCGCCCATTTTATTGTCCAAAGATTGCATGTTTGCAAGCAGAATTGAGGGGAGTGGGGGTTTATGCGATCGCCTCCTACTCCTCAGAAGGCAGCCCGCCCTCCGGCCTCTCTTTCTCCGCCTCCTCTTCACGCAGATCACTGGGGTCGGGGCCTGTTCCCGAGGGAGCCGTATATCATGAAAGAAAAAAAGGATCCTGCTAGTCCGTGGTGAGTAATCGCAGTCCTGATATCTAGAAGTTATTTTCGGTCAAAAGAGAGGGGAGCGGCTACATTATGTACAAAAATAGTAAAACAATAAGTTACAAACAACGCAGATAAACAAACAAAAAACAATCAGTTGGGGGCACGTAAAACATCTGCCTTCTGCTCCGGCGCCATTTCGTTTTAATATGGTGATAACTTTTTTATTTATAAAAACATGGCGGAAAACTGAGAGGGTTGAGCAAAACACATCAGCCCTGTTACACATAGATGACAGGCTAGAAATGTAAAAACATTATATACATTTTGAAGTTGAACATTTGCTCTTTATAACAGTGTTAAAATGAGTTTAAAAGAACAGTAAAACATTTTTTAAATGACACTACCCAAAATGCACCCTCTTCGTGTTTATTGTTCTTCTTACGAAGTGAGTAAAACAATATTTGAAATGTTTTTCTTTGTTCATGTGAGCTGAATTGGTAAAAAATATAAATTGTGATTGAATTGCAGCCTAACAGATTGTTTCAGTGTTTGTGCCAATGTTTCTGTGGACTGGTTCCTATCATACCTGTTGACTTGCTCTGGGCTCTTCCTCCAGGATGATGAGATCGACCACGATGTTCCTCTTGTTGACTCTCCTGGGACTGGCATGCTCTATTGGCCCTACAGTCCCAAGTAATCACATTTTTAATTCCCTTTCCTCCTGTTAACTAGATAGATACAGAGCTGGTCTCAGAGCATTTCGTATTATTCTGTACATAAATCTGAGACACTCCATTTAGTATGATATGTTATGTTTGGTATGGTTGCATAAGACACAGTTATGTATCGCAAAAACGAAAGTAGGGTGGTTGGTTGTGGTGGATGGATGGGTGTATAACATGAACGTCTAACAAGCCAAAGCTTGCGCGTTCAAATCTCTTAATGGACAACTCTAGCATTTTAGCTAATTAGCAACTTTTCAACATACTACTTTTTAGCAACTTTGCAAATACTTGGCACATTAGCTAACCCTTCTCCAAACCCTAACCTTTTAGCTAAACCATCCCGTAACCCTAACCATAACCCTTTAACCTAACTCCTAAACTTTACCCTTAACCCTAACCCCTAGACTAGCTAATGTCAGCGAGCTAGCTAATGTTAGCCACCTAGCTAGAATTTGAAAACGTAAAATATGTTTTGCAAATTCGTAACATATCATACATTTTGCAAATTCGTAACATATTACATACATTTATCAAATTTGTAACATATAATACGTTTTGCAAATTTGTAACGTATTGTACGTTTTGCAAATCCGTAACATATAATACGAATTGTAACATATCATATGAAATGGGTAATGGACATCCACAAATTAATACATACCATACGAAACGTAACATATCATACTAAACTAATTGTCACGAATTTACATACAGAATAATACGAAATGCTCTGAGATTATGTTGATATATTATGCCCTTTAGATTAACAGGGTTAGATCTTTTACTATGAAAAGTGAGGCTATATTATATCTCAATGTATTTATGACACCAACAGGCAAATTTACAGTGCCTTCGGAAAGTATTCAGACCCCTTGACGTTTTCCACATTTGTTACATTACAGCCTCATTCTAAAATTGATTAAATTCATCTACACACAATACCCCATAATGACAAAGCAAAAACAGGGTTTTAGACATTTGTGCAAATGTTTTAAACTTAAGAAACTGAAATATTACAATTACATAAGTTTTAGTTTAGTTTATTTTATTTTTACAGGGACAGTGCACATTAATCAACGTTTCAGTAAAAGTGCCGGTTTTAGCCAGCCGGCTAATTTTCAACCGCAGTCCCTAAAGTATTCAGACTGTTTACTCTGTACTTTGTTGAAGCACATTTGGCACTTGTACAGTACAAGTTTGGCACACCTATATTTGGGGAGTTTCTCCCATTCTTCTCTGCAGATCCTCTCAAGCTCTGTCAGGTTGAATGGGGAGCGTCGCTGCACAGCGTCACTGCACACCGAAGCAACTCCTGTATTGTCTTGGCTGTGTGCTTAGGGTCCTTGTCCTGAAGTGAACCTTCACCCCAGTCTGAGGGCCTGAGCGCTCTGGAGCAGGTTTTCATCAATGATCTCTCTGTACTACGCTCCGTTCATCTTTTCCTCGATCCTGAGTGGTCTTCCAGTCCCTGCCTCTGAAAAACATCCCCACACTGTCTGTGTGGGTGGACCATTTCAGTTTGTTGTTGATGTGTACACCGAGGAACTTAAAACATTCCACTTTCTCCACTGCTGCCCCTTCAATGTGGATAAGGGGGAGTGCTCCCTCTGCTGTTTCCTGAAGTCCATGATCATCTCCTTTGTTTTGTTGACAATGAGGAAGAGGTTGTTTTCCTGACACCACACTCCGAGTGCCCTCACCTCCTCCCTGTAGGTTGTCTCGTCGTTGTTGGTAATCAAGCCCACTCCTGTTGTGTGATCTGCAAACTTGATGATTGAGTTGGAGGCGTGCATGGCCACGCAGTCGTAGGTGAACAGGGAGTACATGAGGCGGCTGAGCACACACCCTTGTGGGGCTCCAGTGTTGATGGTCAGCGAGGTGGAGATGTTGTTTTCTACTTTCACCACCTAGGGGTGCCTCGTCAGAAAGTCCCGGACCAAATTGCATAGGGCGGGGTTGAGGCCCAGGGCCTTCAGCTTGATGATGAGCTTGGAGGGTACTATGGTGTTGAATGCTGAGCTGTAGTCAATGAACAGCATTCTTACATAGGTATAACCTCTTGTCCAGATGGGATAGGGCAGTGTGAAGTGTGCTGGCGATTGCATCGTCTGTGGACCTGTTAGGGCGGTATGCAAACTGAAGTAGGTCTAGGGTGGCCGCTAAGGTGGAGGTGATATGATCCTCGACTAGTCTTTCAAAGCACTTCATGATGACAGAAGTGAGTGCTACGGGGCGGTAGCCATTTAGTTCACTTATCTTTGCCTTCTTTGGTACAGGAACAATGGTGGCAATCTTGAAGCATGTGGGGACAGCAGACTGGGAAAGGGAGCGATTGAATATGTCCGTAAACACACCCTCAGCTGGTCTGCGCATGCTCAGAGGACGCGGCCAGGGATGCCGTCTGGGCCAGCAGCCTTGGAAGCCACAGATCGGGCTGCCTTTTGAGAATCCGTAGGCGAGCGAGTGAACTCCCACTGCCATCAATTCTACTTGCTAACATGTAATCATTGGAAAATAAAAATTGATGATCTCCGATTACGATTATCCTACCAACGAGACATTAAAAACTGTAATATCTTATGTTTCACCGAGTCGTGGCTGAACGACGACACAGATAATATATGTGGCTGTCATTTTCAATATACCGGCAGAACAGAGAAGCTACGTCTGGTAAGACGAGGGGTGGGGGTGTACGTCTTTTTGTCAATAACAGCTGGTGAGTGATGTCTAATATTAAAGAAGTCTCGAGGTATTGCTCGCCTGAGGTAGAGTACCTTATGATAAGCTGTAGACCCCACTATCTACCAAGAGAGTTCTCAACTATGTTTTTCTTATCCGCCTATTTACCACCACGGACCGATGCTGGCACTAAGACCGCACTCAACCAACTCTATAAGGCGTTAAGCAAACAAGAAAATGCTCATCCAGAAGCGGTGCTCTTAGTGGCCGGGGACTTTAATGCAGGCAAACTTAAATCACTTTTACCAGCATGTCACATGTGCAACCAGAGGAAAAAAAACTCTAGACCACCTTTACTCCACACTTAGATGCATACAAAGCTTTCCCTCACGCTCCATTTGGCAAATCTGACCATAATTCTATCCTCCTGATTCCTGCTTACAAGCAAAAACTAAAGCAGGAAGCACCATAGACTCCCTCAATACGGAAGTGGTCAGATGACACGAATGCTACACTACAGGACTGTTTTGCTAGCACAGACTGGAATATGTTCCGGGATTCATCCAATGGCATTGAGGAGTATACCACCTCAGTCATCGGCTTCATCAATAAGTGCATCGATGATGTCGTCCCCACAGTGACCGTGCGTACATATCCCAACCAGAAGCCGTCGATTACATCAACATCCGCATTGGGCAAAAGTCTAGAGCTGCCGCTTTCAAGGAGCGGGACACCTAAATCCCGCTATGGCCTTAGACGAACCATCAAACAAGCAAAGCATCAATACTGGATTAAGATTGAATCCTACTACACCGGCTCTGACACTCGTCGGATGTGACAGGGCTTGTGAGTGACTACAAAGGGAAACCCAGACGAGAGCGGCCCAGTGATGCGAGCCTACCAGACGAGCGAAATGGCTTTTACGCTCGCTTCGAGGCATGCAACACTGAAGCACCAGCTGTTCTAGATGACTGTGTGATAACGCTCTTGGTAGCCGATGTGAGCAAGACCTTTCAACAGGTCAACATTCACAAAGCCGCGGGGCCAGATGGATTACCAGGACGTGTACTCAAAGCATGCACGGACCAACTGGCAAGTGTATTCACTGACATTTTCAACCTCTCCCTGACTGAGTCTGTAATACCTACATGTTTCAAGCCGACCACCATAGTCGCTTACCGCCCCGTAGCACTCACGTCGGTAGCCATTAAGTGCTTAGAAAGGCTTGTCATGGCTCACATCTACAGCATCCTCAGATACTCTAGACCCACTCCAATTCGCATACCGCACCAACAGATACACAGATGATGCAATCTCAATCGCACTCCTCAATGCACTTTCCCACCTGGACAAAAGGAACACCTATGTGAGAATGCTGTTCATTGACTAGAGCTCAGCGTTCAACACCATAGTGCCCACAAAGCTTATTACTAAGCTAAGGACCCTGGGACTAAACACCTCCCTCTGCAACTGGATCCTGGACTCCCTGACAGGCCAACCCCAGGTAGTAAGTGTAGGCAACAACACATCTGCCACACTGATCCTCAACACTGGGGCCCCTCAGGGGTGTGTACTTAGTCCCCTCCTGTAATCTCTGTTCACCCACAACTGCGTGGCCAAAAACGACTCCAACACCATCATTAAGTTTGCTAACAACATAACAGTGGTAGGCCTGACCACCGACAACGATGTGACAGCCTACAGGGAGGAGGTCTGAGAACAGGCTGTGTGGTGCCAGGACAGATACCTCTCCCTTAATGTGAGCAAGACAAAGGAGCTGATCATGGACTACAGGAAAAGGTGGGCCGAACAGGCCCCCATTATCATTAACGGGGCTGTAGTGAAGCGGGTCGAGAGATTCAAGTTCCTTGGTGTCCACATCACCAATGATCTATCATGGTCCAAACACACTAACACAGTCGTGAAGAGGGCACGACAAAACCTTTTCTCCCTCAGGAGACTGAAAAGATTTGGCATGGGTCCCCAGATCCTCAAAAAGTTCTACTGCTACACCATCGAGAGCATCTCGCCTGGTATGGCTACTGCTCACCATCTGACCGTAAGGCGCTACAGAGGGTAATGCGTACGGCCCAGTGCATCACTGGGGCCAAGCTTCCTGCAATCCAGGACCTATAAAATAAGCAGTGTCAGAGGAAAGCCCATAAAATTATCAGAGACTCCAGTCACCCAAGTCATAGACTGTGGTACCGGAGCACCAAGTCTAGGACCAAAAGTCTGGTTAACAGCTTCTACCCTCAAGCCATAAGACTGCTGAACAACTAATTAAATGGCCTACACTGCTGTTACTCGCTGTTTATTATCTGTGAACAGTTACTTCACCCCTACTGACATGTTCAAAAGACCTCAATCATGTGACCTCAATGAAATGTATGAAATTAATCATACAGCCCTTTCAAATCTTTCAAATCAAATCAAATTTTATTTGTCACATACACATGGTTAGCAGATGTTAATGCGAGTGTAGCGAAATGCTTGTGCTTCTAGTTCCGACAATGCAGTAATAACCAACAAGTAATCTAGCTAACAATTCCAAAACTACTACCTTATAGACACAAGTGTAAGTGGATAAGAATACGTACATAAAGATATATGAGTGAGTGATGGTACAGAGCGGCATAGGCAAGATACAGTAGATGGTATTGAGTGCAGTATATACATATGAGATGAGTATGTAAACAAAGTGGCATAGTTAAAGTGGCTAGTGATACATGTATTACATAAAGATGCAGTAGAAGATATAGAGTACAGTATATACATATGAGATGAATAATGTAGGGTATGTAAACATTATATTAGGTAGCATTGTTTAAAGTGGCTAGTGATATATTTTACATCATTTCCCATCAATTCCCATTATTAAAGTGGCTGGAGTTCAGTCAGTGTGTTGGCAGCAGCAACTCAATGTTAGTGGTGGCTGTTTAATAGTCTGATGGCCTTGAGATAGAAGCTGTTTTTCAGTCTCTCGGTCCCAGCTTTGATGCACCTGTACTGACCTCGCCTTTTGGATGATAGCGGGGTGAACAGGCAGTGGCTCGGGTGGTTGTTGTCCTTGATGATCTTTATGGCCTTCCTGTGACATCGGGTGGTGTAGGTGTCCTGGAGGCCAGGTAGTTTTCCCCCAGTGATGTGTTGTGCAGACCTCACTACCCTCTGGAGAGCCTTACGGTTGTGGGCGGAGCAGTTGCCGTACCAGGCGGTGATACAGCCCGCCAGGATGCTCTCGATTGTGCATCTGTAGAAGTTTGTGAGTGCTTTTGGTGACAAGCCGAATTTCTTCAGCCTCCTGAGGTTGAAGAGGCGCTGCTGCGCCTTCTTCACGATGCTGTCTGTGTGGGTGGACCAATTCAGTTTGTCTGTGATGTGTACGCCGAGGAACTTAAAACTTACTACCCTCTCCACTACTGTCCCATCAATGTGGATAGGGGGGTGTTCCCTCTGCTGTTTCCTGAAGTCCACATTCAACTCCTTAGTTTTGTTGACGTTGAGTGTGAGGTTATTTTCCTGACACCACACTCCGAGGGCCCTCACCTCCTCCCTGTAGGCCGTCTCGTCGTTGTTGGTAATCAAGCCTACCACTGTTGTGTCGTCCGCAAACTTGATGATTGAGTTGGAGGCGTGCGTGGCCACGCAGTCGTGGGTGAACAGGGAGTACAGGAGAGGGCTCAAAACGCACCCTTGTGGGGCCCCAGTGTTGAGGATCAGCGGGGTGGAAATGTTGTTGCCTACCCTCACCACCTGGGGGCGGCCCGTCAGGAAGTCCATTACCCAGTTGCACAGGGCGGGGTCGAGACCCAGGGTCTCGAGCTTGATGACGAGCTTGGAGGGCACTATGGTGTTAAATGCCAAGCTGTAGTCGATGAACAGCATTCTCACATAGGTATTCCTCTTGTCCAGATGGGTTAGGGCAGTGTGCAGTGTGGTTGAGATTGCATCGTCTGTGGACCTATTTGGGCGGTAAGCAAATTGGAGTGGGTCTAGGGTGTCAGGTAGGGTGGAGGTGATATGGTCCTTGACTAGTCTCTCAAAGCACTTCATGATGATGGAAGTGAGTGCTACGGGGCGGTAGTCGTTTAGCTCAGTTACCTTAGCTTTCTTGGGAACAGGAACAATGGTGGCCCTCTTGAAGCATGTGGGAACAACAGACTGGGATAGGGATTGATTGAATATGTCCGTAAACACACCCGCCAGCTGGTCTGCGCATGCTCTGAGGGCGCGGCTGGGGATGCCGTCTGGGCCTGCAGCCTTGCGAGGGTTGACACGTTTAAATGTTTTCCTCACGTCAGCTGCAGTGAAGGAGAGTCCGCATGTTTTAGTTGCGGGCTGTGTCAGTGGCACTGTATTGTCCTCAAAGCGGGCAAAAAAGTTATTTAGTCTGCCTGGGAGCAAGACATCCTGGTCCGTGACTGGGCTGGTTTTCTTTTTGTAATCCGTGATTGACGCTTAGCTTGTTTGATTGCCTTGCAGAGGGAATAGTTACACTGTTTGTATTCGGTCATGTTTCCGGTCACCTTGCTCTGATTAAAAGCAGTGGTTCGGGCTTTCAGTTTCACGTGAATGCTGCCATCAATCCACGGTTTCTGGTTTGGGAATGTTTTAATCGTTGCTATGAGAACGACATCTTCAACGCACGTTCTAATGAACTCGCTCACCGAATCAGCGTATTCGTCAATGTTGTTGTCTGACGCAATACGAAACATATCCCAGTCCACGTGATGGAAGCAGTCTTGGAGTGTGGAATCCGATTGGTCGGACCAGCATTGAACAGACCTCAAAGAGTCAAATAAAGTTTGTTCAGAGCCATCGATGTGTCTGCTTGGGGGGGAATATATATGGCTGTGATTATAATCGAAGAGAATTCCCTTGGTAGATAATGCGGTCGACATTTGATTGTGAGGAATTCTAAATCAGGTGAACAGAAGGACTTGAGTACCTGTATGTTGTTATGATCACACCACGTTACGTTAACCTTGAAGCATACGCCCCCGCCCCTCTTCTTACCAGAAAGATGTTTGTTTCTGTCGGCGCGATGCGTGGAGAAACCCGCTGGCTGCACCGATTCCGATAGCATCTCTCCAGTGAGCCATGTTTCCGTGAAGCAAAGAACGTTACAGTCTCTGATGTCCCTCTGGAATGCTACCCTTGCTCGGATTTCATCAACCTTGTTGTCAATAGACTGGACATTGGCGAGAAGAATGCTAGGGAGTGGTTGGGTCGCCGGCTGGGATCCATTCCGTTGTCCTGGGTGAAAGGCAGTACACAGGATCCGCTTCGCGAAAGTCATATTCTTGGTCGTACTGATGGTGAGTTGACGCTGATCTTATATTCAGTAGTTCTTCTCGACTGTATGTAATGAAACCTAAGATGACCTAAGGTACTAATGTAAGAAATAACACGTAAAAAAACGGAAAAACTGCATAGTTTCCTAGGAACGCGAAGCGAGGCGGCCATCTCTGTCGGCGCCGGAAGTTTTTACATCAGCCAATGTCACAAAGTGCTATACAGAAACCCAGCCTAAAACCACAAACAGCAAGCAATGCAGATGTAGAAGACCTCTAGCCTGTACCCCCGCACACTGACTCGGTAGCGGTACCACCTGCATAAAGCCTTGTTATTGTTATATTATTGTGTTACTTTTATTATTTTTAACTTTAGTGTATTTGGTAATTTTTTTCTTAACTCTTCTTGAACTGCACTGTTTGTTAAGGGGTTGTAAGTAAGAATTTCATGATAAGGTCTACACTTGTATAACAAATAAAGTTTGATTTGATTTTCTGGGCGCTGGGGTCTTGCTGTATCCTGGGGGGAACAAAACTGAGCTCCCTCCATTACCTCCATGACTGCTCACGACTATACGGGAGTAACCTCTCTTCCCCCAGTCCCCTTCCCTATGTGCTTCTCTTCTGGCAACTTTACGGGACTCGTCCAGCTGGTGAGCAATCAGCCCCTTGATTACTCACAAAGCACAATCAGCACCAATTAGTCCTGGCTGGTGAGCCCGTCGAGACCTGGCACGTCCAGCAGAGGGAGTTGTCACCAGTTCTCGACAATTCTCCCCTTTGTGGCTGACCTGCTTGTACGCCACAACAAACAACATTTCCTAAATACAGGACGGTAGCCTTTTTTTGGTACAGGCCAGCATTGATTTCAACATCCATGGACATAGATTTTTGGTCTGGTCCGGACTAAATCTAAACCAATCATAGATTACTGTTTGGTTCAGATTTTGTCCAGTCTGGACCAGCCTTGACTTGGTCCAAACATAGTCTATAAACTACATATTTTCAACTTTAATTTAGAACTAAAAATGAACCTGATTTCATTGTCCGGAAAATACATATTTCCACCTTTCATTCAAAACCTAAATTGAACCTAACAATGTCTGGAAAATATGTATTTTATGTTATTTTGATTACTGGGACAATTTTAGTTTTGTGTTGCTGCAATATTAAATTCAAGAGTTGTAAAGGCCCAGTGCACTACTTTGTGAAAAAAATATGTCTTTATATATTTTTTATTCAGATGTTTTAGGGGCTGCTGAAGCACCCTCAGGACCCCTACTTCCCGCGGCTATGTACAACAGCCTACATTCAATATTAATTATATCTAGTTATTCAGATAAAAAAAGATGTCCTGAGGAAAAATGGTAAGGGACCAACAGGGACCCACAGGGTGCTGGGTACAGTGAGTACAGTATGCCCATGCTGCCCATGCTGGGGTTGCCAACTTCAGAAACAGCAGACTCATTCTTGAAGGCAGCACGCTTGACCAAAACCTGGCACAGTCATCAAGTTACTCTGCTTTCATTGTCAAAACTCCTGAAAGATGCTTGGTTGTTCTAGTCCACATGCTCTTCTTTTAATACGCATGAACATAAGATGCCTTGGCACCCTGGTTCTTTGCACTGGACAGAATAAACTACGCTAGGTGGATTCCTATTCACATCTGAGACATTAAAGCTACCAGCTAACATCAGAAAAAAATTATCTGACTTCTGGGTCCTGCCAAAAACACCATAAAAAGATCTAATGCATTCCAGTTGACCAAGCCCATGAACAGAACAATTAGCTGGTAAAAAAAGGAACAGGGCAGGACCTGTTCAAAACATCTTCAACACAAGCAAAGTTCATCACCTCAGCAAACATTCAAAAAACAAGTAACCAGCTGTGCAACACAAGCATGGGGATTCAATTCCTAGATACATGTCCAGACGTTCTGGTTTTGGATAAGCACAAATTATATCATTTTATACTACTACAATTGCTCAGAGAAAAAATCATGTTTTTTTCTCTCAAAAGTAGGGGTCAAAATTATTGACAACCCTAAAGATTCTTAGAAATAAAGTTTAGAATTTGGTCCTACATTCCGAGCACACACTGACTACATCAAGCTTGTAACAATACAAACTTGTTGGATGCATTTGCAGTTTGTTTTGGTTGTGTTTCAGATTATTTTGTGGCCAATAAAAATTAATTGGTAAATCCATTGTGTCATTTTGGAGTCTCTTTTAATGCAAATAAGAATAGAATAGTTTCTAAACACTTCTACATTCATGTGGATGCTGCCATTTTGGTCACATATGCTCCTAAATATTTTGCTTTGTGACCTGCCATTTTATTTTGCATTCTGCTCATAGGAAAATAATCACCCAGAAAAAAACTGTAGTTATTAGGCTTCAATGTTCCGGTGTTTTCAAGTGACCTGAGAAATAAGTGAGCACAAATTCATTACTGTCATGGTTGAACCATTACTACAGTGAAAACGGATTGTTTCTAGCACAAACAGATAAAAAATATATGACTCATATTACCGAGCATACTGTCGGGCATTTGTTTACACCTTGTTCAGTCATGTAACCTCATTAGCTAGTTAGCTAACAATCTGGTTACTAAATTAACAGTATATACAAACATTTGTTTTTTTTGCTAAAGAGGACTATCAGCAGGTTAGAACACATGTTTATTCTGTTTTGACTGCATCATTAAATTGTTCCTCTATACTCACTCAATGATGTGTTCACCTGCAGGAAATCTTGCCTTGCGTGGAAAAGCTACACAGTCAGACCTCATCGAGAACATATGGCACGGTTACAGTCATGCCTCCAATGCCATTGATGGGAACCGCGATTCACATTTCCATCATGGGTCCTGCACTGCCACTGACGAATCCACTAACCCCTGGTGGAGAGTGGACCTGCTTGATACCTACATAGTCACCTCCATCACCGTCACCAACAGAGGGGATGCTGTTCCTGAGAGGCTTAACGGGGCTGAGATACGAATAGGAAATTCTTTAGTGGACAATGGCATTCATAACCCTCTGTGAGTTAAGATACTGTGGTTTTTGAACTTGTATTTACAATGTGTTGTTACTGTTTATGTCCATGAAGAACTCCATTAGAGTGAGCAGAATAGACATAGTGGACTTACTGTACATAAAAACCCATGCAGGCAGGACAGATAGAAACAAGCAATGCTGGTGAAAAGTTTCAACCCCACTCACAGGTTACCACCAGACCACAGGCACAGTTATAGATATCAGCATATCATCTCCTGTGTCTTGTTTATTTAGTTTAAATAAGGTTAGATAGCATATGATGCAGTATCTTGACAGTGGTCAGTAAAACCCATTTCTCTCTCCAGGGTTAAAACAATTCCCTCTGTTCCAGCTGGCAGTTCTCTCATCCTTGATTTTGACCCAAGTTTCGAAGGACGTTATGTGATTGTGGTTCTACCAGGCCAGAATAGACTTCTGACACTCTGTGAAGTGGAGGTTTACGGATACCTTGCCCCAACTGGTCAGAACTTATATTCATATATTTTATATATACTGTACCAACAGTGGCGGTTCTAGCTTGTCATCTAAACCCTGACCTTTCTTGCCTTCCTTGATGCAAAGTCATTAATTACATCCTCATAAGAAATCTGCCCAACAATTGCATGGTTAATAATGATGACATGAAGGCCACTAAGGTGTTCCTGTGGTATGGTGGACCTCAGGTAGGAGTTGATGAGCTTCTGCTTTGAAAATATCCTCTCTGCTTCAGCTACGGTCACTGGAAGAGTAAGACAAAATATGAGAGCAATCTAAAAATGTGGATACATTTCTGAGAGCTCCCTTTCGTGTATAAATATCAGCAGCTCAAACAGGGTCATGGTCTTCAATGGGAAGTCAGGCAAGTTCTTCAGTTCCTGTGCAAGCTCTCTGCCAACCAAGTCTGAGTGTTCGTTATAGTGCAGTGTCATACAAAGGGCCTCACATTGCTATGTCAACTCCTCATTTGAGAGACTTTGGAAGGATGACAGCACTCCAAACTTCTCTCCCACATTTTCTCAGTCCTTTCCTGAAGGACTGAGGTTGCAGCATCAACAACGACATTGAAAAATGTCACCTCCAGCTTCTTCAGGGCATCACTCAAAGGCTCATCAAATGATTCGTATGAAAAGTGCCGCTTTGTGGACCTCAGCCTTTTTTGTTGTAGAACAGCCATACCCTCGCAAATATCCATTAATACCCTCGCAAATATCCTTGGCTGACATTTGTGCAGTCATAAAGCCTGTTGCCCTGCAGTTGCTGAGACCTCTGTCTTTCTGAGAAGAATGACTGCAACATCCACATGCATACTGGGATCCGTTTGCTCACATGTTGGATCTGTCTCAAGATGTCATACCACACCACTGTACAGATGCTGAAGCGGTATGATCCCAGCTCCTCTGACAAGGACTGGGCCTCAATCTTTATCACAGGGTCTTTGGTTAGATCCCTCAACTAAATCAGTGCCTCTCTCACCGCTGCTGCCTGATACCTCAATGGCTCAACACGTATGATAACAATTGCCTAATATATTCAATATGCTACAAACAGAATGTGTGACTCTCTTTATTATTTTTTAGAGCTTATAGTTTATTCGCCGTTAGTCAGCACCTCTACATACAATAATTTCTCTGGGTGTTCGCCAGCTCATGACACCTACTCATTCCAGGGTTTTTCTTTATTTTTACTATTTTCTACATTGTAGAATAATAGAGAAGACATCAAAACTATGAAACAACATATGGAATCATGTAGTAACCAAAAGGTGTTAAACAAAAATAGATTTTATATTTGGTATTCTTCAAAGTAGCAACCGTTTGCCTTGATGACAGCTTTGCACACTCTTGGCATTCTCTCAACCAGCTTCATGAGGTAGTCACCAGGTGTGCCTTGCTAAAAGTTATTTTGTGGAATTTCTTTCCTTCTTAATGCGTTTGAGCCGATCAGTTGTGTTGTGACAAGGTAGGGGTGGTATACAGAAGATAGCCCTATTTGGTTAAATACCAAGTCCATATTATGGCAATAACAGCTCAAATAAGTAAAGAGAAACGACAATCCATCATTACTTTTAAGACAAGAAGGTCAGTCAATACGGAAAATGTTTTTTCAAGGGGAGTCACAAAAACCATCAAGCGCTATGATGAAACTGGCTCTCATGAGGACCGCTACAGGAAAGGAAGACCCAGAGATAACTCTGTTGCAGAGGATAAGTTCATTAGAGCTACCTCAGAAATTGCAGCCTAATTAAATGCTTCACAGAGTTCAAGTAACAGACACATCTCAACATCAACTGTTCAGAGGAGACTGAGTGAATCAGGCCTTCATGGTCGAATTGCTGCAAAGAAACCACTACTAAAGGACACCAATAAGAAGAAGAGACTTGCTTGGCCAAGAAACACGAGCAATGGACATTAGACTGGTGGAATTCTGTCCTTTGGTCTGATGAGTCCAAATGTGAGATTTTTGGTTCCAACCGCTGTGTCTTTGTGAGAAGCATAGTAGGTGAACGGATGATCTCTGCATGTGTAGTTCCCACCGTGAAGCATGGAGGAGGAGGTGTGATGGTGTGGGGGTGCTTTTCTGGTGACACTGTCTGTGATTTATTTAGAATTCAAGGCACACTTAACCAGCATGTCTACCACAGCATTCTGCAGTGATACGCCATCCCATCTGGTTTGCTCTTGTGGGACTATCATTTGTTTTTCAACAGGACAATGACCCAAAAACACACCTCCAGGCTGTGTGAGGGCTATTTGACCAAGAAGGAGAGTGACGGAGTGCTGCATGAGATGACCTGGCCTCCACAATCACCCGAACTAGATCCAATTGAGATGGTTTGAGATGAGTTGGACCACAGAGTGAAGGAAAAGCAGATATCAAGTGCTCAGCATATGTGGGAACTCCTTCAAGACAGGTGGAAAATAATTCCAGGTGACTACGTCATGTAGCTGGTTGAGAGAATGCAAAGCTGTCATCAAGGCAAAAGGTGGCTACTTTGAAGAATCTAAAATATATTTTGATTTATTTAACATTTATTTGGTTACTACATGATTCCATATGTGTTATTTCATAGTTTGATGTCTTCACTATTATTCTAGAATGTAGAAAATAGTAAAAAAATAAAGAAAAACCCTTGAATGAGTAGGTGTGTCCAAACTTTTGACTAGTAGTGTGTATATATATATATGTATATATAGATTATGAACAGTGTTTTATAAGTACAACTTTTGTTATATTCTCTGTAATGGTAGTCTAAACATTAATCTCTACGATTACAGTGCATGAATATGCTTACACAAGTTCCAACAATTGTTTGATAAGATGATAGTTAATGTGCATTATGCTCTATTTTGTGCAGGAGATAATGTGGCTCTATATGGAAAGGCCACCCAGTCGTCTTTGTATGAGTTTGGCATTCCAGGCAATGCTATTGACGGGAATCGCAACGCTATTTTGATAGGAGGGTCCTGCACCCACACTCTACAGGACATCAACGCCTGGTGGAGGGTGGACCTTCTGAAGACCTACAAAGTGTTCTCCATCATCATCACCAACACAGTCGATGGTGATCCCAGCAGACTCAATGGAGCTGAGATTCACATTGGAGATTCCCTGAAAGACAACGGCATCAATAATCCTAGGTGAATTACTGTAGGAGAGTTGAGGTCCTATCCTATCAGAAGGCTAGGTGGAGCTATGACCATATTAGTACATTTATCCTGCCTACTTTACTTACCGGGTACCTTAAAGGGGTAATCTGCATTTGGTACATCCATTTTTGGACCAATTGATTCTTGAAGTATGTAGCTCATAAATACCTCATGCACTTAGTTCAACATTCATCAGTACCCAAAATATAAACTTGTTTTACTCCAATATTTGTAAACAATGTAGATTGAAATAAATACTGTGTTGTCTCAAAACATTGTTAAAACTATCCTTTTGATGTCATGGTTGGTCAGTCCTTGCATCCATAGGAATTTGAAAGAGGTCACATTAATCCAGCCTCATCCCTCAGCTTTTTACCAAAACAATGGCGGGGTGGCCGCTTTTTTATTGTTTGAACTGCAGACGGGCGGCTAGTGATAGTGGCTAGATATCGACTTGAAATTGATCAGAAGTTGCTATAGTAGTTTGTTTCTGTTTTATCCTGCAGGTGTGCTGTGATCTCCTCTATCCCAGCTGGCAATTCAAGCACGTTCCAGTGTCCGGGCATGGAGGGTCGATATGTCATCGTGGTCATTCCAGGGAGGAAGGAGTACCTGACCTTGTGTGAGGTGGAGGTGTACGGATCACCCCTGGATGGGACTGGGCCTACATGTAACTAAATCAGATCATTAATTCTTAACAGCACCCTGCAATGTTTGGGGAATGTATTGTCTTACGAAAACAATTCAACTTTTTAGTATACTATCACTATTCTGTAAGTTCGTCTTGCACACTGTTTTGGGATGTTTGGGTATAAATGGACGAACACTTTTTGTAACACTTTTCATTCCTAACACATGCATAATGGCTTAATGATGTTAACACAACTGTATTAACACTTAGGGAATTGGCATTAAATTATAAAACAAGAAAACATTAAAGAAATGTTTAAACCATACAGTACATTTATTTTATTCGTACATTTTTAAAACAATACAAATACATGACATTTCAAAAAGTCCAGCAATGCCATTACATTGAACATTACACAGGGCTGTGAATAGTCCAGCAATGCCATTACATTGAACATTACACAGGGCTGTGAATAGTCCAGCAATGCCATTACATTGAACATTACACAGGGCTGTGAATAGTCCAGCAATGCCATTACATTGAACATTACACAGGGCTGTGAATAGTCCAGCAATGCCATTACATTGAACATTACACAGGGCTGTGAATAGTCCAGCAATGCCATTACATTGAACATTACACAGGGCTGTGAATAGTCCAGCAATGCCATTACATTGAACATTACACAGGGCTGTGAATAGTCCAGCAATGCCATTACATTGAACATTACACAGGGCTGTGAATAGTCCAGCAATGCCATTACATTGAACATTACACAGGGCTGTGAATAGTCCAGCTTGTCCCTGAGCTGACAGGAAAACGGTTCTTGCCTCCCTTCTTGCTGGAGGTACTGGGTGTTGGTTCCAACCTAAATGAACAACAAAGTTAGCAGGTCTGTTAGGAAAGGTCGTTTGTCACACCATCTAGATAAGGGCATTTCTGTGCTGCACAAGAAACTCTAAACGGGAAGATGGGAAACTCCATTCAATCCGTATTGTTACAATACAGCTATGAGACATGTATGTATGTAGGGGATATATCTGTATTTAGCTGAGCCTGCTAGCTAACTAAATTTTGTCTAGCTAGTAATTGCTGTGAAGTCACCAAAATTATTTGAAAGAATGATTGAGGTAGCTACAGTATGTAATCTAACTCAACACTTAACTACTACCAACACATTTAAATCACAATAAATAAAGGTTAACTTACTTGTTTTTGGATTTGAGAACTCATCACATCATCTGCGTCTCATCAGTAACACTAAAAAAGTACTTCCGTGAATTTTGGAAATGTTCCAAATAAAGTCCCCCACGTAATAGCAGAAAAGTCTCAAAAAACCATTCATGATATATGAAAAATAATTGTCTAAACATTAAACATAGATTTTTAAGTGACATATGCATTAAATTTGGGTTTTAAAACATGTTCCAAGGTCAAATAAATGCTCCCAATGCAAATCACCATATATAGAATAGATATTGGCTTAGAGCAATAACTATTCTGGGTGCAGCAGTACAAGTATTGCAGGGAATACTCAATAGGGTCTGGAGAATGAATGTACAGTGGGGAGAACAAGTATTTGATACACTGCCGATTTTGCAGGTTTTCCTACTTACAAAGCATGTAGAGGTCTGTAGGTACACTTCAACTGTGAGAGATGGAATCTAAAATAAAAATCCAGAAAATCACATTGTATGATTTTTAAGTAATTAATTTGCATTTTATTGCATGACATAAGTATTTGATACATCAGAAAACTGTATATATGGTGTCATTTCATGGGGCTCAAAATAATACGGAATGTGGCCGGCCTTTTACTCCACCCATTCCATTGGCGGCCAGATCACATCATGTGTGCTTACTGCACTACAGAAAACCTGCTAACAAAACAACAGTGCAGAGCATGCTCACTGAATTAAAGAGCAACTACACTTACAAATATACGTTTCTTAGATTTTTCACAGACCTCAAAAGTCTGATGTGGTTTAAGAATTGTTGTGAACACAGAAAATTAAATGTTGTTTTTCTATTTAAGAAAGTGTGAAAACACTGGGGGAAAACCAGAAAGAATGGGGAAAATCTGAAACCCGGAAAAACAAAACCAAGAAAACGGAATTTGGTGTGGAAAAAGAACTAGGCAACTACAACAAACAGACTAACGATTGTAAAAGGCCCTACCAAGGTTTTTTGCTTTGCATGACTGCACTTTAGAGTCTGTGTTCTCCTGCAGCACAGCATGTTGGGGGAAGCTGAAGTCAAGTCCAATATTGACTATGCACCCAAGAGGGAAAGAGGATGGGTCAATCTAGAAATGTTTTAGTGAAATATATTATATAACATTTTGCAGACACTTTTATCCAAAGCGACTTACGTGAATACATTTTTACGTATTATAGGGTGTTGAATCGAATCGAACCCAATATCCTGCCGCTGCAATGCTCTACCAAGATGTATGACAGGGTTATAAATGCTTTGTGAAGCCACAATGTAATATGATTTATAATCTCTTTATTAAGCGGTGCTCATGCCACCCTTTATAAAGCACAGGTTTGTATCATTTTCGACATAGTGGGTTTTGTCCCCTTAGACATTGGTGGTTATGGCGAACAGTTATGCCACAGTTATGAACCCTTTATAAAGCATGGCATACGGTTATAGATGATGTGTAACACATTTCTGTAGTGTTTATGAAGGTTTTAGGAAGCCTTTATAAGCTGCACGTCATTTAAAGTGGGACCAAATTCATGAATATACTTAACTAATAAATCTGGAATGTTTCCATTGTGTATTTGGTTGTTTGTGTTTCTGGTATGTAAAATAGGTCAATAATCGGGCATTATGCCTTCATCCTTTGAACAACAATCCTCCCTTTGCCACAGTCTGTTCCCTCTGAAGTTGTAACCCCATCTTCTATTAGGGCCCGAAGTTATGGTCGGGATTACTGAAGATTATTTTATTGCATGCAACTTTCTTACTTACCGGCCTCATATCATAGCACATTGCGAACAAGGTTTGAAGAACCATAAACATATGAAATTATTGGAGAGTCCATGCCCCAACGAATTGAGGCTGTTTTGAGGGGGAAAGGGGGTGAAACTCATTATTGGGAGGGTGTTCCTAGTTTGTCCACTCAGTGTACATGTGGCCAGTGACCCATAACACCGTGAGAGTACTTCTAGTAGACAAAACAGGTTAAACCTTATTAGACAGCATATACACAGGCCTGAAATATCTCCTACATATTAGTTTTTCTCAATGCAAGACTGCTGTCAATGACTAACAAGGTAACAATAGTTAAAACAATGAATAAAACATGATAAGCATATGTAATACATATTTATGTTATACTGCATTTTACAGCTTTGTTTTAAAGAAACCATTTTAGGCTCTGTTGCTGCACTCTCCTGGAAGTACAGGTTCACATATTGCAGGATGTGGTCCACTGCACTGAGCAGAAGGATGTCCGTGTTCTCCTCCATGTCCAGCTCAGATGAGTAGTTCTTCAGTGGGACAATGTAGGCGGTGGACATGCCAAGCAGAGCCCCAATCTTGGTCATCTACACACGTGTGCATGCACAAACATGGGCGCACACACACACGTTTGTTTTACTATCCTTGTGGGGACCAAACAACCCCCCCCCCCCCCCCCACACACACAAAACACACACACACACAGTGATTAAATCATACTGTATTCTTGATATTTGGTTTGTTTTACTTCCAATATTTGAGATGAAATGAAGCTCCTCTTTTGAACCATCTGACGGTGCTGTTGTATTGGAAACATTTCTTCCACTTGGACACAGCAAACCGTGATTCTGCAATGCTGCTATATTTATTCAGCCTGGTAAAATGATTAGCAAAACATACAATTCGTTTTAAATGACCATTTAGGACTGACTTAAAGGTGGTCATGTGTACTGTATGCTATAGCATGATTACAGGGCAATGGCCAGGTTGATGTCACCAGGTTGTTCCACTGAGTCTTCCCGACACTCAAGGCCGTCTTCGTGTGTCTGTGAAGCTTCATCATGTCTTATGAACATACTTATGAGCATACTGTACAAGGAATACAAAAAGTGCAGTTCACACAAAAAGTACAGATTGGAATAAGATGACTAAATGTGACATGCCTGTGTCAGGGCTCTGTATCTGTAATGCTCCATAGCACAGTCTTGTTGGCCACTTTCGAAAGGTAAACAGATCTTTGTACATTGCGAACATAGTGACTCAGAGGTCAGTGGACCCTTCCTATGTTCAATCCATTTTTGCCCTGAGTCTCTGAGGGCTTAAAGAAACCCCTCTAATGCAGAGCATGCAAACACATTACATACACAGTAAGTTCCCAAATGTATATGGTAACTTCATTTTGAGAAGCCTATTGCAAAATGTGTCAGTCACATGTTTTATCTGATCTGTGACATTTCAAAGAACTGTCTGTGGAGCAGAACATCTGAACCTGTCGATGTTTATCTCCCTGTCCTATTTGTTTCAATCAGCAAGATGAAAGAAGTTATTATACTGTCCCCACTGGGGATTCTGGGAATGGGAAGGGGATCTAAAGATGAATAAGGTTGGTAAACCCCCTTACCTTGTTGGGTCCCATGGGAATCTATTTTCTGTTGTTCTGTATGTAAAGTTAACGCATAGAAATAGTGTCATTATTTAAAAAGTGGATCTTTAAATATAGTCTTTAAAAAATGATTTTATAACATATAAGAAGATTATCAGATGGTAACATGATTTATGGTTGATCTGTGTGCTGAATAGCTATCCTCAGTATTCTCCTTCTGGCCCACAGTGAATGTTGCTCTGAGCTTTCCTCATTATTCTTCTTCTGGCCCACAGTGAATGTTGCTCTGAGCTATCCTCATTATTCTTCTTCTGGTCCACAGTGAATGTTGCTCTGAGCTATCCTCATTCCTCTTCTTCTGGCCCACAGTGAATGTTGCTCTGAGCTATCCTCATTCTTCTTCTTCTGGCCCACAGTGAATGTTGCTCTGAGCTATCCTCATTATTCTTCTTCTGGCCTCCAGTGAATGTTGCTCTGAGCTATCCTCATTATTCTCCTTCTGGCCCACAGTGAATGTTGCTCTGAGCTATGCTCATTCTTCTTCTTCTGGCCCACAGTGAATGTTGCTCTGCGCTATCCTCATTGTTCTTCTTCTGGCCCACAGTGAATGTTGCTCTGAGCTATCCTCATTATTCTTCTTCTGGCCCACAGTGAATGTTGCTCTGAGCTATCCTCATTATTCTTCTTCTGGCCCACAGTGAATGTTGCTCTGAGCTATCCTCATTATTCTCCTTCTGGCCCACAGTGTATGTTGCTCTGGGGGGCAAAGCAGCCCAATCCTCCACATTCTATGGAGGCACTGCAAAAAGATCCATTGATGGAATATGGAACTCGACTTACGAAGATCACTCCTGCAGCCACACTTTGGGAGAGACCAACCCCTGGTGGAAGGTGGACCTGCCGGAGACTTACCAAGTCCCCTCCGTCACCATCACCAACAGAGATACTTCAGCAGAGAGGATCAACGGGGCTGAGATCCGCATTGGAAACTCCCTGGAGAACGATGGTAACAGTAACCCCAGGTATGGCACTGCCCTTTCATCTTACATTTTAGCTTAGTAAAAATGCCATTGACAACTTTTACTCCATTTTATGTTTACTTTTCACTCCCATATATTTTCACTGACACCCAAAAGGCAGGACAGCAAAATGGTCCAATTCATGCACTTGTAAAGACCATTTTACTGGGTAACTTACTTTTTTACTTCTATCTTTTTGTACTGCAGTATATTTACTTTTACTCAAGTATGACAGTTGGGTACTTTTTTCACAACTGGGCTTTAAAAGGAGGTGATGATAGAGAATACGAGGAATCCACCTCCTCCTAATACATCTTAATGTTTCATCCAGTTGTGCGTTGATATCCTACATCCCAGCAGGGGGCTCCACTACATTTCAATGCCACGGGATGTTGATCCAGAGATGATCGATGGTGCTGAAATCCACTTTGGAAACTATCTGCAGAATAACGGCAACAACAATCCATTGTGAGGAAGCTCGTCAGCAAATATTGACTTATTTAAAACACTAAAACACACAGTGCATTTGATGTTTATGATTTGAGATCAAAAACCTGATTATACGATTTCCTTCTTTAGGTGCGCTGTGATGTCCTCATATCCCGCGTGGGAGGTCATGGCCTTTCAGTGCAGAGGGATCAAGGGTCGCCATGTGAACGTCTTCTTGCCGGGCTCAAATAAACACCTGTCACTGTGTGAGGCGGAGGTGAATGTGGGCAGCCGTCCTGGTGAGGAGCAGACATTATATGGTATTGTCATCAATTAACAGAAGGGGCAATACATGTTCACTTCATCTAAGTTTATAAGCTTGTTAGGGTGACAAAATCATGACATCTGGTCAAACTTGACCTATTCCTCTAAATTACATCTAATTTATTGGTCCTTTTACAGATATGGACGAACATCTTTCGTCTGGTATCTACAGGGTTTTAGTTACTATTTCTCTGATGTGTTATTGTTGGACATTAACTTAACAACATGGTAGCTATTAGATGACTTGAAGCCATGGCTAACTGTCTTTTAAGCCTGTGACTCAAACCCTTATGTACTGTAATGTTTACTGTAGAGAGGAGGGTGCAGGATACGAAGAGTGCAAAACATTCGATGCCTATATCATAAGACTCAATATGGTAATACAATATACAATATTTTTTACTTTGGTTGTTCTATAGAGAATACAAACACTGTTTGAGAAAACGTTTTCATTGAGATCATTAATTAGTACAGCTATGTACTGCATCTTGAACTGACAATGAACCATTTGTAAACCCAATGTTTGTAATCTGGTTTGTTCTGTGAAGAGAATGCAGCCACTGGCGGGGTAGCCAGTCAGTCGTCGCAGTGGGACAAGTTTGGAGATGCCAACAATGTCATTGACCTGAACTGGACCAATCGGTATCTGGAGGGGTCCTGCAGCCACACGAAAGATATAGACCCCTGGTGGCGGGTGGACATGAGCAAGACCCACAACGTCACCTACGTCACCATTACCAACAGAGGGGACTGCTGCTCCGACAGGATCAGTGGAGCAGAGATCCACGTTGGGGACTCACTGTTCAACAAAGACAATAGCAACCCACTGTGACTTATCTTCGTAACACAACTTCTGGCTGGCTACACAACCCACTATGTGTCATCCCGGTAACACAACTCTCCCTTAAACAACACAGCCATCTCCGTAACTCATCATCATCAACCATGAGAATGTAACCAGACTTAAAGGGGCAATCCGGAGATGAAACAATAACAAACGGTTTTCCCACCCTAGGGATGGGTCTGGAGAAATGTAACCACTCTTAAATTCATAGACATAGCTATGGATGCAAGGACTGACCATCTGTGAAATTAAAATGATAGTTGAAACCATGTTTTGAGGCTATATAGTTTGTTTACATTTACTTTGTTTAAGAACATTTACATACATGTTCTGATGGGCTACGACAGTTGAACTAAGCTCATAAGGCATTTCTAAGAATCCATCATTAATTTATACATCCCAAAATGGATTTAGCCACTACAGCCCTTTTAAGTTTTCAGGAAATTCATCCCTGATCCCTTATTTTCATCAAATACTGTTTGTCCCGCAATCTTCTTATAAAATATAACAATGCTCAAGATTCCTATACCTGTAGGTGTACCGGGATTCCATACATACCTGCTGGGCAAACCAGGACATTTCCGTGCAGTGGGATATCGGGGCGTGATGTCAACATTCTCCTCCCAGGAAAAGAGAAGTGCCTGACTTTGTGTGAGGTGGAACTGCACGCAAGCACCTTTCAGGCAGGTATGGGTTCCAACATTCAGAATGTACACCTTCTCCAGCAGATGCCTTTTTTATTCTTGTTTACGGATACCATTTTTTTTACTCCACTCCCTTTCTCCCTCTCCTCCTTTTTCCAGCCCTGCCTTCAACTGTCACTAAGACAGCTGTTACAGCTCCAAACCTAAACCTGGCCTGGCTGTGGGATCTTCTGAGATCCATCAGAAAACTTGCCATTCGGAAAGACAGTACTGTACAGTGCCTTTAACACGTGCATGATAGGGAGATGAGGCCAGAGGTTGCATTGCATTACAACTTCTCTCTTTTCTCTCTTCCCTCTAACCTCTTTCTCTCTCTCTCCCTCCCTCCCATTTTCTCTGTTCCTCTTTTTCTCTTCTCTTCATTCCACTCCATTCTTTCTCTTTTCCTCTCTTTGCTCTCACTTTTCTCTCTCTCCTTTCGCTCTCATTTCTCTCCCCTTTCTTTCTCTCTCTCCCCTTTCTCTTTCTCCTCTTTCTCTCTCTCTTATTTCTCTCTCTCTCTTCTTTCTCTTTCTTTCTCTCCTCTTTCTTTCTCTCTCTCCACTTTCTCTCTCCCCTCTCTTTACTCTCACTTTTCTCTCTCTCCTTTCTCTCTCATTTCTCTCCCCTTTCTTTCTCTCTCTCCCCTTTCTTTCTCTCTCCCCCCTTTCTCTTTCTTTCTCTCCTTTCTTTCTCTCTCTCCTTTCTCTCCCTCTCTTCTTTCTCTTTCTCTCTCTTCTTTCTCTCTCTCTCATTTTTCTCTCTCTTCTTTCTCTCTCTCTCTTTCTCCCTCTCTCTTTCTCTCTTTCTTTCTCCCTCTCTCTTTCTCCTTTCTCTCTCTCTCATTTTTCTCTCCTTTCTCTCAAATTCATTTTTTTCCTAATTCAAGCTGCTTTATTGGTATGAAAAACATTGTGTCACTTTTGCCAAAGCAACAATGTATACAATATACATTGTAATACAATTATAAAAAGATAACAAATAGTAATATAAAATGGTGGCAAATGATAATACAACATGAAATACAAAAATAACAAGGTAAGTCAGTAGTAGAAATATAATAAATAAAAATGGAAAATGAAACTAAAACTAACTTCTAACTAATCTTCACCATTACATCAGTACTACAACTACCATCATCATTACTACTACTACTACTACTACCACCACCATCATTACCATCATCACTACTACCATCATCATTACTACTACTACTACTACTACTAATACTACTACCACCACTACTACTATTACTATTATTACTACTACTCATACCACCATCATCACTAAACTGCTATCATTACCCTACTACTACCACCACCACCATTACTACTACTACTACAACCACCATCACTACTACTACTACTACCACCACCATTACTACTACTACTACAACCACCACGACCATCACTACTACTACCACCACCACCACCATTACTACTACTACTACAACCACCACCACCATCACTACTACTACTACTACCATCATCACTAAACTGCTATCATTACCATCACCCTACTACTACTACTACCACCACCATTACTACTACTACTACTCATACCACCATCATCATTACCACTACTACTACTACTACTACTACTACTACTCATACCACCATCATCACTAAACTGCTATCATTACCCTACTACTACCATCATCATTACTACCACCTCCACCATCATTACTACTACTACTACTACTACTACTACCATCATTACCACTACTACTACCTCCATCATCATTACTACTACTACCTGGATGTCATAAGGTGAACGCACCAATTTGTAAGTCGCTCTGGATAAGAGCGTCTGCTAAATGACTTAAATGTAAATGTAAATGTAAAGATCAGCTACTCCTACATCCAATGATACAGTACCCTCCAGGCTCAAATTGGGACCAGAAATCAGAAATTCTTAACCAGAGGCGTGTCATTTTTCTGAGCAAACCTGGATGCAGAGTGCCTCTCTGGCTCCTGTGCCCACACCCAGCTTCAGAGCGACCCCTGGTGGAGGGTGGACCTGCTGGCTGTTCACAAAGTCACCTCCATTACCGTCACTAACAGAGAGGACTGCTGCCCCTGGAGGCAGGACGCGGCAGAGATTCTCATCGGAAGCTCCCTGAAGAACAACGGCAACAGTAACCCTCAGTGAGTAGGCTGAGCAAATATGTTTACAATAAACTACTCACAACTCAGTTCTACTAAAGTACTAGTACACGAAAAGCACAATGCAACCAAAGAGTACTACTAACACAGTTCTAAAGTACTACTATAATTGCCACACTGCTACTGTGTAGTTACTGTAGCAGTACTATTTCAGAACCAATGGGATCACCTAAATAAAGGATACATAAATCCTGCAGGCTATTGTATGAATGACAGGTGTGCTGTGATCTCATCCATAGTGGCTGGGGACTCTGTCACCTTCCAGTGCCACGGGATGGAGGGACATCATCCGCCTGGGCTGCTTCAACCCGTGCTTGGTGGGTATATGATGGATTAGAATTGGGGTAAATTCATAGAGATGTACTAGAGAGCTCATCCCCTATCTTTGCAATGGCCACTTCTGTGAGAGCATGGGCAGCACCATTGAGGGCTGTCCCCATTTCTTCTTCTTCTACTTCTATGAGTGTATTGGCAGTACCAAAATAAACTGAAAAGGTGCATTCCACTACCTACTTTGCTGGAGTGTGTATAGTTTGAACAGATAGATTTACTGCCACCTGCAATTATGGAATGTTTCCTCAGGTGTATACAGGTAATTCATTGGCTGAACCCTCCTACTGACCTACTGTGATCCTTCCTTAACCCATTGCAAGTCCTACCCATTTGACTACTTCAAAATGGTGAAAATCCTCAATGCACATGCTGAAAGAGGTTTTGGGACACATGCTCCCTCTAACCAACTCAATGGGTCAATTACATTTCAACACAGTTGATTCACGGAAGGCCGAATCCTAACTTCAAATCAATGTATTTACCTCAAGTTTCATGCATTAGGATAAAGCCTGAAATGAGTTGACATGTGGTAGTTTCAACCCTGCTTTTGAATTGATTTCCCTCACTTCTCGTCTTCTATTTCTCCACTGACGAAGAGACCTATAATCAAAACAGTACAGACGAAGAGACATTTGACCATGAGAAAATATAATTTGAGACACAATATCCAGTTGATACAGTGCATGGTAAGTTACCCACATAGTCTGCAAACTGCAAGCAAACCCTTTTGCATTCGTTGTGTGTCACTAAGGCTGTTTACATAGGCAGCTCACTTCTGATAATTTTTTCACTCATTTGTCTTTTGACTAATCAGATTAGCTCTGATTAGAATTGGGATGCCTTTGTAAATGCAGCCTATTACACTGCCTTCAGAAAGTATTCACACCCCTTTGACTTTTTACACATTTTGTTGTGTTACAGCCTGAATTTAAGATGGATTTAAAAAATATTTAAAAATGTCACTGGCACAATATCCCATAAAAGTGGAATTATGTTTTTCAATTTTTTTTTTTTTTTTACAAATTAGTAACAAATGACAAGCTGAAATGTCTTGAGTCAATAAGTATACAACCCCTTTATTATGGCAAGCCTAAATAAGTTTAGGAGTAAACATTTGCTTAACAAGTTGCCCCTTTGAACATAGTGAAGTTATTCATTATACTTTGGATGGTGTATCATTACACTCACTCAATACAAACTCAGTTGCCGGAAAGGAAGGAATCCGCTCAGGGATTTATCCATGAAGCCAATGGAGACTTTAAAACAGTTACAGAGTTTAACGGCTGTGGAAGAAGAAAACTGAGAATGGATCAACAACATTGTAGTTACTCCACAATACTAACCTAATTGACAGAGTGAAAAGAAGGAAACCTGTACAGAATACAAATATATTTAAAAATATGCATTCTGTTTGCAACAAAGCACTAAAGTAATACTGCCAACAATGTGGTAAAGCAATTAACTTTTTGTCCTGAATACAAAATGTTATGTTTGGGGGAAATCCAATACATTACTGAGTACCACTGTCCATATTTTCAAGCATAGTTGTGGCTGCAGTATGTTATGGGTGTGCTTGTAATGGTTAAGGGCTGGGGAGTGAATAAAAAATTAATGGAATGGACCTAATTCTAAAAGAAAACCTGGTTAATTCATTCTTTGGTATTTGCGACTGCACTTGAATGTTCCACATTGACTGACCTTCATGTCTTAAAGTAATGATGGACTGTCGTTTCACTTTGCTTATTTGAGCTGTTCCTGCCATAATATGGACTTGGTCTTTTACAAAATAGAGCCACCTTCTGTATACCACCCCAACTGATTGGCTCAAACGCATTAAGAAGGAAAGAAATTCCGCAAATTAACTTTTAACAAGGCACACCTGTTAATTGAAATGCATTCTAGGTCATTACCTCATAAAGCTGGTTGAGAGAATGCCAAGGGTGTGCAGAGCTGTCATCAAGGCAAAGGGTGGCTGAAGAATCACAAATATAAAATACCTTTTGATTTGTTAAACACTTTGTTGGTTACTACATGACTTCATATGTGTTATTTCATAGTGTTGATGTCTTCACTATTATTCTACAATGTAGAAAATAGTAAAAAAAATTAAAAGAAAAATCCTTGAATGAGTAGGTGTGTCCAAACTTTCGATTGGTGCTGTATATATTATTTTTTTAAAATTGTGGACATAAAATACTGTAAAAACACCAGCAAATCAGCTCCAAGTGATTTTAGTTTTTTCCCCAAAGTATTCCCACATCCAGAGATATTTGTGACCATATACAAATGAAAGCATGGTTTTAAAATGTTTTAATAAAATATATCTGTTTGTACTTCTTGCAGTCAATTTGCAGTTTACAAATGATTTGTAATTATGTCCCTGAACATCCGCTCAAGTAAAAATCATCCCGCAGGTGAATATAATTGATCATCTCAGTCTTAAAGACTTACCGAGAAAGACTGACTGTTGTAATCACTGCTGCCAAAGGTGCTTCTAAAAATATTGACTCAGGGGTTTGAACACTTATGTTGAGATATTTCTGAAAGTCACTCACTAGTTCTTGTCATACCCAGTGGAACCTCAAATGTTTTTCTATGTTTTTATAGTGCGACGGCCACCTCTAACAGTCACATTTGTATTCAATTGTGTATTCTAGTAATAAAGGCTTATTACTGTGAATCCAGAAACCATTTAATGAATGAAATATCCAATTCTCTCAAATGATCAACCAGCACAAACTTTAACTCATTAGTTTCACTGTTAAAAATAAGAGAAAGATGCTGATGAACATTTTATTTTCAAAATACAGATTAAATAGACAAGAATTAGACAAAGCTAGGTCTGTCACTCAAATTTGAGATATTTCAGGTTGGGTGGTCACCGCCCCACCACTAAAAATGGGCACTTTGCTTTCAAGATCACTTCAGTACATCTTGGACATAACCAAAAATAAACTTAGCATAAAACACCATAAGCACCTGCTGTGCTATTCATGAACGGTCAGAGAAATAGTAGAATACATTGAAATAAACTTCTAGCTTCCACCTTGCATTTAATTGAAACCGCCGCTTGATACTATTACAATTGATGAATGTTGTATAAAATGTATAAACCTTAAACAGTCTTTATGAGTAACTAACTATGCTTATTGCTAAAAAGCCTCACCTGTATTGGTGAGATGATTTGTACCCAACAATACTGTAGCTTTTACACTGGAATGATTGTTTTAAGTAACTTCAATGCCACACTGGTAAAAGGCAGAGTGAGTGACAGGGATAATGAGAAGGACACTCCGGTTAAGTGGAGCACTCTCCTGTTTGACCCTTGACCTCAGAGTGGCAAAGGGACTTTCACAGCTGCATGAACAAAAGGGGACAGTGGTTTTAAGTGGGTAGAGCACACCAGTGCTATCGAGTGTAAAGTGGAGTCCACAGAGTGGTGTAGTCTTTCACAGCTATGTCCCTAAAATTAAATGGGGAAGTAACCGCAAGCAAAACAAATGAAAATGTTGGGTGATAATACATTGTTGAATTCTAATATGTTGCTCTCGTGACATGTGCAAAGGCCACTTTTTGAGGTGCAAAAAAATGCTACAAATTCATGACGTAACTTCCTGTGTGGTGGAGTACAAAGAAATGACGCTAAATTGGCATGACTAACAACTCCAAAAGATGCCTAAGTGTTTTCCGTGTGTCAATACAGGGTCCTAAACCACTGATATTTGGTGGTAGGTCATTACACTAATGCTTAAAATAATGCACTGCTACAAGTTGCAATGGTTTGTTGGGAAAAATCTTTTTGCAGATTATCATATTCTGCTTCTCTTAAAAAGGACTTTTCAGGTGTGCTACATTAACCTGACACTTGCAGCTTTAACACTAGTAGTTATACTAACTACACTTTGCTTTGGCAAATAACAAAATTATTACACACCAGTGAATCAAAAAATAACACTGTCTAAATAATGACAATTCTTAATATGCAAAAAAAAAAGGGCACAAAAGTACAAAAACTAAATATGCCTGACATCCAAAATGTACTAATACACACTAAAATAAAACTAATTCAGTCATTAAGAACAACTTTAGTATAAGCTCGCATAAAATAAAATGCTTATACAACGAGTGGGGACTCTTATCTAGCCCATCACGTCAGTCCACTGCTCTAACAGAGCCTCAAAAAAGGGAGACGTAAAACGCAGCTGTGGCAGTGGTAACTCCAAAGGAGACAGACCAACAGGAAAAGGAACTATATAAAAACACGCACCAGGTCGGTGGAAATACTAGAAGGTAGCACCAAAAACAGGCTGACCCTGCTGTTATCTGAGCTCTTTAGCTGCTTTGGGAACTTTTAGAACTTTGTAAACGTTGTTGTGAAAGACAGTGGCAAAGTGGGGCCTGGAGTCCCTGGACATGAGCGTACAGAGGGGGACTTTTCCAGCGTTCTGAGGGTCCTCCACATCCCAGATCTCAGGCATACTGCAGCCAGGCCTGGGGAGAGCACAGAGAAAACCAAGAAGGGGGGGAAAGAGAGGGGCAGAGAAAGAGAAAATATTTCAGCAAAGAAACAAACTAAACAAAAACATTGTGGTTAACTGACCGCGAAACAGATTGTTCATAAGGTCACTTGGCAGCAGAATTGGGTTGAGTTCAATTCAGTGTCATTTCAGAGTGAGTTGGAAAAGTACCCTGTACTGACTGGAATGTCTTGTTGACAATGTCACAAGAACATATGACAGTGTAAACAGCAGTGGATTACTGGCGGGAAGGCCACCCAGAGTTACCTGGAGCGCCGGGTGCACCACGAGTCCTCCAGGACAAAGTAGTCCACCTCCATCTGCATCAGGTTCCTCTTCACCACCTCGGCAGACTTGCGGCTGTACATGGCGTAGACCAGCTTGGTCCTCTCCCTGAGTGGAACAGACCATAACGTTTAGACAACGCTGAATTGGTGTTAGCCTAGCACATAGCTAGTACAGTAGAATCAATGTTCTGTCCACACCTCAGTCCAGCATCCTCGTAGTGTGGGTGATTGACGATGGGCCGGCCGGCTGACAGCTTCACACTGGCCATGGTGGGCATGGCTCCAGCAAACACAGCATCTGCACCACACACAAAACAAAACAGCACATCTAAGGGAAGAGTCCACAAAGGCATGGGTGATCTGAGAGGGACTGGATACCTGAAAGTGAGGTTACCAGCCAATTGCTTTCACCAATCCAACCCAGTCAGATTAGTCAATTCCATAACGAAGGATGCCATTTAGCAAGATTTAAAAAAAACAAGTTTGTCTCGAGTGCCAGGGGGTTGGTTTCAGACGTAGGATGAAGACATCACTCACTGGGCCGGGTGTTGTCTTTGATCCAGTCCAGCAGCTGCTCCTGGGGTAGGTTGCTGAATTCTCCCATGATGCCCCACTGGGCCTGCAGGTTGGCCGCGCCCTGCATGGCCATGATGGACAGGATGCCAAACACCATCATGTGGAGCTTGAACTTCTCCCCTATCCAGCCAAACAACTGACACAGACAGACAACACATGAGCATCACAAGAGAACACAGGTCTGTATTGTGTCTGTGATGAAGGTCTTTGGTGGTGTTGTGATCCATCTTTGGTAACGTTATGCAGGGGCGGCAGGTAGCCTAGTGGTTAGCGCGTTGGACTAGTAACCGAAAGGTTAGAAGATCGAATCCCGAGCTGAAAAGGTAAAAATCTGTCATTCTGCCCCTGAACAAGGCAGTTAACCCACTGTTCCTAGGCAGTCATTGAAAATAAGAATTTGTTCTTAACTGACTTGCCTAGTTAAATAAAAGGTCAAATTTAAAAAACTCTGCGGTATATGTGTGGTGTCAGTGCAAATTGTGTTGTGGTGTGTTAATCTCGTTGCGTCGTGTCAGGGACTGACCTGTTTGGAGCAGATCAAGGAGGCCATGATGCACATGTGGGGTGTGAGGAAGAGCTTGAGACGCATGATGAGCATCGCCAGCACTGCAAACGCTATCAACTGTAGGCTATGGTACACCAGCTGACACCATGACAGAGAGGGAGAGCCCAAGGTAGAGAATGAGGGTTGAAGGGCACAGGGAGAGAACAAAATTCAGGGAGGGATGGATGGAGGAAGCGAGAGAAAGAAATGGTTAGAACTGATAATAAAGCTAGCAATTTATCTGGCAGGTGAAGATTGCCTCTGTATGCAGGCAATGATGATCATTATTGTAGCTGAAGCAGATAAACATTACCACATTTAAGAAAACAGAAGGCTTGAATCATATAACGTGAGGAGACTCTGGTGTATACAGCAGTAACATTCAGGGAAATCAGGATGCTTGCTTACCTCCCCTTTTGCCAACATTTCTGGCCTGTGAAAGATTTGAAAAAGTTATGAGATGTCAAAATGTCAAGTTGCGTGGTCTTTATAAGAATGAATGGGCAAAATACACACAACAGTTTACCTTTTGACTTGTGCTGTTAAGAGGGTGAGTTTTACAGAGAGGAGAGGGAAATATACTCACTCTTCATCGTCGTCATCGTCTTCAGGTTTGACAGAATACTTCTCTCCTTCCCTCAGGAACCTCATAACATCCTGGATGGTCTGTACAGAGTAGGAGAAGAGAAACAGTGTCACAAATAAAAATACCAACCTCAGAAGGGATATAACGTTGACCAGGATGACTCTGCCTTCTATTATATGCTAACAGTGAGCATACTCACAGCAAATATTAAATAATTAACCATTTTCACCAGTGTCACTATTAAGAAGCCCTACATTTCTTTATTAGCAAAGCGATCAAACAGAATGCCCCCTTTTCTCCCCAATTTCGTGATATCCAATTGGTAGTTACAGTCTTGTCCCATCGCCGCAACTCCCATACAGTCTAGGGAGAGGTGAAGGTTGAGAGCCATGCGTCCCCCGAAACACAACCCTGCCAAGCCGCACTGCTTTGCTTAACCCGGAAGCCAGCCGCACCAATGTGTCAGAGGAAACATGGTAAAACTGGAGAACGTGTCAGTGTGCAGGCTTCTGGCCCGCCACAGGAGTCACTAAAGCACGATGGGACAAGGACATCCAGGCCGGACGACTCTGGGCCAATTGTGCGTCACTTCACGCGCCTCCCAGTTGCGGCCGGCTGCGACAGACCTGGATCGAACCCGGATCTGTAGTGATGCCTCAAGCACTTCGGTGCCTTAGACCGCTGCGCCACTCGGGAGACCCGGACGTGTCTTATTGATTCTGCATTTGACACACAATTAGATCAAACTGACACATTTGGACATGCTCGAGGAGATTCTTGAATAATTTTGGAATATAATTATCTTGCCGTTTCTTCAAGCCTGCCTCAAATATGACAAATTGAGCTCAACAGGCAAGTCCAGAGCAGAATGGGAGAAATTACATTTAAAGGATGCCTGCCTTGTTCACTAACAGTGGATTGTGTGGAGTGCCTGGTGTATGGCACACAAATTAAGTTTTACCCGTCCTGCTATGACAGCAACCACCAGCATGTTGATGGGGAGCAGCAGTGTCTTGATGTAGCGCAGTGGGGTCTGAAAAGAGAAGAGCAATGTTACACACGTCAGATCGACTGGAGAAAAATATTTATTTCTGACACACCACACATTACCTTTACAAAATGAACAGCCAAATACTACAAAAGGATCCCTTCTAACACTAGTGCTGTGTTGCTATGCCAAATAGGGCCAAGTGTCTTTCATACCTCAATTTCCATGAAGTCAAACTCAGCAGCACAGGTATACATCATGGTGTCAAAGTCCTTGTAGCTGGTAAACTTGGACTTTATTAAGCTACTGATGTGAGCCTGGGAGAGAGAAAGTTGTAGTAAAAATAGCTGCAATTTCAAATACATATTCCTGTTTACTTTTATTACTGTCATACTATTGAGTGATGGCTTGTTTCAAAATGCAGTGATTCTTCCAGAAAAGGAACCAACATGTAAGGCAATATAGCTAGCTTGTTTCAAATGCTCAGGGCTATTTTCAAAGACTTACATCATCAGAGGCTCCAAAGATGGCTGACAGCATGAACTTGAGAATGACAGTGGAGACAACCCATACCAGGCCCTGCATGACCTGAGAGCAGACACAGGTCAACCAGAAGACACACACACACACACACGTGCCCGCGCACACACTCACGCAATCTTGTTTTACTAACATTGTGGACACACACAATTGATTCCCATTCAAAATCCTATTTTCCCTAACCCTAACCCAACCCCAAAACACTAATTCTTCACCCCCCCCCTAGAAATAGACTTTTTCCTTGTGGGGACCAGCAAAATGTACAGTTTTTGATTGTCCACACAAGTATCATGTCCACACAGGTATAATTAAACATGTCCACACACTTATGTCCTCTTACCCATGTGATGAGGCCAGGTTTGAAGGCTTCTGCAAATTTGTCCCGCAGGGCAATTATTCCCTGCAACCAGGAAGGAACTGATTTCAACACCATACCGTTTTCAACATCACACCATGCTTAACATAAAAGACATCCTCTACACATTGAAAGCACGATGAGAGTGTTAGTCCAGCTCACCCAAATGGAGACCAGTGAGGAGGCGTAGAATGATGTCAGCAGCATGGAGTTCCCAAACATCAGAACAAAGCACACGGCAAGTGTGATCTGGAGATGGAGTGGAAAGAAGGTTGGTGACATAGTCCCAGTCGATATTCACCTAATAATAAGGAATTCCTCTTGACCACGCCCACAAATTGGGGAAAACAAACATTCGTTCCCATTGACCCCCAGTGTAAAAGGGACAACATCATCATAGATTTGATGGTATACAGAAAAGGAAAAAGCTGCTGTGTTGTTCAACGTACATGGAACCAGGTCAAAAATCCCAACCTACGGCTCGCAATACTTCCACGTAGGGAAATAGAGCCTGCGAGATGAGCCCTATGACTTCAGGCTATTCGGTGTGGGAAAGTGGGAAATATGGAGACCCCGTGTCCAAGTACACTATACGTAGCTACAGTATGTGTGGAAAACATTTCATCACAGGTAAGACATTTAACTTGTTTAGTATAGTCTGGTTGTAACTCCACTCACTACTAGTAGCTGTATAGTCCTTTATAGTCTGTTTGTAACTCCACTCACTACTAGTAGCTGTATAGTCCTTTATAGTCTGTTTGTAACTCCACTCACTACTAGTAGCTGTATAGTCCTTTATAGTCTGTTTGTAACGCCACTCACTACTAGTAGCTGTATAGTCCTTTATAGTCTGTTTGTAACTCCACTCACTACTAGTAGCTGTATAGTCCTTTATAGTCTGTTTGTAACTCCACTCACTACTAGTAGCTGTATAGTCCGTAACTCCACTCACTACTAGTAGCTGTATAGTCCTTTATAGTCCGTTTGTAACTCCACTCACTACTAGTAGCTGTATAGTCCTTTATAGTCTGTAACTCCACTCACTACTAGTAGCTGTATAGTCCTTTATAGTGTTTGTAACTCCACTCACTACTAGTAGCTGTATAGTCCTTTATAGTCCGTAACTCCACTCACTACTAGTAGCTGTATAGTCCTTTATAGTCCGGTTGTAACTCCACTCACTACTAGTAGCTGTATAGTCCGTAACTCCACTCACTACTAGTAGCTGTATAGTCCTTTATAGTCCGGTTGTAACTCCACTCACTACTAGTAGCTGTATAGTCCTTTATAGTCTGTAACTCCACTCACTACTAGTAGCTGTATAGTCCTTTATAGTCTGTAACTCCACTCACTACTAGTAGCTGTATAGTCCTTTATAGTCCGGTTGTAACTCCACTCACTACTAGTAGCTGTATAGTCCTTTATAGTCTGTAACTCCACTCACTACTAGTAGCTGTATAGTCCTTTATAGTCTGTAACTCCACTCACTACTAGTAGCTGTATAGTCCTTTATAGTCTGTTTGTAACTCCACTCACTACTAGTAGCTGTATAGTCCTTTATAGTCTGGTTGTAATTCCACTCACTACTAGTAGCTGTATAGTCCTTTATAGTCTGTAACTCCACTCACTACTAGTAGCTGTATAGTCCTTTATAGTCTGTTTGTAACTCCACTCACTACTAGTAGCTGTATAGTCCTTTATAGTCCGTTTGTTTATGTTGTTGTTCTAGGTTAGCTTAATATTCTGGTCTGTAGCACTCACTCACGTGGCTGCTAGCACCGTCATGACAACGGGCATGAGGGAAGCTCTACAATATGATGTTTTTCTAAGTAGTGAGAACTTTGGAGCAGGCAATTTTGAAAAGTAATCTTTAGACATACTTTTTTATTGTTGTTGTGATTGACTAAAACAGGTAAACAACAAGGAAATAGCATTTATGTTTCAGCTGTTTGCCAATGGGGTAACCTAGGCAACCATAGGTTGTTTTCCTCCACAGGTGGGCAGGGCCACGACATTCAATCTAATACCGACTGGGACTATTTTACTGTTGTCATGGCACACAGACACGCACACCAAACTTGTTACAGCCAAAGTGGGCTTAACAATGCTGTAGGTCGTCAAGGACACAAGCCTGTGAGTGTCCCGTTTTCTTGACACTGCCACTTCTTGCCAGGTGAATGAATTATTCATAGCCATATGTCCTCTCTTCTCTCCTCCTCCGTCGACACAAATCTCCAGCATCATCTTAATACAAAGGGCCTCTTCTCTTATCTCTCCAGCACACTGGCCCCAGCCCGCTACGCTAGCCACACTAACAGCCTGTGTTGCTGAGAGGATTAGGAGAGCTGGAACTGAGGTGGAGAGGAGTAATGTAGCTACAGACCGAATCTCACACACAAACATACTCCTTAGCAAAACGTACAGCCCTGTTTTACGATGCACGTCCACAAGTGCAGGTTAGATAGGAACCATAAAATACATTTACCATGTGTGTCACTAGGAGGGACTGAATTTTGGTGGGGCTGATGTATCCCAGGATGTACGAGGCAAAGAGAGAGGCCACCTGAAACAAGTAGTCAAATGTGTAAACACAAGCAATAAGTAGTGCATACAACAACTGTGAAATGATTGCAATAAAGGGTACATGCTTATTTTGAGCACAACACATTGATGTTATAAATACTTAGATTACAGTATGTTGTAAAATCCCCATATATAAGGATCTGATTAGGATAGGGAACTGTAGCTAGCTGAGGGACATTTGCTATTATAATCTTGCCAGACTGCTTAGCAACAGCTTTGCTATCAAAGATGCCAGCAGATCTGTGTGAAAGACTAACCTTCGACACTTTTGTCTGCCTCCGCTCCTCCTCCAGTCTTATTCTCCATCCGTCTCACACCCTCCCTCCTTTTTCACTGTCTGTCCTCTTTTTTGTTATCCTTGTCTCCATCTTTTACAATGTCCCTTTACCAGTTTACTCGTCTCCCTCTCTCTCTCACAGCCTCCCTTCTCTCTATTCCCATCTCTTCCTCACCCCTCTCACAGCCTCTACCTTTCCCTCCACCCTTCTTTATGTCTCTTTTTTTCTCTTACCTGGGTAAGCAGCACAAACTGGGCAAACTGCCAGGGCAGCATGAAGCACAAATTGGAAATGCCCAGCGCCCACATGGTCTTTCTGCTGGGATTGCGTGTCCTTTGCGGAGATAGATGTGGAAAAGAGCACGAGGCGAGAGTTAAGGAAACACATTAACACAGGAACACACTCTAATGCTCCCATTCAGGCTGCCTCTAGACAGAATGTATCAGCCACCAAGCCCTCCACTCACACTGACAGCTTTAGAGAACAAGTTAACATGGTCGAATAGCAGACACTGACTCAAAGTGAATTAGAGTTAATACAAAATGTGAACAATGCGGGAATGGAACCAACAACCTTGGTATTGCAAACACCAAGCTTAACAAACCAGATATCTGGACCACAATGAATTGAGATCATAACAATTGCAGAGCTCGCAATATAATCTACATCATTGTTCTCAACTGGTTTTGCCTCGGGATCCAAATTGAACTAGGTTGTCTCAGTCCCGACATCTGCACCGTGAAAAAGAATCGCCAAAATCCAATCTTGAAAAAAACAAAAAAACGGAATGTTATATTGATAGCTAATGTAGCAATTATATTCCCAGCCAACTCTTTCATTGTCAATAATTACATTTTGCCCATATTCTTGATGAAGAATGTTAATAAAGTCACCTCACTGGCTTGAGAACACAAAAATCAACCAAAATAGTGCTGTTAATAGCTGTATATTGAAACTACTTTGATTTAAGAAAAAGTGTTCAGGGATTAAATTATAAAAACACGTAAGTACATTATCATTTATTCACACTTTCTATCTGGTTTAAGTTTAGACTGGAGTATTTTTTTATAAAAAAATAAATACAATTTACTCAGACACCCGTGAACCATCAAAAACCTTGGTCGCGACCCACCAGTTGAGAATCGCTGCTCTACATTACATATGACTAGCACATGAAGAGGCAGCCAGAGGGTATTGAAAAGAGAAGGAGAGAAAGGAAGGAGAGATGGTGAGTTACCGGAGGATGTGGGTGAGGAGTAACATCTGCAGGACCAGGAAGGGATAGGAGAAGCTCTCCCTCAGGGGCGGAGTCCACATGACCCGGGTGCTCTGACACAGAAACAAACACAATCCTACTTTATTTTGCAACAACACATTGCTGCGTAGGAGGGGATTTTCTGTACCGCTACGCAATCAATCAATGACAACTGCGAAGAGCTATTTGTACATAAAGACACATCCAGTAATCTCATCCAGTACATTGAGTCATCATCCTACAACCCACACTGCACCAATGCTCCTATAATAATGATGCGGATACATTCACACTTCTGCGTTGAAACCAGCACAGACAGAGAAGGTCAAGGAGACAAGTGGGTGGCAACTGAGGAGAGGAGACAGGAGAGCTGAGAGTATGATTGAAATGTCAGTATCGATTGGTGTGAAGAATACAATAGAGCAACCACTCAGCCTGTCTGAGACAGAGATCCTTTTGATGGCTGCCTGCATTGTATTCATCCCCCATCGCCACCTTCACGGTCCTGTACGCTACACACTCACCTCTCCATGGTTAAAGAAGAAACACAGCACCGTGACCATACCCCCGAGCCGACTGCCACTAGAGAGAGGAAGGGAGGGAGATGAAACTTTTCTTATTTTAGCAGTCTTTGTTAGAACATTAGTCACTAAATTACTTTAAAATCTGAGCCCAACCGGTACAAAATCAAAGGAGGGTAATGGTTAAGTTACCTGAGGTAGGTCCCGTAGATGAAGAACAGACTCATCATCAGACCATTGAGGAGGAACACAAAGGTCACGTAGAAGTATGCGGGGTCACCCATACCTGACACACACAAGCAGAGAGGCTATTAGGATTGAGACTGGCAATGGCAAGGACCTCAAATAGCCAAAGGCCATAACTTCAAAGCACTGATTCTCATGACCAGAGATTCTATTAAAATTACTATATGTTATTCTATGGCCATGACCTGAAGCCCTGGACAAAAATGAGTGAGAATATTGTTTGCTTGTTGTATTACTGTACCAAAAAAATGACATTTTTAGAAAATGCTAAGTTGACTGATGGAATGGCTCAAAACAAGATGTTTGAAAGCATGATGGAATCATGATTGATTGACACCTGACTCGCTCATAGTGAAAGACATAGGCCTAAAGGAAACATTGAAGCCTTCAGTCGGCGTCTTAATGCTTTCCTGAAGTGGGAGGCTTTCTCATTTCACTACCATAGAACTGATGAGGATAAAGGGCCATTTTGAGTCTGCTCTAATTTGCTGTGCACTCAGCTAGTGGAAACAGGAACAAAAGGCAGGCGGCACTTACATGTACAGCAGCACCTTCAAACTACATTGTGTGTGCTTTCACATAATTCACACCTTTAATTAGAAAGAAGTGTAACTTGCGCCAGTCTTAACTATATGACTACATAACACTGAAGTACCACGCATATAACATGCTATGGAGTGCTAATGACAAGTCAAGAGAACAGTTCAACAAGTAGAAAAGGGGAACAACCTCCCCCTTACAAAACACCTACCCCGTATTCATAGATTTCATTGAAGTTGGCACAGATACATGTGAAATGTGTTAAGAATGTGAAATAAGAAAGCTTTTCCTTTGTGCAGCAGCTCAATAAAAATGCAACGAAAGCAAGAAATAGCCATAAGCTAAGCAACTGCATGGCCTTCCTGTGGGAAACACAGATCTCTATTTTCCTGAAATTAACTGATATTCAGTCAAACTTGCACATTTGGAAATCCACAATTCAGAAAAAGAACATTGATCTAGTGCAGTGGAATATATATGTTGAAATTAAAATCAAACAGTTTGGCTTTGTGTCATCATTCTCCTTACGGAGTGGAACACTGGCGTTATGCCAACTTTCAATTTCATATGCAGCAATAACGATTTAAAAATATATATATATTTTTTTTTACAACTAATATTTCAGATGAACCACTGCAGCGGGATGGCACAGGAATAACACAAATTTTCTTTATTATTTCCCATACTTCTGGTTTGATTGCATCTGGCCTAGAGAGTTGTGTGTGTCTGTTCAGGTCAAACAAGACTGCATTGGTACCTTCACAGCCATCCACCGGAGCCATACCCTCTCCTCTATTGATGGACCAACACATCTTGGTGGGGAGTCCAAAGAATTCCATTATATCTGTGTAGATTCTGTACCAGCTGGCCAGGACCACCTAAAGAGCAGTGGAGGAAGGATTTCAGCATGAAGATCCTCAACAAAGTCTGTTGTCCAATCAAATTCCAAGGATGTCCATTTCCACAAATGTTACCTCTGGATAGAGATTGAACCTCTTCAGTGTGTTTATAACCAGTGGGTACTCTGTAAGCCGATCGTTCATGACCAGATACAGGCCGTTGATAAAGGTTGGGGCCTCAATGATGGTCTTGAAATAGGAGTAGTATAAACCCTAGAACAGGATCATATAACAAATGGATTAAATTCCCACAGAAAAGCCCTTCTCAGGTATTGGCTCATGGCCTGCTACAGAAACACAGCTCTAAGATTTTGCAAGACACAGTATCACACACAATAATATAGAATAGGTAATCGTGATTTCATTTGTTTCTTCTTCTGTCATCTTTCAACACCACAAGACTTACCATTTCTGTCCGAAATGCCATTTCCTTTTCTAGTCCTGACAGATGTGAGAAGTGTCTGTCATTTTCAAAGAGGCGTGAGAGATGGTACCTACAGAAACAACAAATAGGCTTTAGGGATATCCAGCTAACCTTAGTTATCTACAATCAATGTACACAGGAAACGTGCAAGACATTGAAGTGCATGTCAATGACCTGAAATGTTAGAGGTTGGCTACTTAACTTACCAATGTAAATACCCAGCCAGAGCAGCTAAGAAAATACAGAGAAACATAAATATAACTAGTTAATGATATATTGGGAAAGTTGTGGGGTTTAATCATTGTTCTATTATTAGTTAGCTAACGTTAACTAGCTAGCGTTAGTTTTAATAATATATATTCCGTTAGCTAACTACTGTAGTTACAGTAATGTTAAAGTTGCTAGCCACCAAAGACCGAGGCACAGCCTGGGATAGAAACCTCAGTAACGTTAGCTGTCGTTGAGGTTGTGCTGTTTGAGCTAGCGTTGGCTAGCTAACGTAAGTTAACTAGATACGTTAGCAACATAGTTACAGTACTGGTAGCTAGCTAAGTACTGTATATGTGTTGTGTGACACTTACCAAGAACCAGAGTGATTCCGAGTTTCACAAAAGCAGACGGGGTAAGGCCAAGCTTACTTCTGATGAATGAAAACCCAGGAAATAGTCCATTCCTATTGTGAAGCAAGCTGTTGAAAGGGGTGCCTTTGCCTGCTCGTCTACTTTTCCCGGTGCCTGGCGATACAAACAGACTCCTGTCTCTGTCGTCGACGTTGGGCTGCGGCGGTTGATCCTTCACGTTTTGTTTTCTAGTTTTTACGACCATGTTTTCATAATCGTAAATCTTCGGCTGTGAAATACGTTTTGTAGAAGTAACTGAGAAGGGTACCTTCTATCCACCGCTCAGGGTCTACACCTTTTGCTAGCTACCTGAGTGATGATGTGTTCACTGCACAAATCTTTGAAATGTTCGCCCCCAACTGGAGTTAATACAGACTGCATGCGTTAGTAGCCATGGTAACACAGATATGTCAGTTGGTAGCTAGAACGCTTCAGTTCAAAATGTTGTTTTTCTAACGTAAATATAAAACTAATACGACAGTGGCACATGTCAGTAGCATCCCCCCCATCCCTCGCTCTGTCAATTTCAATTCAATTGAAAGGCTTTCAATTCAATTTAAGGGGTTTATGTCATGGGAAACATATGTTAACATTGCCAAGGTAAGTGAAGTAGATCATTAACAAAAGTGAAATAAATAATAAAAATGAACAGTAAACAATACACTCACAGAAGTTCCAAAATAATAAAGAAATTTCAAATGTCATATTATGTCTATATACAGTGTTGTAACGATGTGCAAAATAGTTAAAGTACAAAAGGGAAATTTACAGTTTTTTTCGATTGCTAAACGACAGTGGACACAACTGGAGTCACATGTGCAAAACTCTAACTACAGTCTGCACAGCAGCAGTTCATGTGGACCGAACTCTAGTTCGTTTTTCATTGCTTGAACACAGTTTTCAAAACTCTACACACTTATCCCATGACTTTAACCACAACCTGCACAACACTGGATTTACAGCACTTTGTTCAAATGCTAACACACTGCTGTCAAAACTGTGAACCACACATTCAAAACGGAATAGATTTCAGCCTTGTGCCTTTCAAACACTGCTGATTGCAATTTCAGCTGAAAGGCTAAGCAGGTGTCTTGTTTTAGACTTGTTAGTGAACACACACACATATTACAGTATATATAGGTAGAGCTCAGAAAGACTCATTTTGGAAATGGAACAAGGAAGATGGGTTCGTGGAGGGAGAAGGGTAGCAGGGAGAGGGCGGATGCGTGGAGGAAGACAAAGAGCTGTTATTTCAGATGAAATAAGGGCTACACTTATAGACCATGTCGTGAACCATGGTCTCTCATTGAGAGAGGCAGGGTTGAGGGTGCAACCCAATCTGCAAAGATCCACAGTGGCATCTGTAATGCGAACTTTCCATCATGCAAACAGGTGAGAGTTACATCCTTACAGTAAATGAAAACATTACAGGAATCTATTTTGTATTGCAATTATAGAATATTTACACAGATATATATTACAGTAAGTTTGACTGTAAAATATATTTCTACAACAGGACCCAAAGGCTGCCCCCAACAGGGGGAAGAGGAAAAATATTTTCAGATGCGCAGGAAAATGCTATTGTTGACATGGTTGTTGTCAACAATGCAATAAAACTGCGGGATATTCAAGATAGAGTGCTGGCTGATAATGATATATTTGAAAATGTTAATTCTGTCAGCACAACAACTATTGCTCGAGTCTGTTAGTAATTAGATATGTAGATGGGTGAGCCGGTCAAGGATCGATTCAGACAAAGTGGTAAATTGTATGACAAGCGACAGTTTATTCAGAGTGAAGATACAGCGTAATTACGGCTCTCCGTTAGCTCGCACAGAACAGCAGGAAAAGAGGCCGTTAACAATCAGCACAGCCCTAATATATGGCACAGAAAGTAGGTTGATTCTAGAAGATCGGATCTTTGGATTGGTTCAGGCTGGGTGTAGTCTGTAGTCTTCCGCCATTGGCTCAGTTGTCTGTCCGTCATCGTGGAATCCTCTTCGGGCACACAATGTTCGGCTAGAGAGGAGATTATGTGTGTGCGCTAGTTTGGCAGTAAGTGTGTAATGCGGGAGCTATCCTGTAGGGGACCCCACAGGCTTTTACTGTGAGTTGTAGCCATGTATTAGCAATAGGTTGGTCACCTGCATAAGAAATAGCATTTCTCTACAAAACCCTCTCTTCACATCTCACCAGAGACGTGACACAACCTAACTAGATCCAGACACAACGAGAAACTTCTCCCAAAGGGACTATGAAATAAGGCACGGTATTAAACAGAAATAGATATATATGTATTACCATCATGTTCTCCATTCAATCCCACTATGTACTAAGTTGGCTACCAGCCACCTAGGAACTTACAACCCTCATTTAACAGAGCGGAGAACAACAGCTCAAAATAAAAGTAAAATGATTGTTCACATAAGCCAACTTTTGCCCGCAGGAAAAAGTTGTGATTCCCTCTCTTCACATCTCCTAAGAGATGTGATATAGTCCAGATACATTACTCCAAGCAAAAACGAAAACATAATCCAAAAAGGAAAAATAGCCTAAACTAGGTAAGTCTATACGGAAATGGCCCACAAAGAAAAATAATTTCCCCCTCTTCCCATCCCAGATGGCACACGACATACAATGGAGAAGCTTAATCAATAAAAGAAACTGGATCCCCCTCCTAAAATGGCTGCAAAAACTGAAAGATGGGTCTCATGCTCCATACCGTTATCTCGCACCTGGCTCCTGTTATCTAACAAAAGACCGTTTGTTCTCGCAACCCCACGCTCTGAATGTGCCCTCCCTTCTGTATTTTTCCAGCATGAGAAAGTTCCATGGCCCTGATACTTTTAACAATGTTTCAAATCAGCTAGGTAGCATAACACATACTTACATCCACACAAGGCAACAGCAGATAATATTCAATCATATATATGGTAATGGCTATAATGTAAAATAACCCCAAGGGTGTGAACAAAAATTCAGCAATGAATCATATAACAGTTACAAAGTTTAAACTACCTTCATGTCAAAAGAGAACAGCTCATTCAAAAACAGAACAAAAGAAAATAGTGTGAAATTTAAGTCCCCCTTTTGACACCCGCTAGGGTGTCACTCATTATCCTTTATTTCAGCAGTCATAGCATTTCATGAAAATAATAAAAAGTTTATTATTAATAACAAGTGATATATGCTTTTGTTGTATGCTTTTGTTTCCCCCTTTTGTCACCCACAAGGGTGTCACTTATCAAAAACAGGATAAAACTTTATTGTTATTGACATGTAAGATGTAGGATAAAACTTTGGTCATGGAAAACAGAGTAAAGAATTATTAGAAAGCATCTGGTCCTCTCAGCTACTCCTATCCTGTACCAGGTGGGCTCCTTGCCACCCAGGGACTCTAAACCTTCACAACAGGGAGAACAAACATACTGGAAAGAAAACCTATCATAAAAATTTATAACAAGGAACTGTGGTGGTGTAAAATTATTCTACTACCTCACCCACAGCATACCATGTGTCATCCTCAGTCAGTCCCATCCTCCCCTGAAAGCATGCTTCAGTATCGGCATCGCCAACTGGAGCATCAAGCAAAGGCATCATGCCTGAAGCCTTCACCACATCTGTAACAGACTTCTTAAAACACGGTATGATGCAAGCAGCACATCACATCAATAACAAATAATACAAGAATTAGGGTCAGAAATCCAGTAACCATCATACCAGTGTACTTACCAAACCAGGCCAAGAGAACAGACTCCTCCACCCCCCCCCGTGGACCTCATCTTAGCAGATAGTGCATCAAGCCCGCCTTAGATATACTACCATCTGGACTGGTATCATTAGGAATATACGTGCAACATTGTTCACCGAACATCTTGCAGACTTCCCCCTGACTGGCAAGAAGCATATCCAAGGCAAGTCTATTCTGTCTGGAAACCCCAAATGTGGCCTCAAGCTGTTCAGACATACCAGTGAGTGCATCACGGGAGTAATTCACAAAACGCTGTTGATTATAGTAGATATAATTAATCCATGCAGTCTGTCTAGCATCCACCATGGCTGGACCCATAGTAGGTAGTAAGTGCCAGAGTCCATCATTCCTACCCAAGGCCTGAAACTCATGAGGAATCCCCACTGGCACTCCCAACAGGTTAGTGTGTATGTCAATTGCATCCTCTGTCCATGGAGCACTACATCTATGTCTCCCATGGGATGGAATGTTTTCAGGTCCCCTGGATACAGAACCCAGCAGCTGTTCAGCAGCAACATCAACAATGGTCAGTGGAATTATCAAACTGGTCAGACCACACGTACCTTGCCATTCTCCTCTAAGAATGGGTCTCAGCACTCTTTTGGCTCCACACATCCACCACACATCAGCCAGACCACTAGTTTGGTTTAGGCCTGTAACTGGCCAAGTGGAATTAATGGTTATGTTACTACTGCAATCAGCTTCAGGCAATCTCCCATAATCAATGCCATTACCTGTACCCGTGATGCACTCGTAATTGCCCCCATATGCCTCAACACCCCAAGAGGCCCGATGAGGATGTACTGCAGGAAACACAAGGCTCAAAGAGGAACAGAGGGTTGAATTGGGCTTAACCTGGTAAAAACTTCTCAGAATACACAACCACCCCTCTCCTTCTCCTACAGCAAATGGGTGTGTAGCCAGAACAGGTCTAGTATGACTACAAATAATGCAGTCCTTTCTTCTCAGGGTTTTAGCTGTGTACCTCATATAAGACAGCCACAAATTGTCCCTACCATCAAAACCAGTCTCAGTTCCTAATTGATCAATAGCCGAATAGTCTCTAACATTAATTACCTGAATGGTATTTTTAACACAGTGGTGGTAGAGGAGTGTGTCCGGTTACCTCTGGTCTTGGCAGTACCTTAATAGAAAACACACCCATCATGTCTGTCCTCGTCCTTTGTAGTCCGAGGGTGTGAGTTCCTGCATCAGAGAGCTTAATAGTTTTGATGGTTAGTAGGATTTCATCACCTTTACAAAAGTTCAACATTGCTCCCAGGTTTCCCCATATCATGGAAAACCTATCCACCTTTGTGGGATCCCCTATGCTATAAGGATACCCTCTTCTCCAATCCTAGAACTGTCCGAAGTCGGTTATCATGTAATCTCTACTCTAACTTCTTGTCTACCCAGATCTAGGGATCTCTTATGCTTATTTTGGAACAAAATACACATCACTTAGCCAGAGCCAGACACATCTTCACTTCTATGAACAAAAACAGGGGTGATAGGACAGGGAGGGTTACTTCATTCGAGAGTTGGCCCCCGGAATTCTGTTAATTCCAGTTCTTCTCCCGAACTCTGTTTATTGTCCGACAGTGAAAAAGTGTCTTACACTTCCACCGTGTGATATGAATCTGGGTAGCTCTTTCAGCTAGCTGTCACCAGGGGTCTTCTATGGTCCCCAAGCCTCTGGGACTGGATTGAGTGACTTCACCTGTAGTTCACCTGTAATGCATAAAATCCTGGACATACAGGCTTGGTTAACAAACAATTTCTCATATGTTTTATCTGATTATATCTTTAATTTCTATGCCCAATTTTTAGCTTACATTTTTTAAATTATTAGTTTCTTATCCAATAGGCCCCATCCTATCCTAGACCACAATTTACTAGTTTCTTATCCAATAGGCCCCATTTTTAGATACCTGGTTCTGATACCTGGTTCTGCCAGGTATCAACCTTACCTACTCTAAATAATGACTTAGGTAAGATTAGTATATTATCCTTATGTCTGACATCATCATGAAGGAGCCCCTTTTAGTTTTCCACATGTCCAATTCTCCCTTGGCGTCAATCCAGTACCAATTCCTGTCAAGTTTCTTATCTACTTAAGAACTATCTGCGCTACTTATATATTTTCTTAAATATATATTTACCAATTTAAACCTTTTCTCTCATATCTCTCAAATACCACTAAGCTTCTAACTGTTTGACTTTATCTAAAATCATGTCTATGAGTGTCAATCTCTAAAGTCCTTACATTTCCTTAATCAACCTAACTATAATCCTAAATCATCACAGATGTCCTATATACCTGTTAAATTTAATACTATTTTTTTTAAACTCCTAATAGTAAAAAAAAAAAAATCAAAACAAATGCTTATCATATCAAAATCCTTCCTTCAGGGACCCTCAGTATTCTATCTGACAATAACATGAATTTAATATATGTTACAAAGTGCAGAATTCCTTATCTACAGTAATTTATCACCCCTAAGAACTGAAACTTATTTTCTATGTAATTCCCTGCCCTATTGGCTTAATATATCTCCTATCCCAACCTCAATGTATCTTATCTTCCCCTATTTATTCTCAATGATAAATAGGATTATTTTTCTCTGTTAATAGCCCATTCAAAAACTTCACAGCTAATGTTGTAAAACAGAATCCTGAACCACTTTCTCATTTGTAGTTCAAACAATAATTCTAACCTCCTAACCTAAACTCCTTTATAATGAATTTACCTTAAAACTAGTAACTCAATATGACCACATTCATTATACCAATGACTCTCCCCTAAGGCTGATCAGACCTTAGAAGACAGTCATGATAAGGTCAATAAGTCAACCCACCCTTTTATAGTCAAGTTCTATACTACATTAGACATATTAAAGAACCCTTTATCCTTAAAATCCAAATTCACTTGTGTAATTTAAAACTCATAAAATAAAAACTCATAAAGTTCCATATTTGAGCGTGCCTCTTTAAAATACCTTTGCACCAAAACAAATAGTCCTAACAAATGTTTTATGTGTATATATTTGCAAACCTTAATGATTAATCAAAACTTCCAGGCCTTTCCAATTTGGTCGTTTATGGCCTCATTCTCCCCAAGATTATAATCCCTGATATTTAATAAAAATAACGTATTTTCCCTTGGTTCCTTCAACTCACATTTACATCTCAATAAAACAAAACACCATCTGCGTGTTCCTCAAGGAAAAACAACTTGCCCCTGTTGCGTATTTCTACGTATCAAGGGAAATGCTCAAATAACCAAATTCAACCTAGCTAGTTTACCAAAACATATACAATTATGTTTTACTATAGAGGTTGCTTTTCACCATTAATACCCTGACACCATTCCACATAATGGAAACAGTGCTCAAATTCACTGGTGTTATTTAAACGATCAAACCAAGAATCAATAACCATCAGAATCCATTATCACGATGTTTTATGATTCAGACATTCAATCTATCTTTCTCATGGCCTAATTACAGTCCAAATAAACGCCACAAATCAATGATACCCACCCAGCGAATCAGCTGCTAGTTTTTAGCATCTTTCCTGACGATTTACATACTCCTTTTAAAATTGTATTTCGAAATGTTTATCAACTTCTGAAAAGTGACTCAACAATAATGCACGCATTTCCTTCTAAAAGACACTAACCATTTTCTCCGTCACCCCCAGTCAAGACATCATTTCCGTGGCAACGGCAACCTCGCGAGTGATGTCATCAACAAGCGCTCAATCTTGACTCATTTCGCAACGATTTTCAACTCATTGTAAATAATGGTTGGCTGTCTGCAGCAACAGTATTTCGGGTTCGATAAACCAAACCTAATTTATCACATCTGTTGAATCCTGAATTAGAGTTTACAACATCAATCAACATCTCTCAATTTGGCTAATCTTATAAAAACATTTCAATGGACACAAATCTATCGTAATTGTTCCCCGTTATTATTCAGAATGAATTCGATTTAAGTTACTGTCTCGTCTTTGATTTAGCATTTTAATTACGACTCTTTTTCCAATGTATTATTCCCAGCAAATCATTTAGTGAACAGACATCGTCTTGCATCAAAATCTCCGTTCTTATATTAAGTTGACTGACTTAGTCTTTCAATTTGAACCAAACAAACTATTTAAAACGTTCAGTTTATATCTTATACCAATACTAGTGACTATAACTTTCTCTGCAAAACAATTAGTTTAATTACAACCAAAAACTCAGACATATATAACTATTCTTTACACCTCAGCTGGGAACCGAACCCTGGCCTCCCGCGTGGCAGGCGAGAATTCTACCACTGAACCACCAATGCTATGGAACTGAGATTCTCCGCAAATAGACCCAATTTACAGTTATCTGTATTTGTTACTCCGGCATCTGAACAACAGAAAATAGCACTAATTTAAACGCCCAAAGTTTTCCCTCAATTAGGATTCTCATTAATCTCGCTCCCTTCGTATCTGACCCTTCTTTCTTAAATACGTGATTTTTGTTCTTTTCTGCCTCTTTCTCTCTATCTAACCACCAACAATCTTAATGGAAACAATTACAACCACATTGCATTTTAATATAAACAGTTACAAATAGACAAAACAAGACAAAACAACACGTTATATCTCTGACCCCTGAAAGCCGATCCTTATCAGTGAACCTCTATCAGACTAGCCTCGACCGGGTCACAGGACAAAATGACAATTTCTCCCCTCGGCGCTAGGTTTAATGAATAGTAGTTAACTATCCCCTTACTGATCTCTATTCCTGATCCCTATCGAGCTGACCCCTATCAGAATTATTACACATGTCCGACCCCTATCAGTGAACCTCTATCAGACTAGCCTCGACCGGGTCACGGGACAAAATTACAATTTCTCCCCTCGGCGCTAGGTTTAATGAATAGTAGTTAACTATCCCCTCACTGTTCTCTATTCCTGACCCCTATCGGAACTATCCAGGCCTTAAAGTGATCTCTCATCAGTTGAAAGCTATCAGACTGTGCTGACCGGGTCGCGGGACAAAATTACAATTTATCCCCTCGGCGCCAGATTTAATGAATAGTAATTAACTATCCCCTTACTGATATCTCATCAATGATTTATATCACACCGGCCGTCGCCGGTTTGTTACTACATATATTCACTTCACTGTTCTTTCGACTCGTCAGCAAATTATAAATTTACACAAGAATTCATACTTACTCGGAAATACTGATCAAAATTTAGACAGACTATACGACAATATGCAAAGTTTGATTTAACAGGTTTTGCTTACTAAAGGTGCACCTTTAGATCAGTTTCCCGAGTTGAGCAGAATTGTTGTCCACCCCCGAAACGTCTTCACTCGCCCTTCGTGAATCATCCTTCCACCAACTCACCCCCTCTCTCACACCCAATCAGCTCACTTCGACTGGACCGTTAGTTAACTATCCTCTGCTTACCAAGTTCTGTTAGTAATTAGATATGTAGATGGGTGAGCCGGTCAAGGATCGATTCAGACAAAGTGGTAAATTGTATGACAAGCGACAGTTTATTCAGAGTGAAGATATCTAGTACAGCGTAATTACGGCTCTCCCGTTAGCTCGCACAGAACAGCAGGAAAAGAGGCCGTTAACAATCAGCACAGCCCTAATATATGGCACAGAAAGTAGGTTGATTCTAGAAGATCGGATCTTTGGATTGGTTCAGGCTGGGTGTAGTCTGTAGTCTTCCGCCATTGGCTCAGTTGTCTGTCCGTCATCGTGGAATCCTCTTCGGGCACACAATGTTCGGCTAGAGAGGAGATTATGTGTGTGCGCTAGTTTGGCAGTAAGTGTGTAATGCGGGAGCTATCCTGTAGGGGACCCCACAGGCTTTTACTGTGAGTTGTAGCCATGTATTAGCAATAGGTTGGTCACCTGCATAAGAAATAGCATTTCTCTACAAGTCCTAAAGAAACACCAAGTTACAATGAAACAGTTATACACTGTACCGTTCGAGAGAAACAGTGAACGGGTAAAAGAGTGAAGATACCAATATGTCCAGGTAAGACGTCTGAGGTTACGTACACAGCTATACAAAATATTTACAGTAAATAAAACACTAGCATTTCTACAGTAAAACTGTGCACTTACTGTTTTTCAGACAGTAATGGAGGTGGAAGCACTGGAAAGACCACATTCATTTGTATTTATCGATGAAGCTGGATTTAACCTTGCCAAAACACGGCGCAGAGGAAGGAATGTTATAGGTCAAAGGGCCACTGTGGAGGTTCCAGGCCAAAGGGGGGGAAATATCACCATGTGTGCTGCAATGGCTAATGATGGTTTGCTTCTCAACACACCACTCATTGGCCCATACAACACAGAAAGGCTTATAGCTTTCCTAGAACAGCTCTATGCTCAGCTAGTGCCAGCAGAACAGGGGGAGCCAGTAAGAAACCCCCAAGTTTTTGTCATAGTTTGCGATAACGTTGCTTTTCACCACTCTGCAGCTGTCACAGATTGGTTTGCAGCACATCACAGATTTATGGTTTTGTACCTGCCTGCATATTCACCCTTCCTCAACCCAATAGAGGAGTTTTTCTCTGCCTGGAGGTGGAAAGTGTTTGGTCACCACCCACATGACCAAATGTCTCTTTTGGAAGCCATGCGTGCCGGATGTGAGGACACGAGTCCAGAGGACTGCCAGGGATGGATAAGGCACTCCAGAAGGTTCTTCCCCAGGTGCATGGCAAGAGAACCTGTGGCCTGATGCTAGAGAGAGGCAGGATTAGCCCTTCAATTATTTGTTCGAATTACAGTATGTACTTTTATTTTCTACCTTTTTTTTCTCATTACTGTAATTCCGTAAATTACTACAGACTATTGAAGCAAACTGCTCATTTTCATTTACCTTAAAGAATTGTTATGTTCTAAAAAATTTAATAAATCATGTGAAAGAATGTCACTCTTTTCTTTGAAGAAAATATTACTTTGTATGAAGTCACTGAAATTGTTCAAACTGTAAAGATGAAAAGTTTGTATTTTCTGTATTGGTGTTTGATGCTAGTGTTTTTACTCTCAGTGTGTTCTGAGTGACAGTGTGTGTTATCTCAGTGAGGGTTGTGCATAGTGTTTGGCTGCACTGAGCGTGTTTTGAGCCATGTGTTAAGAGTTCTGTTGCTTGGAATGAGTTTTGCAGGTGATGTGAACTGTTTAGCTCAGGTGACTGTTGGTAGTGCAGACTGTAGTTAGTTTTGCACATGTGACTCCAGTTGTGCCCACTGTCGTTTAGCAATCGAAAAAAACTGTAATAAACATAAATATGGGTTGTATTTACAATGGTGTTTGTTCTTCACTGGTTGCCCTTTTCTGTGGCAACAGGTCACAAATCTAGCTGCTGTGATGACACATTGTGGTATTTCACCCAGTAGATATCGGAGTTTATCAATGTTGGGTTTGTTTTATAATTCTTTGTGGATCTGTCTAATCTGAGGGAAATATGTGTCTCTAATAGTCATACATTTGGCAGGAGGTTAGGAAGTGCAGCTCAGTTTCCACCTTATTTTGGGGGAAGTGTGCACATAGCATCTCTTCTCTTGAGAGCCAGGTCAGCCTACGGTGGCCTTACTCAATAGCAAGGCTATGCTCACAGAGTCTGTACATATTCAAGCTTTCCTTAAGTTTGGATCAGTCACCGGGTCAGGTATTCTGCCACTGTGTACTCTCTGTTTTTGGCCAAATATCATTCTAGTTTGCTCTGTTTTTATGTTAATTCTTTCCAATGTGTCAAGTAATTGTCTTTTTGTTTTCTCATTATTTTTTTGTCTAATTGTGTTGCTGTCCTGGGGCTCTGGGGTCTATTTGTGTTTGTGAAAAGAGCCCCAGGATATATCCCTGTGAATTATGAATGCTAAGCACAGGTTTACATTTGCATTACTAATGCCACTACATTTTCCAGAAATTGACAAACTACAGTAATGGTATCCCTTGACCAGCAGACAATGCTTGCTGGTTTACGCTTGTCTTGGTTTTAACCACTAGATGTCACTACAGTTTCGGGTATGAATCGAGAACATTCAAGTTTGCTACAAAACCAGGCAAAATGGCATTCCATTTACTACACATGTACTGTCTGACCTGATCATTTATTCCTAATGGCCTCTGTATCTCACAAAAGACTACAAAACTATAAACACTACTACTTTATGAGAGTTTATTGGACACATGTAGTATTAAATCATTTGTGCTACTTTTGGTTATCACTCTTTCTAGCTTTTTCATTTGAATAAATCTGCTGTAGTGGTCACAATGGTTCAATTATGGTTATTAAATGTATTTCATTATAAGTCTTCAGATTAATCTTGGACTGATCAAGATGTCTTCCTCTAGATACAAAATGTTCTTGGTTGAAGGTTATCAGAGAAAATAACTGACCAATAATGTGCAGAACTATATTTGCTGTCATACCAGAGATACTACCTTTATGCCAGGTGACCAGATGAACTGTGTATCTTTAGAGCCACTCTGCGGCCGCGGCAACCCTCGAGGACAGAGACATGGTTGCCAAAGCTGCATCGGAGGGGAATATTGGTGGCTGGTCACACAGACAGGAACATCAGGAAAGATGATCTGATCTCATCTGTTTGGCTTGGAAAGGGACAGAGAGCACTAGAGGGAAAAGCTGCCTTCTAGTGATGACATCATGACAGCTTCTCACCATCTCCACAAACAAACATATCGGCTTGGTGTGCTTTTTCTTGGTGGGGGGTGAGTGGGACAAGAGGATGAGGCGCAGGAGGGAAGCGCTCTGTTTATTTTCCCTGGTGTTCTCCGTCGTGTTGTCCCTGTGACCCGGGAGCCTCCTGCTTTCTCTGGGAAACACTGCTGAGGAGGAGCGAGGGACCCTACGAAGGCCTGCCTGGTACGGGTGCAGAATAAGGGAATGTTCTGATGCTGACAGGCTATCAGGGTGCTCTAATGTCCTTCAATGGAAGCAACCCTCAGAATGTTGTCCTCCATTCTCAGAACAAAGGGTTCAAAAAGGGTTCTTAGAACTCTCAAGAGAGCAAATGATGAATCTGTAGTTCCAGCGCTGACAGAGATGGCTGCCTCGCTTCGCGTTCCTAGGAAACTATGCAGTATTTTTATTTTTTTATGTGTTATTTCTTACATTGTTACCCTAGGTAATCTTAGGTTTTATTACATACAGTCGGGAGGAACTATTGGATATAAGAGCAACGTCAACTCACCAACATTACGACCAGGAATAACACTTTCCCGAAGCGGATCCTCTGTTTTGCCCACCACCCAGGACAATGGATCAGATCCCAGCCGTCGACCCAAAACAACGACGCCATAGAAGGGGCAGACGGAGCGGTCTTCTGGTCAGGCTCCATAGACGGGCACATCGCTCACCGCTCCCGGGCATACTATTCGCCAATGTCTAGTCTTTTGACAACAAGGTAGACGGAATCTGTGCAAGGGTAGCCTTCCAGAGAGACATCAAAGACTGTAACGTTCTTGGTTTCACGGAAACATGGCTCACTCGCGACACGCTATCGGAGTCAGTGCAGCCAGCTGGTTTCTTCACGCATCGTGCCGACAGAAACAAGCATCTTTCTGGTAAGAAGAAGGGCGGGGGTGTACGCCTTATGATTAACGAGACGTGGTGTGATCATAACAACATACAGGAACTCAAGTTCTTCTGTTCACCTGACTTAGAATTCCTCACAATCAAATGCCGACTGCATTATCTACCTAGAGAATTCTCTTCGATTATAATCACAGCAGCATATATCCCCCCCAAGTAGACACATCGAACGAACTTCATTTGACTCTTTGTAAACTGGAAACCACATATCCGGAGGCTGCATTTATGAAAACAAGGCTCCCTAAATTCTATCAGCATATCGATTGTGCAACCAGGGCTTGAAAAACCCTAGATCATTGTTATTCTAACTTTGCGACGCATATAAGGCCCTCCCCAGCCCTCCTTTTGGAAAAGCTGACCACGACTACATTTTGTTGCTTCCAGCCTATAGACAGAATGTCATGGCTGTTTGAAGGAGAGGACCAAGGTGCAGCGTGGTGAGCGCACACTATCTTTTAATGATCAAAATGACGCCAACAAAACAATAAACAATATAAAAACAAACCGTGAAGCTCAAAGGAAAAGTGCCATAAAGAAAGTAAACTTCCCACCAGGACAGGTGGGGAAAAAGGCACCTAAGTATGGTTCCCAATCAGAGACAACGATAGACAGCTGTCATTGATTGAGAACCATACCCCGCCAAAACATAGAGATAGAAAATCATAGAAACACAACACATAGAAATGCCCACCCCAACTCACGCCCTGACCAAACCAAAATAGAGACATAAAAAGGATCTCCAAGGTCAGGGCGTGACACAGAAACTAAAACAGGAAGCTCCCGCGCTCAGTTCAGTTCAACGCTGGTCCGACCAATCGGATTCCACGCTTCAAGATTGCTTCGATCACGTGGACTGGTATATGTTCCGCATTGCGGCGAACAACAACATTGATGAATACGCTGATTCGGTGAGCGGATTTATTAGCAAGTGCATCGGCATTTAACACCATAGTACCCTCCAAACTCGTAATCAAGCTTGAGACCCTGGGTCTCGACCCCACCCTGTGCAACTGGACCCTGGACTTCCTGGCGGGCCGCCCCCAGGTGTTGAGTGTAGGTAACAACATCTCCACCCCGTTGATCCTCAACACTGGGGCCCCACAAGGGTGCGTTCTCAGCCCTTTGCTGTGCTCTTTGTTCACCCACGACTGCGTGGCCATGCACGCCTCCAACTCAATCATCAAGTTTACAGACGACACTACAGTGGTAGGCTTGATTACCAACAAAGACGAGATGGCCTACAGGGAGGAGGTGAGTGCCCTCGGAGTGTGGTGTCAGGAAAATAACCTCACACTCAACGTAAACAAAACAAAGGAGATGATCGTGGACTTCAGGAAACAGCAGAGGGAACACCCCCCTATCCACATCGAAGGGACAGTAGTGGAGAGGGTAGAAAGTTTTAAGTTCCTCTGCGTACATATCACGGACAAACTGAAATGGTCCAACCACACAGACAACGTGGTAAAGAAGGCGCAGCAGCGCCTCTTCAACCTCAGGAGGCTGAAGAAATTTGGCTTGTCACCAAAAAACACTCACAAACTTTTACAGATGCACAATCGAGAGCATCCTGTTGGGCTGTATCACCGCTTGGTACGGCAACTGCTCCACCCATAACCGTAAGGCTCTCCAGAGGGTAGTGAGGTCTGCACAACGCATCATCGGGGGGGAAACTACCTGCCCTCCAGGACACCTACACCACCCGATGTCACAGGAAGGCCAAAAAGATCATCAAGGACAACCACCCGAGCCACTGCCTGTTCACTCCGCTATCATCCAGAAGGTGAGATCAGTACAGGTGCATCAAGGCAGGGACCGAGAGACTGAAAAACAGCTTCTTTCTCAAGGCCATCAGACTGTTAAACAGGCATCACTAACATTGAGTGGCTGCTGCCAACATACTGACTCAACTCCAGCCACTTTAATAATGGAAAAATTGACGTAATAAATGTATCTCTCGCCACTTTAAACAATGCACTTTTATATGTTTACATACCCTAAATTACTCATCTCATATGTATATACTGTAGGCTATACCATCTACTGCATCTTGATGTAGCGGCAGGGTGGCCTAGTGGGGCGGCAGGGTAGCCTAGTGGTTAGAGCGTTGGACTTGTAACCGGAAGGATGCAAGTTCAAACCCCCGAGCTGACAAGGTACAAATCTGTTGTTCTGCCCCTGAACAGGCAGTTAACCCACTGTCATTGAAAATAAGAATTTGTTCTTAACTGACTTGCCTAGTTAAATAAAGGTAAAATTAAAAAATGTAATGTATCATAGTTGAAGGTACACTTCAACTATGACAGACAAAATGAGAAAAAAAATCCAGAAAATCACATTGTAGGACTTTTTATGAATTTATTTGTAAATCATGGTGGAAAATAAGTATTTGGTCACCTACAAACAAGCAAGATTTCTGGCTCTCACAGACCTGTAACTTATTTTTTAAGAGGCTCCTCTGTCCTCAACTCGTTACCTGTATTAATGGCACCTGTTTGAACTTGTTATCAGTATAAAAGACACCTGTCCACAACCTCAAACAGTCACACTCCAAACTCCACTATGGCCAAGACCAAAGAGCTGTCAAAGGACACCAGAAACAAAATTGTAGACCTGCACCAGGCTGGGAAGACTGAATCTGCAATAGCTAAGCAGCTTGGTTTGAAGAAATCAACTGTGGGAGCAATTATTAGGAAATGGAAGACATACAAGACCACTGATAATCTCCCTCGATCTGGGGCTCCACGCAAGATCTCACCCCGTGGGGTCAAAATGATCACAAGAACGGTGAGCAAAAATCCCAGAACCACACGGGGGGACCTAGTGAATGACCTGCAGAGAGCTGGGACCAAAGTAACAAAACCTACCATCAGTAACACACTACGCCGCCAGGGACTCAAATCCTGCAGTGCCAGACATGTCCCCCTGCTTAAGCCAGTACATGTCCAGGCCCGTCTGAAGTTTGCTAGAGAGCATTTGGATGATCCAGAAGAAGATTGGGAGAATGTCATATGGTCAGATGAAACCAAAATATAACTTTTTGGTAAAAACTCAACTCGTCGTGTTTGGAGGACAAAGAATGCTGAGTTGCATCCAAAGAACACCATACCTACTGTGAAGCATGGGGGTGGAAACATCATGCTTTGGGGCTGTTTTTCTGCAAAGGGACCAGGACGACTGCTTCGTGTAAAGGAAAGAATGAATGGGGCCATGTATCGTGAGATTTTGAGTGAAAACCTCCTTCCATCAGCAAGGGCATTGAAGATGAAACGTGGCTGGGTCTTTCAGCATGACAATGATCCCAAACTCACCGCCCGGGCAATGAAGGAGTGGCTTCGTAAGAAGCATTTCAAGGTCCTGGAGTGGCCTAGCCAGTCTCCAGATCTCAACCCCATAGAAAATCTTTGGAGGGAGTTGAAAGTCCGTGTTGCCCAGCAACAGCCCCAAAACATCACTGCTCTAGAGGAGATCTGCATGGAGGAATGGGCCAAAATACCAGCAACAGTGTGTGAAAACCTTGTGAAGACTTACAGAAAACATATGACCTCTGTCATTGCCAACAAAGGGTATATAACAAAGTATTGAGATAAACTTTTGTTATTGACCAAATACTTATTTTCCACTATAATTTGCAAATAAATTCATTAAAAATCCTACAATGTGATTTTCTGGATTTTTCTTTTCATTTTGTCTGTCAATAGTTGAAGTGTACCTATGATGAAAATTACAGGCCTCTCTCATCGTTTTAAGTGGGAGAACTTGCACAACTGGTGGCTGACTAAATACTTTTTTGCCCCACTGTATATACTGTACTCTATACCATCTACTGCATCTTGCCATCTTGATGTAATGTATCTCTAGCCACTTTAAACAATGCACTTTTATATGCTTACATACCCTACATTACTCATCTCATATGTATATACTGTAGTTTATACCATCTGGTGCATCCTGCCTGTGCCGTTCTATACCATCACTCATTCATATATATATATTTTTGTATGTACATATTCTTATTCATTCCTTTACACTTGTGTGTATAAGGTAGTTGTTGTGAAATTATTAGGTTAGATTACTCATTGGATATTACTGCATTGTCGGGAACTAGAAGCACAAGCATTTTGCTACACTCACATTAACATCTGCTAACCATGTATATGTGACAAATAAAATTTGATTTGATTTGAATTTAGAAAGATTAAACAAGAGTACATGGACTATGTGGACCTCAATGGCATAAAATGTACCTTTTAGGGTTTTGCCTGATTGACCCATGGAACAACTGAATTAGCTCTGGATAACAATATCACCACAATAACATTGAATACACATAGGCTAATAGATATATTTAGATAAGAGATAACGGAATGACCCCATTCCAACACCCTGTCACTGACCTCCACATACACGTGACAGGATGCTTCTTGATACTCCACCCTGGATCATTTTCTTTGCAGCACCTCAGTTTCTTACACAACCAGTCCACCCCAGTTCTCTCCCTTGCCTGGCCAAAGCCACGCCTTCACAGACACATGTATATATCACATGATACCCTAACTAAGGCCCCTACATGCCAAGCTTTCAACATTGCACCCTAATCCCGTCTCCCCATCCCCTATCCCAATGCCAAGCTCAGGGTGGCATTTCTTGGGGCCCTGACTGATTCATGGGTGCCAGACTGAGCCTAAATACAATAACGCAACAGAGTGCCCGTCAGGACTGTCAGAAACAGGGGCGTGGGTTGGGGGTGGGGGGACGAGCCATTGAAAGCTGCTCTGCTGTTAGCTCAGCTTGCGGCCACACTGGAATTTGTTTTTTCACCAAACAGAGCGCTGCAGCAGCGCCCGCTTGCCTGTATTGGCTGGAAGGAGGGCGAGCGTGGGTAGAGGCGGACAGGGAGCAGGCGTTTTAGCTGTGCGGGCAGGACTGCTCGACGCACTGTAGTGTGGCTGATGACACCTCCTGTTAACTGCCCCGGGGTAATTGAAGCCAGCCGCCCCGGCCCAGCCGCCCCATGCCGAAGCTAAATAGCATTCTGGGAAGAGGAAGGGCGTTTGGGTCTTCGTTTCTTGGAAGTTGCGCAGTCCTGCACACTCCAACCCTTGAGATTTTGTCTGTCTCATATGAAAGGGGCACATAATTGTTGGCCATCTTGGTTTTACAAATAATTGTCCTATTGGAGTCCATCATGAGATTCTTTTTAGAGTTTTTAGAATTTTAGAGTTCCATGCTACCATGTCATATTTTTTGCTATTTCCCTTCTCCACAATAGTCCGTCTCCCTGGATTAAATGATAGCAGGGCTGGTTTTGGTTGGTCCAGTAGGTAAGCACACAGTCGGCAGTCTGAAGTGTGAATCAGGGACCAGTGTTTATGTACTGAGCTTTCAGAGCACTGAAGCTCTCCCAAGTCTCCACTACACAAACATCTCCCATATGGAACAGCCAGAAAACTGAGGGAGGCATCTGGGCCAGGGCAGCCCATGGGTGCCAAAGTAACCACGGGACAGTGGGAAGAGATCTGTGATCACAAGCAGTGTGTGCGTGTGTCTGTCTGTGGTATCTCAATTTTTTTTCTCGCTTTTAGAGATTTTTATAATGACACCTTGATAGTCAAATGATTAAATAAATATATATTTTTTTAAATAGGCAAGTCAGTTAAGAACAAATTCTTATTTACAATAACGGCCTACTGCCTTGTTCAGGGGCAGAACGACAGGATTTGATCCAGCAACCTTTCGGTTACTGGCCCAACTAATGTAATTTCAGCAGTGCAAGTTCGCAACCCGTCACTAGTTACAGTACTAAACCATACAATTTATTGCATGCTGTGCGTGTGCGTGAGACAAAGGGGGAGTGCCAGGGGAAATTCATTATGCACCAACTGGCTCCCTATTTCTGTGACATGTTTATTACTGACAAGAAACACATGCTGTCAATGATCACTTATTCTTTGGGTATCAGTTATCTCAACATTACGCCTCATTAGTATTCTCTGGAAACCAATTCAATTAGGCCTCTCCAGGGGCCTGGGGCCACAACACAGCATCAATCTGAATGAGAGGGAGAGCGGCTGTCAAATCAGTGCAAGGGTGTGTGTGTGTGCGTGTGTGTAGAGGTGGGGGTGTCATGGGGGTTTATCGTCACAGAACTCTGTCACTCACCCAAGGGGAGGGAGAAAGTGTGGGGGTTTAGGGTGAAGAGTGGTCTTAAGGACAGAGGGACGGTATGTAGGTCTATGTTACCCTGAAGAAAAGTGTTTTGTTATTGCTCGGGTTTTGTGATGTTGCCCACTTTGTTGACCACTTTTGACAGCTTCAATCACTGCAGTCCACTCCAGTCTTCACAACTTTACAGTCCTGATCTCTGTCTCTTACTGCATGTGAACAAAACCCGACTTTAGAGTAAAGCTGACAATCCAGGTTTGATGCAAGTCGGTTACAAGAGCTCAGCAGGTCCTGTGGTTGTCATGTCAGCTTGTGGCATGGTAACAGGCACACCTGTTCAGGTTAACTACGGGTCCCTTGCCCTCGTCTTAATCCTGGTAATACCACTGGCAGATTACCGGCAAGCGTCAACCTCCATGTTTCGTATTCCTCTCTTCCTGGGACAAAGCGCAAGCATGCCTCACCTGCATGGTTGCTGATGGAGAGATAACAGAGAGATAATAAAGGACATACTGTATATCAGCCTAAAAGGAGCGGTATCAGCCTTTAGCCCTGAGGAACATTAAGGTCATTGTGCTCTGATGAGCACCTGAGGCCACATGGAAGGTCTATAGGACAGTCATTGTGAAGTCCTATGTCATTGTGAAGGTCTATGTTACTCTATGTGAAGGTCTACAAAACAAGGCTGTTATACTGAGAGGATTAAATGTGAGGTTTCTTTCCTGTTGGCCTTGTTCTTGGTATCACGGAAAGGACATGGGAGACATGTACATTTTTGGTTGGTAATTATTTTACAGTGGCGCATATACAATATACATACGATAAACCATATTTGTCTAGACCAGGGGTATTCAACCGGGGGTCCGCGGCCCCCTTGGGTCCATAGAGGTACTGCAGTGGTCAGCGAAGATATATGTATATATTCATTTATTTTTAAATAATCATGAATATCATTCGCAACAACAGAATAGACACATTTAGAATTACATTCCTGCAGTAGAAAAGAGGAGAATATCTTCTTTCTAATGATGTCAACTTTATTTCTCAACTCCTAATATTGAGCAGATTATACTCATCGGAGACAATTACACAAGAGTATCAGACATACACTTTGAAAAACCACCAGCAAATAGGCTACCAGTGCAGCAAGTGCCGCTGGCTTTCTTGACTTAGACATGAATTGTTGCCAACACATGGCTAACATTTGTTTAACCAGCAAAACAGTTGCTCTTAGTGAAAATGTTTTTGGAGTTACCTTTCAAGCTAATAGGCTGGGTTTGCGTTCACACTTCGTCTTCCAATTATAATGTGGGGATTTAATGAAAAACGATCAACCAAATCATTTTAAAATGTTGATTTATTCTCCTTGCCATTATCATGAGAGCACTTAAGACACAAGACAAGACTTGAAAAAAAACATGTTTTTTGCTAACATGTCCCTGGGTCGCCGGTTTGCGTAGGAGGGGCTCCCTGGGAAAGAAAAGTTTGAAGCCGCAGGTCTACATGATCAACAAACAGACAGAGAGCTAATTCAAATGGGGAAGAACAAAAAGTATAGGGAAGACCAAGAATCACATAGATTGAATCCTGGAGCGAGAAGGAGAGAAAGAAAGAGAAAGGGTAAGAGAAGGCCAACAGCTTCAAGTTGAGAGAAAGAACATGATTGGCTAAAGCCCGTGCAGAAAGATTGTTTCCTTTGGCCCTGCACTGCGATTTCCTGCCCTGTGATCATCTCTTCCATATGATTAGGCCGATGTGCAGAGCATGCAGTCATATGATAGGCTTACACCACTGGGCCGGGCCTGGGCAGGGCGTGGAGAGAAATGAAGCGGAGCAGAGCAGGGCAGCCTACAGGATTAGCTTTTGAGAGCCCCGGAGAAAAAGCACATAACTTATGTTCTACATATTAACACTGGCCCTAAGCCCCCCAGTGCTAGCATAGCTCTGTTATAAACAGATGATGACGCTTCTGTTTGATGCAATTGTAGACCTATAGAATCCATCCATTGAGATAGGAGCTAGTAGTTACACATGTATCATTTATACTATGTAGGTACACACACACATGCGCACAGACTTAACTAGCATTGAGTAGGGGCTGTAATATAATTAGCACAATACATTGACCCCTCTTTTAGACTCTACACAATACCAAGGGGCCCCTGCCTCCCCTCTGCATTCCCCCCTCTCTCCCCACTGACCCAGCTGGGCTCTGCTAGCTAATGGAGACACAATCAGCCAGCACTCTGGGTCTATCTGTCTGTCAAATAGAGACAGTGTCAAAAGAGAGCCTGGCTTTGCGGTAGCTATAGTATGTGAGAGGGTTAAACATATGCACATTCAATGGCTCTAGCAGGTGCTGGATAACGAAGCATACATCAACATGTTCATCAATTTTATATAGCAACATTGTGGTGTCGAAAAGGTATGGATTCCAGGACAAGTCAAAGATTTAACCCGTGCATACACACTCGCACACATTACACTGTCTCTGTCTCCCTCTGTCTCTCTCAAACACCTGACCCAACCCTACCCTCTTCCGCCCGGGCTGTGCCCTCTCCCTCTCATTACCAAAAATATTTCCACTAAGCCTCTTACTCATAAAGACGTACCTGATCGACTATTGGGAAAGCAATCTGGAAAGCCAATTAGTTTAATTAAGGTGAAGAGTCCTGGCTGATGGCTGAGACCCCATGGAGTGTGACTTCTTCAGAGCAGCTTACACACTCGAGGAGGTTTCTCTGTCACTTGTCAACACCCTAACGTTTTAATCTTTCTTGCCTGTGCACATATAAAAAGATTATGAGCTTTCTGCATGGCTTCATGCCGCCGCATAAGGGCCTGTTCTCCAGGGGCCCCCTTTCCTCCAGAGGGGGTTTGATGTAAGATCTAGGGCGCAGGCTAGGGGGGAGAGATTTTTACTGTTTCATCCACAGGTGATGCATGCCAGACATTTTCACGTAGACTTGGATCTGAAAGAGTTTTTCAGTCAAAGTTGTGTTAATTTCTGCTATATTTTTTTGATGCAAAATGTACTTTCCGTGCATTACACTCAAGTTTGTTTACAAGATAGGCCTACTACGGAGTGTGTTTTGTCAAGCAAGTGTCTATCCTACAGGTTATTCTATGCATGTTTGCTGTGACTCACAGTAGGCCTGTTTACCCATGTATTCTCTGAGAACCAGTGTATGTGTATGAGTGTGAAAGAGAGAGAGTTTCTATTAACACTCCTCCCAGGTACAGAGGCGAGGTCTAATAGCCTCTTTCAGCACGTTGGCGGGCCGGCTGTGTGCTGCAGTAATCTTTCAGCGGCAGCCAGGCTCCCTGCTAACAGGCCGCTCAGAGCAGCCGTTCAATTAGCAGTTTATTATTACAGAGGCCCCAGCACAAGGCGCTGATAGCCACATGCCAATACTGCTACTGACACTTTGGAGTGTGTGTGTGTGTGTGCGTGTGTGTTCCTGCATGGGTGCGTGAGTGTGTGTGTGTGTGCTGGGAAAAAGTGAAGAGTGACACCTTTCACTCATATCAGAGGTGGAGGTATTTAGGTAAACATGTTTCTATGCAGTACAGTTCCTACACTGTTAGTACATCAGTCTGTGTTCCTGATAGAGGTACCAGTGTGTCACACAGTGGAGTGGGGCACGTAGCATGTAGTATCATATTGAGTCTCTAAAGTGTAAAACTATCCTATCTTTAAAGTTGAAAGGATGGTGAACTAGTAATGGTATTCATTTCGGTGCTCTTGCTTACATCAACACTTGTATTGGTGTTACAATCTGTTCTATAACTAGCACATGGAGATACTGTCAGGCTGCAGGTGTTTGGGATGTTCTCTGATTAGAGGGCTACATACAGTAGAGTAGAAATAACCAGAGATATCACTGTCTCTGACGGTCTGTGTCAGAGTGGGAGAGAGGGAAGACAGTATTGGCTAAATCAGTCTTTCTCTCACACACATATACGCTCATTCACTCTCACACTCACACACGCACATACGCACAAACACACACTCACACTTTTACTCCCCTCCCTGTGTGGATCTCCAGACCCCGGCTCGCCTCTCTGCCAATGCGCTGGTAGAGATATTGTTAGCATTCCATTTACCATTTACATTTTCTCTGCTTGACATAATTGAGGAATGGATGCTCTTATGAAAATTAAACTTGCGGTCCTCCTGGGTTACTGTAACCCTGTTAAAATGTAATGAGATTCTTTATGCCTCTTCTTGTGATTTTTTATTAAATAGAATATCAGTATGACTAATTCCCCAGGCCTAAATGCAGACGGGGACACAGCATTATTGATAGGCTAGTGCATAAGTGGTCTCCCTTCCCCTGCCTCTAATGGTCTAATAATGCATTATACTAGTATCAGTGGGTCTGTGGCTTGCAGTGCTTATTGTCGTTATTGAAAACACCTGGGCCAACCATTCATCAAGGTTAAATCAAGAGGGCCCATCCGTTCATTAGCCTGTCAGTAAACATCTTTATTTAGTTTCGCTGTCTGAAGCCAGCCAGCAGTCCCACGGCAAGGCACGAGCCCCAAGCAGCCGGGGTGCACGAGCCGCATTCAGCCCGCCAAATGAGACTTTCCCCTGTTCGACCCTCGCCTGGTGGTTAGCGTTGTCATTTTGGACGGATGATGAAGCGGAACGGATTATGTTTGCTTGCCATTCCCGGAACCTAGGCAATTTTACGATAGCTATTCACCGCGCATATTTATCATACTGATGATTGTTTTGAGTGTAAGCAGACAGAGAAAGCGACTGAAAAACTTATTTTAGACAGGCTTTGTGGAGGTAGTTTAACTGTACTTGTAAATGAAGATAGATCAATCATTAATGCCATAAAATCTTAGTTTGTTGTTCTAAAATAAAGAAGAAAATGTCATAGATAAAAAATAAATACATTTTTTTTAAATTTATGAATCATTTGGTTTGTTGTTATTGGCACAAATAATTGTTCGCCTACCAAAAATGCAAGGCCTACAAGTGCCCAACACAGTCCAATAAATAAAAATGTCCCTACACCATAAAGAGAATAAATGGGATTTCTGCTTCCATCTAACACAAATGTAATTTATGTGGTTAGCGGTGATGCTGACAATTAATTCAGAGTTAATTAGTACAAATTATGAGGACTTAAACTGAGGAGAAAAACAGTCAATACAAACATTCCTAAAGGAGCAGGGCCTACATTTATCAAAAGGAAAACCAATCAACTCTTTCCCTATAGTTCCGAGTTTAATCTGGAAAGTGTTTCAAATCGAAATAGTGCAGAGTTGACCGTTTACAAAATATATTGGGTAGTTGGAAAATGGACATCTAAAGTGCAAAATATAATTACAAGAAATTAACTTAGTAGGGGCCCTTTGAAGGAAGCTACTACTGTGTAGATGCAACCTTTTCAGTGCAGCTGTTCCTAACTTCATCACCTGTCCCCATAGAATTAGGAATTAGAATACTGTATTATGTATTATTATAGTAATTTAATAGGATTTCTATGCCTGTCCCCTACACTACTAAAATCACAATAGGCTACCTCAAACCGCAGCTATTCCATCGCCTCATCTTACACAATCTTTATTTTATTTGAGTCATATCCATCACACAAGGGTCTGTACAACAGCATAAACATAACATGGAGTCTGGAGTACAAAACACTATACAGTTCGTTTCATACCTGCCATAGTGAACACACCTTCTCTCCCAAACTCAAATAAATAAACCACAAGGTGTGGTGTCACATCAATTGACTCCATCACTGATGGAGAAAACCGTCATTACATTTATATTGGCACTATCAGTGTAGCAATGTAGCACACAACACCATCCACCAATTCCACGAGCAGTAAAAAATAACACACTGAAACTGTCACTGTCTCTGCAACCCTGTAAAAGCACTGTAGAAAAATAGAAATAAACAGACAACACCTAAACACTCGGCCGTCACTTTCACCACTGTAATAATGACACAGACAGACAAAGGGGCTGTGTTTTCAGCTTTCACACACACACTGGAAGGAGATAGCCACATGTGATTGGGAGGGCGGTGGCGTTGATGAATTGATGCGCTGGGCTGGGGTGTGCTTCCCTTGCCAGCCTGGGACACACAGCTCGGATTCATGGGAACTGGTAGTTCCACGGAACCATATTTCTCTCAGAGCCCAAGGCGGGAGAGAGCTAGGACTGCACATGTCTGTCACTGGGCTGGGCCGGTCCTTGAGCCCTCAGACCAAAGACAAACAAACACACGCAGCTGGACCAGAGACTCAACCCTACTCACTCTCTCACGTACACACACACACACACACACACAAAACATGGACAGTTAACACTGTATAGTACACCTACTGTCCACACACAAATTTCTCTCTAGCATATGTACAGTCATACTCTCTCTCACACACACATCTCTGTCTCTCCTTTCGCAACGTCTACATTCCCCTCTGGTTATCCAAACCTATAGGCATTGTTGCACAGACATTTATACTGTTTCACAGCGTATGTGTAACACAGCAGCACATATTATTGTCTACCTCTGTACAGCAGTTGCAACATTGGACTTTGAACTCTAGGGGGCGACCATAGGATACGCAGAGTAGGATGGCAGGGAAAACTCAAAGGTTGTAAGAGGAAGAAAAACCTATTTTTATGTACAGATCAAAAGGTCTGAACATATTTCTAAAGAGGTCTTATGTCAAGATGAGTGGATGTCCCATGCTATCGATGGCAATGGACATGAATGTGTCTTGACAGTAGACCACTTTAGAGATCTGAAAATGTCTAAGAGTCATTGATATTGGAATGAACTATCACTTTAGCACATAGTTACCTCAGTGTGGCTTAGGGCTATACGTGACAATTACCAGATATATAAGAAACACTCACATGTTGTTGTTAGTGCTTCTTTAATGGCTACTAATGTATCTGCTTCCTTTACACTGTTTCAATTATTTGAGTGACTTGTATTGAAATTGAATTTAGAGACATTAAACCTTAGGATTTTCCAAGGATCTGCCAACATATTAGTGAGTTTTTAACAGCAGATAACTTCAATTAAGAGCTATGTAAGTGAACATCTTTGGCAACTATGCCCACATTATTCTTAAATACAATAGCCTGCTCTCCTGCCACGGAGAGAGCCAAAGTCAACCATTCTCCACAGCGTTCGTCATCATCATCGCAGCAGCCTGAGAAGTTCTGAATGAGTAAAATGATTTGATTATGTTGAGGATAATGACGAGAGGCATACTTAAATCCATCTCCACATTTTTCTTGATTCTGCCTCTGATTCAGCGGCCTGTCAGCAGCTTGTTAAAGTTTTACTGCGGTATTTCAGAGCTCTGCTATGAGCTCCCGTCAGCCCAGTACACAGTGAGAGAGAGGCCCTGTGGAGAACTGACAACCAGCAGTTTTACTGTAAAACAGTTATACTGTGCATGAACCCTTTGTCTTAAGGCCTGCTATACACTGTCATTGTAATGGCATAATATGTATTAATAATAATAATAATATATTTAATTTGTAAAGTGCATTTTTCACACCCAAGGCGCTGAAGGTGACAGATAGTGTCAGATTAAGACACTTTAAATTGTCATTACACAAATCTCTACTTAGAATAGATAGGTGTATAACCGTAGCCAACCAGCTCTCTACTGTAAATGATGCTGTGTGTAACGATAGTTGTATGGTGGATTGACATCAGCTGTCATGACCACCACAACAATCTCTCTTTCCCTCTCTTTCTCTCCCCCTCTTTCTCCCTCTCCAGGCTGGTGTGGCTGGATGGCTGTTTCCGAAGGCCAGTCCATGTTTGTTTTCATTCGACCTGTTGTCGGGGACAACGCTCACTGGTTGATTGTATCCCTTGGCATCTCTAGTTTGTCCATGTCATGGCAGTGCCTGAGGGCGAGCCCCATAGTGCTCATTTGATTGCATCCGGCCTAGAAAGTTCCCAAAAGGCTATTTTAGGCTCAGGGGTTAAGTTTAGGGTTACAATTAGGGTTAGGTGTTAGTTTTATGGTTAGCTAGAGGTTAGGGAAAATAGGATTTGAATGGTAATACATTAAAATCCTATTGGATAGTAAAACCAAAAAAATAACAATAATCTGCACACATAGCTGATCAAATTCAAATTCCCTTATAATTGACATACTGAAAGGGCTCCACAAAAAAAAGTGGCACTGCTGAAATAAGTGACCCGCCTTGTCTGACTGTCAGTACAACAAAGAGCCGAGCATAGAGAGGAGTCCAGTTAGCCAGCTGGTGCTACAGATGAGATCGCTAACACCCCAAAACATCACCCAGCCTCAGTGCATGACAATAACACACTGATCCAGTCAACCAAATTACTGTAAAGCAAAGCACAAAGACAATCTCATTACCTTTGCTGGACACACTGAAGCACAAAGTGAGATGAAACGTTAACTGGAAATCTGAACTTAAAGAACCATCTGAAACAGAGACCACTGGGAGAACTGGCATTATCTGACCTCTGCGCTACATCAGGACTGTTTATACAACAGGATACTCCCATTGCATGATGTACTAAGATGTAACAAATATGCAAAACAAAACATAAACAGGTCATTTAATGACAAGGGTTTCATACATAAACCATTGGTGTCTGTGATGAGCTTCTATGATGCCAGAGCAACGACAGAGTTGACATGTGATAAAATACAGCGTGTGGTTTGAGAAGGGGAGTATATAAAAGTGTGTGTGTGTGCGGGTGTGTGTGGCTGTTATTCTCTCTCTCGCCGTTATCGTCACTTCCTTGTCCATCGCAGATCACTGGCAAGAGGAGATGGCAGAAGGGATGCTGTAAAAGAGAAAGAGAGGGAGAAGGGACGTTTCACCGCTTGCAGAGAAGCTCCATCGGTGAGGAGCCCCTAATCACATTACCCAAGAAAACTTTTACTTATGGCTAATGGAATTCGTTTAAAATTGAACTGCTTGAGCATAAGTAGATTTGCATTGATCCAGATATGTATAGAGCCAAAGTCAGTCTATCTATTCTGTGAGGGAATTAAAAGCGGGTAAGCCTATAGAGCCAGACTGTATAAGCCTATGTTCAAAGATCAATACTGGCTGGACCACTCATGAGCTTTTTCCAGTGGCTCTTTTTGTGTGTGTGTGTGTGTGTGTGTGCGTGTGTGCGTGCACACGCAAGCTCGTGGTTGTGTATATATGTGTGTTTGTCCAGAGTGTATATTTTTCCAGCAAATTCTTCAGTGTGGGAATTGGCCATCCCTGGGTTTTTACCTGCATGTTGGGTGGCGGGCCTGGCCCTTGCGAGGGATCTTTGGGGTTTCGCTGGCCTGTTAACACCACACAAACAAGCCTGGCTGCCCCACGTTTATTTAGTCTGACACTATTGACATCCATCGTCTGAGCAGCCTTCTGACAGCCTGATCTTGGGAAGAGCAGAGCAGAAGCTCCTGGAACTACTGCCACCAAACCAACCCAACACTGCCCTGTTTACAGCAGGAAGCAGAAACTAAAGACTCAATGGAACTCAGGCGTCCCAATCAAGTAAGCATGTTTGAGGAACATTGGGCAATGTTCTCTTGAGGTTCTCCTTAGATTATGTTGTAGTAAATGTTGCAGAACTATTTTCGTTGCACAAAAAATATGACTGGTATTGTCACGACTTCCGCCGAAGTTTTCCATTGTTCCATTTGTTTTGTCTTGTTCCCTGCACACCTGGTTTACATTCCCTAATCACACTGCATGTATTTATTTCCCCCATGTCTGTGTGGAGTTGTTTTTGTTACGTGTTTCATGTTTCATGTTACGCACCAGGTTGGTTTTTCCCCTGTATTCCATGGTATTTCATGAAGGATGTTTAATTGTTAAACATTTGCTTATTTTTGTGACTGTTTCGCGCCTTTCCCTTTTATTCTTTGGCTGGAGGTTTTGACGCAGTGGCGTCTGTCTGTTTTATTGCCTCTGCCTAGATAACGTGTGCTCCTGTTCACAACTCTCCGCTCTCCTGAGTTCACCAGTAGAGCACAACCTTGACAGGTATGAGCAATTATGTGCTGAGAACATTTGAAGCCATTTGCAGAAAACATTTTTGCAGGATTTTTAGGATCCAACTAATTATTTCCTGGGTAGTTTATTTTACCCTTTTACTTTTGCGTAATTTGTTTATTGGATGATTAATGACTGACGTTAAATAAAGGACTTACAGGAGATATTATTAATGTGGTTACTAAACCAGTTTGATGGATTCGGCTTGATTGAACAGACCCAACAGATCATGTATATTCCCTTCTCCCTCTCTGCTGCACACGGTACATTGCTCCAAAAACTGCTAAATTACCTCACAGCAAGATGGTCACCTCGATTCGAGTTCTTAGGAAACTATGCAGTATTTTGTTTTTTTATTGCATTGTTACCCCAAGAAATCTTAAACCTTATTACATACAGCAGGGAATAACTATTGGATATAAGAGCAACATTAACTTACCAACATTACGACCAGGATTACGACTTTCCCGAAGCAGATCCTCTGTTTGGACCACCACCCAGGACAATGGATCTAATTCCAGTAGCCGACCCAAAACAACGGCGCTGAAGAAGGGGCAGACGAAGCGGCCACTTGGTCAGGCTCCGTAGATGTGCACATCGCCCACCGCTCCCTAGTATTCCACTAGCCAATGTCCAGTCTCTTGACCACAAGGTAGACTAAATTTGAGCAAGGGCTGCCTTCCAGAGAGACATCAGAGATGGTAACATTCTCTGTTTCATGGAAAAATGGCACTCTCGGGATATGTTGTTGAAATCGGTTCAGCCACCGGGCTTCTCCATGTATCGCGCCGACAGAGATGATCACCTCTCTGGGAAGAGGAAGGGTGGGGGTGTATGCTTCATGATTAACGACTCATGGTGTAATCATAATATCATCCAGAAGCACAAGTCTTTCTGCTCACCCGACCTAGAATTCCGTACAATCACATGCCGGCCATTTTACCTACCAAGTGAATTCTCGTCAGTTATATTCACAGCTGTGTACATTCACCCTCAAGCAGACACCAAGACGGCCGCCATCAAGGATCTTCACTGGACTCTATGCAAACTGGAAACCATATATCCTGAGTCTGCATTTATTGTAGCTGGAAATTTTAACAAAGAAAATTTAAGAACAAGGCTTCCTAAATTCCACCAGCATATTGATTGCGTTACGCGCATGGGCAATACCCTCGACCACTGCTACTCTAACTTCCGCGATGCGTACAAAGCCCTCCCCCGCCCTCCCTTTGGCAAATCTGACCACAATGCAATTTTTCTCCTACCGTCTTATAGGCAGAAACTCAACTGTGTTCAATTGTGTTGAATGGCTCTTGTCACTCAAACCAGTGACAAGAACCATTCAACACAGAACTTACCAATTGGAAGCCACGCTTCAAGATTGTTTTGATCATGCGGAATGGAATATGTTCTGGTCAGCCTCAGAGAACAACATAGACCTATACGCTGACTCGGTGAGTGCATTTATGAAGAAGTGCATTGGAGATGTCGTACCCACTGTGACTATTAAAACCTACCTTACCAGAAACCGTAGATGGATGGCGGGATTCGTGCAAAATTGAGAGCGCGATCCACCGCATTTAACCATGGAAAGAGGTCTGGGAATATGACTGAATATAAACAATGGAGTTATTCCCTCTGCAAGGCAATCAAACAAGCGAAATGCTGGTACAGGGACAAGGTGGAGTCGCAATTCAACAGCTCAGACACGAGACATAGGTGGCAGGGTCTACAGGAAATCAAAGACTACAAAAAAAAGATCCACGTCATGGACACCGACGTCTTGCTTCCAGACAAACTACAAACCTTCTTTGCCCGCTTTGAGAATAATACAGTGCACCAGTGAGTAAAACATTTAAACATGTTAACCCTCGCAAGGCAGCTGTCCTAGACGGCATTCCTGGCCGTGTCCTCAGAGCATGCACAGACCAGCTGGCTGGTGTATTTACAGACATATTCAATCACTCCCTATCCCAGTCTGTTGTCCCCACATGTTTCAAGATGGCTACCATTGTTCCTGTACCCAAGAAGGCAAAAATAATTGAACTATATTACTACCGCCCTGTAGCACTCACTTCTGTCACAGCCCCAACAGGTCCACAGACAACGCAATCACCATCACACTGCCCTATCCCATCTGGACATAAGGAATACCTATGTAAGAATGCTGTTCATTGACTACAGTTCAGCATTCAACACCATAGTACCCTCCAAGCTCATCATCAAGCTGGAGGTCCTGGGTCTAATTTGTAATTTGGTCCTGGACTTTCTGACGGGCCGCCCCCAGGTGGTGAAGGTAGGAAACAACATCTCCACTTCGCTGGCCCTCAACGCAGGGGCCCCACAAGGGTGCATGCTCAGCCCCCTCCTGTACTCCCTGTTCACCCACGACTCCATGGCCATGCACGCCACCAACTCAATCATCAAGTTTGCAGACGACACAACCGTAGTGGGCTTGATTACCAACAACGATGAGACAGCCTACAGGGAGGGTGAGGGAACTGAGAGTGGTGTCAGGAAAAAAACCTCTCACTCAACGTCAACAAAACAAAGGATATGATCATGGATTTCAGGAAACAGCAGAGAAAGCACCCCCCTATCCACATCGACGGGACAGTAGTGGAGAAGGTGGAATGTTTTAAGTTCCTCGGCGTACACATCACAGACAAACTAGTGTGGTGAAGGAAGCGCAGCAGTGCCTCTTCAACCTCAGGAGGCTGAAGAAATTTGGCTTGTTACTCAAAACCCTGACAAACTTTTACAGATGCACAATCAAGAGCATCCTGTCGGGCTGTATCACAGCCTGATACGGCAACTGCACCACCCTCAACCGCAAGGTTCTACAGAGGGTAGTGCGGTCTGCACAACGCATCATCGGGGACGAACTACCCGATCTCAATGACACCTACAGCACCGATGTCACAGGAAGGCCAAAAAGATCATCAAGGACGTCAACCACCCGAGCCACTGCCTCTTCACACCGTTACCATCCAGAAGGTGAGGTCAGTACAGGTGCATCAAAGCTGGGACCGAGAGACTGAATAACAGCTTATATCTCAAGGCCATCAGACTGCTAAACAGCAATCCCTAACTCAGAGAGGCTGCTGCCTACATGGAGACCCAATCACTGGCCACTTTAATAAATGGATCACGAGTCACTTTATACAATGCCACTCTAAATATTGCTACTTTATTCATGTTTACATATCTTATATTACTTATATCACATGTATATACTGTATTTTATAACATCTATTTCACCTTGCCTATGCCGCTCGGCCATCGCTCATCCGTATACTTATATGTACATATTCTCACTCACCCCTTTAGATTCTTGTGTATTAGGTCGTTGTTGGGGAATTGTTGAATTGTTAGATTACTTGTTAGATATTACTGCACTGTCAGAACTAGAAGCACAAGCATTTGGCTACACTCGCATTAACATCTGCTAACCATGTGTATGTGACAAATAACATTTGATTTGATTTGACACACCAGCAGCACCACCACAAACTCAATAGTGACCTCATTGATGAGCTGCACTTCCTTTCTCAAACACGCACACAAACACCAGTGTGGGAGAGGTCAGTGCGACCCCCATCATCATCATCACACTGGGTAAAACCAGCAATGGCAGAGTAGTACAATGACATTGGCCATGAGCAGCATGAGGGCCAATCTGATGACTAAGACCTCCAAATATGAGATTAGTCTCCCGACTCCCCTCTCCTAAGTGCCACTCGGCACAAATGGGGCCCTGAGAAGATAATAACCTTACAATTGCTTTTATAGGGATTGAGTTATTCGATTACAAGCCCCGTGAGTGAAATGTAGCTCTACCTTTACCGCTGCTGGACATGAAGAGCTAAGCCATTTTCGCAACCTTTCGGAATTGAGCGAGAACACCAGGAATGTCAGGGGATGAGTGTGTGTGCGGGAAGAGGAGGCAGAAAACATGGCAGAGGAAGACGGTGATATCAGAGAAATCATGTCCAATGGAGCACGCTAGGTCTGATGAAGACTGTGAGGTAGAGACGTTCGCAAAAAAATAAACAAGTGATAGCTCGCATGTTCAGTGTGCAGGAGCTTTTTTTCTTTGAATTGTTAGTGCAATTATTAGCACGTAGTAACTGGTACAGCACACATGGATATTACAATCTGGATTAAATGGCAATGCGTTTCTGACAATAAGCAATGTCTTCATTTGTACGTTCATTGATGAAATAGGTCTATAATCAGTGATGTGTTTTCCACTATTGATAGTACCCAGTACCCAACTCTAGTCTCTCTCTCCATTAGACCTATATAGCCTACTCTACCCTCCTCTAGCCCATGGGTGCACAAACCTTTGGGTTTTTTGGGACAAAATATAATCTGAGTGGTGTGCCACGGGGCAAACAAATAGGCATTATCTATTTAGAAATAGAAACATATACAATATATCTTTAGGGTCTTGAAACAATAGCTTTTTAGTAAGCTATCATACAATCACACTTTAAACAGTAGTCAAATTGTAGTCACATAACTTGACACCAAGCAACACATTCTGATTACCAAAATAAAACAACAACAAAAATGACCGTTGTGGCACAGACACTTCCTTTGGCACAGACACTTCCTTTGGCACAGACACTTCCTTTGGCACAGACACTTCCTTTTTGGGGGCCCTAAGCGAGATTTGTTTGCCTGGGATAAACGAGTGACTGTCAGTGACTGAAATAACAAGTGGAAAACTGCTAATGCACTTACAAATGTCAAAATTGCACCTTGTGTATTCTACTATTCTAACTCTCAGCAGTAAATTGACCGTGACGAAGTAAACATTTTTTAATTAAGAGTGGGCCAAGTTTGGCCCGCGAGCCCCAGTTTGGGCAGCCCTGCTCTAACCTCTTGTCTCGCTGCAGTGCCCCCTGAATACATGCAACTCTTTACTCTCTTGACCCACCAACAGTGTTCATCTTGCTATCCCCATCCACCAATGGGGACGTACCATATTACCTACTAGGAGAATAGGTTACTCTAGTCTAACCACTCCTTCTCTGTTCTTTGGCAACATCAAGTCCCATGTTGAGAGAGCTGTTGAAAGTCCCAACTCGCCCACCAACCCTCCCCACCTCACCACTCTTGAGCCCTCCCCAGCCCACTAACTCTCGAAGATAATCCTGTTTGTCCTCGTTTACCAGGATTGAAGTGGGGAGGCTTCTCTCGATTCCTCCTCCCTCCCCATTTAAAAACATTACTGGACAATATATATGTGCCCTTATCCAGGACAACTTCTATTGCTTACAAATTACAGGCTCTGTAACCCACTTATGCAGTGAGGCTTTATGGTTCTTCTGGAAATCTGCAGGGTTTCAGGGGACAGCATTTCAGCCAAGGGCAAACCACAGTCCAGTCACCATCGGGCCTCTAATAGAGACTTAACCGAGTAGGGCCAGCAGATACGCCCTTTACTGTATCTATGGATATAAATGTCATATGACCAGGGTCTGGCTTTTTTTCCTGACCATGTGACCTGACCATTTCTGGGCTCGGGTTATAGGCTTAACTAGGGTCCCCCCAAAAATTCTGCTCAGGTCACATGGTTCGGAAAACTCCTGGCCCTATATGATGCATTTCATACAGTCGCTTAATATGTTGCTATATTCTTAAGCACAGGTGGATCTCAAACATCCATTGATATGACATCGATGATATATGATGATACTGTAACGCGCCATTTAGATTGTTCGGAAAGTGAATGGAACGTCAAGTATAGGAAAGTTAAGACCAGACAGAGGCAGCATGCAGGAGCAATGGAAAACGTGTCTTTATTCTCTAGACCCCCCACCATCTCAATCAGTTCACGTGACAGAGGCATTTACAAACACAGGTCAGGCATTACCAATCAATGATGAACATCGAATTCTCATCCTTACCTTACACTGTGAGAGATCAGCCTCTTACACTCTTGCATCAATATTGTCTGATCATGGATCATTTTGTGTCAGCTCCCTGAGAGAGCTCCCGATGAAGTCAGAATGCTCATCACAATTATCGATCAATCAGCCACAATCCAAAACCTTGTCCCACAACAGGGGGACGTGCCTGGAGATAATGTCCCATAGGTTCTGTCATTATGCCTTGCGGCAGTGCTAGGGGACCGCGAATTGATCTAATGGAGTGCCTATTGAACCACATTGGGAGTTAACACCTCCCCATTCTACAGGCCAGTGGGGAGGGGATGGGCGTCAATCTTAATATGACTAGCCTTATGCTCCCATAATCCCTTTAGCCTCTCATCAATGGCTGTCATGATGGTTTTGCTCAGGACCAGAGCGCAGATGTACTGATAATGTATGGAGATACACTACCGTTCAAAAGTTTGGGTCACTTAGAAATGTCCTTGTTTTTGAAAGGAAAGTACATTTTTTTGTCCATTAAAATAACATCAAATTGATCAGAAATACAGTATAGACATTGTTAATGTTATAAATTACTATTGTAGCTGGAAACTCATTTTCTATGGAATATCTAAATAGGCGTAAAGAGGCCCATTATCAGCAACCATTCCTCTTGTGTTCCAATGGTACGTTGTGTTAGCTAATCCAAGTTTATCATTTTAAAAGGCTAATTGATCATTAGATATCCTTTTTGCAATTGTGTTAGCACAGCTGAAAACTGTTGTTCTGATTAAAGAAGCAATACAACTGGCCTAGTTTGAGAAACAGACGACTCACAAATCCTCAACTGGCAGCTTCATGAAATAGTACCCGCAAAACACCAGTCTCAACGTCAACAGTGAAGCTGCGACTCCGGGATGCTGGCCTTCTAGGCAGAGTTCCTCTGTCCAGTGTCTGTGTTCTTTTACACATCTTAATATTTTATTTTTATTGGCCAGTCTGAGATATGGCTTTTTCTTTGCAACTTTACCTAGAAGGCCAGCATCCCGGAGTCACCGCTTCACTTTTGACATTGAGACTGGTGTTTTGTGGGTACTATTTCATGAAGCTGCCAGTTGAGGACTTGTGAGGTGTCTGTTTCTCAAACTAGACACTATAATGTACTTGTCCTCTTGCTCAGTTCTGCACCGGGGCCTCCCATTCCTCTATCTATTCTGGTTAGAGCCAGTTTGCGCTGTTCTGTGAAGGGAGTAGTACACAGAGTTGTACAAGATCTTAGTCTAAAGAAAGCCAGTTTCATTGCTTCTTTAATCAGGACAACAGTTTTCAGATGTACTAACATAATTACAAAAGGGTTTTCTAATGATCAATTAGTCTTTAAAATGATAAACTAGGATTAGCTAACACAATGTGCCATGGGAACACAGGAGTGATGATTGCTGATAATGGGCCTCTGTACGCCTATGTAGATATTCCATAAAAAATCTGCTGTTTCCAGCTACAATAGTCATTTACAACATTAACAATGTCTACACTGTATTTCTGATCAATTTGATGTTATTTTAATGGGCAAAAAATGTGCTTTTCTTTCAAAAACAAGGACATTTCTCAGTGGCCCCAAACTTTTGAACGGTAGTGTATGTTAGGACTAGCGTGAGGGCGGATGCAGATACCTTAGCAACCCTATAACATAGTCATAGACATGTTAAATAATAGACTGCTCTTTCTCATTAGAATCACCAATAGGACAACAGCCACTAAACAAATAAACAGCTGACTGGATCATTCCTGTTACTACCAGAGAGCATGACCACACATGGTGATTGACTGTCTCTGCAGCCCTCTCCAGGAACACAGTATCCACCAATAGCTACTAACTCACCCTGCTACTGTCCCACTGCACAATACCTGGATGCCCCACTGTTTGGACAGAAAACAGTCCAGCAGTAAAGGCTAGTAGTAGGAGGCTTGGCCTCAGTAGTGAAGGACCATACTGGGTGTCCTAAACAGTCTATATTTAGCTGACTTGGGCCCATCTGGCTGGAGGAGGACGTATTGGGAATGTTTCAGAAGAATGCCCCAGACCACACCCCCACCATGGCCGTCCTGTACCACACAGGAAGGACCCGCGGAAATTAGTCTGTCAGGAAGCCACCAGGGTGTGTGTGTGTGTGTGTGTTCGCGCGTGTGCGCGGTTGGGTGTGTGTGTGCATCTGCGTGTCTGTGTGCGTATTCCACCTCTACCACATCCTTTCAGGCCATGGTTCACATGGTTATTAATATGAGGGGTTAAAGGGGCATAGTGAATTATGACACTACAGTAAATACCTAGCACAAGAGGTTGTTGGCACCTTAATTGGGGAGGACTGGCTTGTGGTAATGGCTGGAGCGGAATAGATGGTATGGTATCTAAAACATGGTTTCCATGTGTTTATGCCATTCCATTACCTCCGCTCCGGCCATTATTATGAGCTGTCCTCCCCTCAGCAGCCTCCACGGGTACAGAGGTGTAGAGATCTCAGGACAGAGTCTATGAGATTGCTAGAGCAACGATCGCAGCCCCTACAAATGGGGATTAGGCTAAGCTAGCTTTCAGTCATTTACAGCTTATCAACCAGGGCCCTCCCTTTCTGCTAGCTACTTTCGAACACTTCATACAAAGAGGTCAGTTCTGGGGAATTTCAATGTTCTCTCACTCCCTCTCACACACACATACATTTCTCACAATTTTCAATAATGGAATAGTTGTTTCATCAACCAAAACATTGCACCTCCATCCGAACTATCAGAACCACCCATGCATTAATCACCCTAAAGGTAAGGCCCACCTCTTTAATGACCCCCAAACACCAAAACCTCCCCTTTAAGTCAGCCTCTCTACTTAGATCCCAGCGCCTGCGTCCCTTTAAGAGCGCTGAGCTCTCCTCGCCTCCCCAATTAGGGCTCTAATTTGGCTAATGTAGCATTAATGGAGAAAGAGGCTGCTGAAGCCCAGAGCTCAGCACAATGCTGCCCCAATAGGACATACACAGACAGATTAGATTTCACTAACAATAACATCAGGATGTCCCTCTCAAGGGACCAACGTCCTAACCCTACACACACACATACACCCGTATACACACACACATGCGTGTGTATATACACACACACATGCATGCGTATGTACACACACACACACACACACACACACACACACACACACACACACATATATATACTTAAGCAATAAGGCCCGAGGGGGTGTGGTATATGGCCAATATACCACAGCTAAGGGCTGTTTTTATGCACAACGCAACAAAGTGCCTTGATACAGCCCTTAATTGGCCATATACCACAAACTTCCAAGGTGCCTTATTGCTAAGGAAGCTGTTCGGTCGTTGTTTTCTTTATTGTTTTGTTTTGTTGTTTATTGTTAAAGTTTCACTTCAACAATAAATATTATGTGGAACTCAAGGAATGCTGCGCCTTGGTCTCATCCTTCCGATGACAGCCGTTACAGAAGATCCCACCACAAAGAGACCAAGCAGCGTTTCCTGGACTCCTGGACATGGGAGGAGATTTTAGACGGACAAGGACCCTGGAGACAGGCTGGGGAATCTCCCCGTGTGTCCCCCAATTTATTTTGGGGGGGCTGCCTCTCGTGCCTGTTGCGCTGCCTTGCCTCATATCGCCGCCTCTCCACTTTAGCTGCCTCCAGCTCTTCCTTGGGGCGGCGATATGAGGCAAGGCAGCGCAACAGGCACGAGAGGCAGCCCCCCCCCCCAAAAAAAATAAATTGGGGGACACACGGGGAGATTGGCGGAGTCAGGCGAGAGACCTGAGCCAACTCCCCGTGCTTACCGGAAGCAGCGGGGTACTGGTCAGGCACCGTGTTATGCGGTAAAGTGCACGGTGTCTCCAGTATGCGCCCATAGCCCGGAGTGCTATAGGCCAGCCCACCGCAAGTGCCATGCGAGAGTGGGCATCCAGCCAGGGCGGATTGTGCCAGCTCAGTGCGTTTGGTCTCCGGTGCGCCGTTTCGGTCCAGGGTATCCTGCGCCGGCTCTGCGTACTATGTCTCCGGGGTGTTGGGAGGGTTCAGTTCGCCCTATGCCTGCGCTCCGCCCGTGCCGGGCGAATATGGGCATTGAGCCTAAGGGAGAGGTGCGATTGGTAAGCACCAGATCTCCAGTGCTCCCCCACAGCCCGGTTCGACCTGTGCCAGCACTCTGGAGGGGCCAGGCTAAAGTTGTCATCCAGCCTGGAGGAGTAGTGCCAAGGCTGCGCACCAGAGCTCCAGTGCTCCCCCACAGCCTGGTCCATCCGGTGCCTCCTCCACGCACCAGGCCTCCTGTAGGTCTCTCCAGCCTGGTGGGCCCTGTGGCAACCCCACGCACCAGGCTGTCTCTCCGTCTCTTCCCTCCAGGTTCGCCCTCCTGTCCTGAGCTGCCAGAGTCGCCCTCCTGTCCGGAGCTGCCAGAGTCGCCCTCCTGTCCTGAGCTGCCAGAGTAGCCCTCCTGTCCGGAGCTGCCAGAGTCGCCTTCCTGTCCGGAGCTGCCAGAGTCGCCCTCCTGTCCGGAGCTGCCAGAGTCGCCCTCCTGTCCTGAGCTGCCAGAGTAGCCCTCCTGTCCGGAGCTGCCAGAGTCGCCTTCCTGTCCTGAGCTGCCAGAGTCGCCCTCCTGTCCTGAGCTTGCCAGAGTAGCCCTCCTGTCCGGAGCTGCCAGAGTCGCCTTCCTGTCCGGAGCTGCCAGAGTCGCCTTCCTGTCCGGAGCTGCCAGAGTCGCCTTCCTGTCCTGAGCTGCCAGAGTCGCCCTCCTGTCCTGAGCTGCCAGAGTCGCCCTCCTGTCCGGAGCTGCCAGTCGCCTTCCTGTCCGGAGCTGCCAGAGTAGCCCTCCTGTCCTGAGCTGCCAGAGTAGCCCTCCTGTCCGGAGCTGCCAGAGTCGCCTTCCTGTCCGGAGCTGCCAGAGTCGCCCTCCTGTCCGGACCTGCCAGAGTCGCCCTCCTGTCCGGAGCTGCCAGAGTCGTCCTCCTGTCCGGAGCTGCCAGAGTCGCCCTCCTGTCCGGAGCTGCCAGAGTCGCCCTCCTGTCCGGAGCTGCCAGAGTCGCCCTCCTGTCCGGAGCTGCCAGAGTCGCCCTCCTGTCCGGAGCTGCCAGAGTCGCCCTCCTGTCCGGAGCTGCCAGGGTCGCCCTCATGTCCGGAGCTGCCAGAGTCGCCCTCCTGTCCGGAGCTGACAGAGTCATCCTCCTGTCCGGAGCCTGCAGTGCAGCCCTTCAGTCCAGAGGTGCTCTTCAGTCCGGAGCCTGCAGTGCAGCCCTTCAGTCCAGAGGCGCAATTCAGTCCAGAAGTGGCCTTCAGTCCAGAGGCGCCCTTCAGTCCAGAGGCGCCCTTCAGTCCAGAAGTGACCTTCAGTCCAGAGGCGCCCTTCAGTCCGGGGTCCCAGAGGTGGAGCGGGGTCCACGTCCCCCACCAGAGTTGCCACCGCGGAGTAATGCCCACCCAGACCCTCCCCTATAGGTTCAAGTTTTGTGGCCGGAGTCCGCACCTTTGGGGGGAGGGGTACTGTCACGCCCTGACCTTAAAGAGCTTTTTATGTCTCTATTTTTGGTTTGGTCAGGGTGTGATTTGGGTGGGCATTCTATGTTCATGTTTCTATGTTTTCTATTTCTTTGTATTTGGCCAGGTATGGTTCTCAATCAGGGACAGCTGTCTATCGTTGTCTCTGATTGGGAATCATACTTAGGTAGCTTTTTTCTCTCCTTCTGTGTGGGATCTTGTTCTTCGTTTGTGTGCAGTTAGTTTGCACAAGGAAGCTCTTCGGTCGTTGTTTTCTTTATTGTTTTGTCTAAAGTTTCACTTCAACAATAAATATTATGTGGAACTCAAGGAATGCTGCGCCTTGGTCTCATCCTTCCGACAACAGCCGTTACACACGCTCACACCCATCCATATGCACAAATGCATACAAATACACACACACTTACACAACAGGCTCATAGAAAACATGTGGCCGTCATCGGAACATAGTCCTGCTGAGTAGAGGATCAACATGGCATCACCTCCCCTCTCCTTATCACATATGCACAGGCACACACACACATACTGTTTCTTCTTCTTTAAAAAAATGCTTTTTTTCTGCTGGCGCGATATGTTTCTAGACCATTACTGTGCATTGTAGTAATGTCGTGATAAGGTTGCAGTAGTGTTGTGATGGAGTTTCCAAGAAATGACAACACTGGCGACAGCCATATCTGGGATTGTGTGCCCTTTCATGTCCCCTGCGCACACATACACGCGTGTGCACGTCCCCAACCCCCCCACTGTAGATGATGACGTTACTTCAGCTTCCAGCACTTCGATAAGAGAACCCCAAAAAAGGCGGACGGGTGCCTGCCTGGAAATCACGGAGAGCGAGCTGCGAGAGGGGAGGAGAGGAGAAAAGAGAGGGAGGGAGGGGGCGGGGGGCAACAGACAAGTTGAAAGAAGAAAAAACAAGTGGAAACCCAGAGAAGTGTAGCAGTCAGTCTAATCTCCAGTCTGGCTCCACAAATAGTTGGGCCCTGGTCTGGCAGCGCCAGAACGAACAGCCACGATCCAGCTCCACGGTGGGGCGGCCTAGGTTCAAGTCTGACACCGTGCCGTCCACACAGAACAGCCCCAGATTACAGCTGACCCCGTCGGATGATGTCATCAGCAGCTCTCCCAGAGGACTGGAGTGAGAGAGAGAGAGAGAGAGAGAGTGAGAGAGTATTAATAAAGAGCAATGTAACACTTTGGATGCTAATACATCTTCTTTAAATGTTATTTTGGGAAGGAGAATTGTAGAGAAAGGCAATTTAAACCCAGACTGGTAAGACTCATTTGTAAATTATATGTAAATATGTGGACATTGCGTATGATTGAAGGTATGGCACAGAGTGCCCATGTAATTTGTTTTGCCCTGCAGCCATTTGCCTACCAATAGAGCTCCCCAGCTTGTAGCACTAAAACCAGGAAAGTAGTTACCTCTGGTTCATTCATCCATTCCTATGGGAAATATTAGTATGGAAAGAATAGGGTTTTGGGATAAATGCCGAAAATACACTGGCTTAGTAGATCTTATACATTTATGTCTATGAGATAATACCAGTCAGTTAACATGACCTTTATGAATTATGAAGCCTTTATGTGTTTTTGAAAATTATATAAATGCTTAAATATTCACCAAAGTGACATTAGCTGATGAAGATTATCTCATAGAACAAAACATATAAGACTTCCTAAGCCTGTGTGTGTTTCCTGTGTGTGTTTGTGTGTTTACCACAGACCTTATTTTTGGCGTTTATCCAAAAACCCTACAAAAACTCCATTCATTTTCCTATTGATATTGTCCAGCGAATCATCAAAGTTAGTGACTACAAAAAGTCACCATAAATATTGCTCTCTATAGAAGACAACAATGGAAACAAGTCTTGCAACTGTTTGTGTATATAATCCTTGTCAATGTTGATACATGTATTTGCTGCCTGGTGTGGCTTCTTTCTGTATTTTTAATTGTCAAATGAAATAAAATATCCCGGACATTGAGTAATGTTGGAGTAAATTCTGGTTCATGATTCTTAGACACTTCCGGCTAGTGATACTCCTCACAAAATAATAAATAGCTATAGGCCTTGGGTAATCGTTGGCGGTATACTCTTACAATTGTCTATTAGTTTGAGTCCCTTTTCAGATATTCTAGATTATCTGAGGCTGGCAGGATGTCAATCACGCACACTTCCTGTCTGGCAGTAGAGAGAATGCATTGTTGATAACTTTCTCAGACTTCAGGTCTAGTCTAGATGGATGAGAAACTGATCATTTCAGTACAAAAGCTCCGGAGTGGGAACTGCCAACAGCTCACGACTCGCTATTGACACAGAGCACTTTCCTTTCCTACGGAAAACAGCAATGGCAAACACAACAACCGCTTACTCTTAAAATCCCCTAACCACAACATACGGAACTTCTCACACTTTCACTCATTTACGCCACGGGAAGGAGAACGCTGTTTGTTAGACGACTGCATTCCTCTTGTCACTTTTCCATAATGAACGTACAGTACATGTAGACATAACTTCTATTAATGGAGTCCACCAGCCATCTTCTTCAACCCGCCATCTGCTGTTACTCTGGTTCACCAGCAAGCTATGAGCCGCAAGCTATGAGCCGCAAGCTATGAGCCTGGGTGGAATTCAGGCTAAGGAATAGAGTTTATTCCATTCCTGAAGTGTTTGAAATATCAACTTGTCTGGCGAACAACTGTCATCATGCCTCAGACAAGTTTAGATCACCACTGCACTCAATACCAACACCAACCATCAATACCTCCCCAGTTCCCTCGTGTCAGAACGCACCTGTAGAAAACCTCAGACTGACAACTTGCCAACTTACCTTTGATCGCTCCCAAAATGCCTCGGTGTGCCCAACCTATCAATGGAGAGAACGTGTCTGCCAGGTGTTAACAGATGAGGTAGTTATGAATGGAGTCGCTGTAGTGGTGTTTCTGCCGTGCGAAGCCCAAATATGGGCGCCACTGCAGACATTAACACATCACTTTAGCTTTTGTTTCAGTGGCTTTAAACAGAGAAGGAAAAGAGGTAAGAACCTGAGGTGATGGTGTAACTACAGTTTTAGCCCCAGGGGGAGACAGAGGAGGCTCATCCACAGTGAAAGGTACACAGGAGGAGTTAAGCCCGGCTGAAGAGAGCCTGTCATATTCTCCAGGCTGCACCTGTGGGGATTGGCCTGGCACTCTCCAAGCCTGCTGGGTACTGAGGGGGAGATTTGAAGGGATTTGGGTGAGAATGGGAACCCACTTAGCACCTTTAAACAGTAGAGGCCTGAATGAAGAGGTAGGCGTCAGTGAGCCCTGAGGGAAAGGACTGATGTTACAGCAAGATAGATCAAGATTGACTTTGAAATTGGACGTCTGTCCACGTCCTAAGGACATGAGAAAATTCCTTCAAACATGCCACTAGGGGCAACTGTGACTGCTATTACCATCAAGTAGGCTTGGGGTTTCCTAGGGTGTTGTGGACAGGGGTGGAAGATGGGTCTAATCCCATGACTCCTGATCCAAAGGTTGCGTGTTCAATCGCAGTGGTAGACACTCGCTTTATGTCCGATCACAAACCTTTAACGCTTAACTTAACCATTCAGAATGAATGCCTAAACTTAATGTTTTAACCCTATCCAAAACCTTAACCCGTAAACTTAACTTCGAAATTTGACCTTTGGAGAAAAGTGCAGTGAGAATGTGAGAGCTTGTTGGATGTCAAATACAATTTTAAAAGTCTAGAACACACACAAACAACTGTGCAGAAGAACAGGACACACACACAAATATAAACACCTGTGGGTGTAGGATACAGCACTCCCTTACCTAACCTAACAAAACACTACACTCAAGAAACAGGGCAGCCATCCAGTGTTCCTCATCTGCGTGCGTGCGTGTGTGCGCGCGCGTGCGTGTGCATGTGTGCGTGCATTAGTCGTGAGGATCTAATCAACTTTAGCCCCTGTCTGTGCGATAGTCATCAGCTCATCTTAGAGAGAGGGAGGTGTGTAACGGGATCGGGGGGCTTTCCCCTGTTCATTACAGACCACTGTGGCTAATTAGCATTAGCATAGAGGTTATCAACCTCTTTCATCTGATTAAAACACCCAGGGAGAAAACGCTAATGGACAGGTGTGCAAACTCACACACACACGCGCACACACATACACACACACACACGCACTCTCTCTCTCTCTCAAGTTGAGGATGGTTTACTTTGTGCACTACATTGCATAGAATAATACTCTGCTACTTGTTTATCTGTTGTCTGGTATCAACATAATGTCATCTCTACATGACTGTAAGACATTTGAACAGAGTTTATGTCTGCAAAATTATGTACAAATTGACATTGAATTATGTCTAAGAGCAGCGTGTTTCCATGGTAACAGAGGGATGATCCTTAGAGATGGTCTGGCAGATACTGAAAAGACTCCATAAACACTACACAACATGCACACACACACACACACACACACGCACGCACGCACGCACGCACGCACACACACACACACACACACACACACACACCCTCACTCACGTACACACAGACACTAAAGCTATATCTGTATATGCCCAAGCACTGTTAGTCACAGTTAGTTATTTCCAAAGTCCGCAGAGTACCTATGCGGACAGCACATAGGGAACCCAGTCAGCTGGGACTGGGAACCCAGTCAGCTAGTTATGGGATGGGGAGGAGGAGCCAAGGCGTGTTCCAAAACAATGCCACGGATCCCTTTGCCTTCTCATTCTGCTTGACAACCCATCCACTTCATGGCAGAAGATACATCACATGTAATCATTCCCATAAACACACACAAGCACACACACACACAAGCACACACACACACACACACACACACACACAAAACATGCACATAAACACACACAGGAAACACACACAGACAGATTTATGACCCCTCTCTAAGTGGAACAGGCTTTTGAAAACCTTCTGACTTGTTCACCCTGTAAATGCTTATAAGATTTGGTCAGGAAGCAGGAGAAAATTAAAATGTTTACTAGCTCCATTTTTCAAATATGATAAGAATGAGGAAGAATAAGGAAGGGAGAAAGTGGAGTTGGAGGGATGCTGAAATCTGCTGATGCATTGGTTTATATACCGTTGGGTAATTGACCTGAGAGTTCTCAGAAAATGCCTCAGGAACTTACTGGTGTGTTTGACTCTTACACTAACAGCACTGAATGATAACTGTAACATGAGTTAATCTTTATCATGACTATACTCTTCCACATTGGTTGGAAAGCAAGGGTGTATCAATGTGCTGGGCACGGTATTCATGATTGTATCAATACACTACAGTCCCACATTAAATAGTGTCTATAAGTGAAACATTACAATTGCATCATACCCCACACTTTCAAACCCTCATAGCATTAGTCCTAACCTTAACCTAAACCTAACCTTTCCCAACACCAAAAAAGAATCCAGTCTAAACAAGACCTCTTTGACCAACAAGCAGATCCGGCACTAGCCTTTTGGGGGCCCTAAGCAAGATTTGGTTGGGGTTCCCCCACCTCGCGGAAAAAACATTTCAATGGCCCCCCTCTTGATGGTGGTGAGAGAAATGTACGTTTTAAAGTACATTTCCTGCAATTCTACCCAAAAAATTATGGGCGTAGAGAAAATGTTGCATTTTAAAGGCCCAGTGCAATGATATAGACTATGAGTTTGGAATAATACTGTAAAATTGTGAACATGATAATGCGCTTTTAGCGTAAGAGCTATTTGAAAAGACCCCTTGATATTTCAGCCTGTTTTGGTGGGATGGAGTTTTGGCTTGCCTGGTGACATCACCAGGTGGTAAATTGGTTAATAGTCCAATAAGAAAGAGTTACAAACCTCTCTGCCAATAACCGCTCATTTTCGGATTTCCCTTCCTCACTCAGACCACTCCCAAACAGTCCTAGCAAAATTCTTGCTTGAGAAATTGCTCTTGTTAAGAGGCTATTTGTGTTTCTTTTTGACCATTTCCACTTTGCTATGGGGCAGGGCGGGAAAAAAATGCAATCACAGCTAATTTCCTGCAATTCTACCTATTTTGCATTGGAGTGGAGAGAATTGTTTGCAGTTTTAAAGGTAATTTCCTGTTATTTTATACATTTAGCTTTACATGTCTAATTGAGTGACAGTGACATAATAGAAAAACTTTCACAATCCCATTTCGAAATTGCACCTGGTGTATTCTTCTATTCTTACCCTTAATAGTAAGTTGAGACCACGACTGAGTTCCCACGCGACCACTTATGTCGCTTATACCTGGAACAGGCCCTGCCTACAAGTTCCACTTGAAGACTGAAGAGTTTCACCAAAACAGAGGCCAATGATGATTCGTCTAAACCCTGTAGTAAGATTTTAATTGGCTTTTGAAGAACTACTTCAACCCAACAGGTACAAACCTGTGTCAGCACAAATGTTGTCACTCAAACAACGTGCCTGTGAGATCCAAACCTAATCCTCACTAGTTTGAATATCAACACATACGATTTATGATGTGCAAACACAAACATGGATACCGCAGTAATAGGAAAGGGAAAGGGGGATACCTAGTCCGTTGCACAATAACACATGTATAAGCAATACATAACACCTTAATTAATAGTGGAGATTTAATTCAACAACTTCATATTGATGTTGTGTATAATGTGAAAAATCAACCTTTGGTGGTCCTCAGAAGCATGTATTAATATGTAATGTAACATAGAGGGAATACATTTCCCTGTGGGAAGCGTTTCTGTGGGAGGACCCACGTCATGGGACTTACAGACTGTAAAGCAGAGAGGTGGATACACACTCGTTGTTGAACACACTCTATCTTCCTAACTCCCTCACGCTGGTCCGGAGGGGTGCGTTCCACCCTCTGGTACAGCAGACGTGTTTACACCCCCCCAAAGCCTCAGCATATTTATTACTACAGCACAAATCCCAGGTACTTACACACACACACACTTTCATGGACATTCATGAACATACAAACATTCTAGGTGTGTGAATTCTCACTTATACACACCGACAGACAGACAGACACAGCCACACACTCACACTACTCCCAGGTACTTAGCGCATTAGAGAAACAGAACAGATCTGCCACTCAGCACGCTCGCTAATCCTCAGGCATCCAGCTCTGGGATCGTGTGAGAGGGTCTGGATCGGGGGGGTGGAGACGAAGAGCATCCATAGCAGGCTGCGCTGACAGGCAGGACTCTGTGCAATAGGATAGGTCAGCGGGCCGTATGACCTCTCTTTGGAGGAGCCGAAACAAACACGAGGGCCCTGCCACTAATGCAGCCATCCTTCTCCAGTCCTTCCCTCTAGTCCCGCTCAGCACGGCTGACTGACTGATGCTTCCTCTATGTTGAGGCGCGAAAGTTCACTGGGGTCATCTGACTGATCTTCACTTAAAATAACACTTCAGGGTTTAACCTGAAATCTGTGTGTGTGTGTGTGTGTGTGTGTGTGTGTGGTATGTATCACAGGTATGCTGACAAAAAAATGAATAAAAAGCGTGAGAAAGTAAAGAGCGTGTGGGAAGGATGATAAGGAAAGAGAGGAAGAAGCCCCTAACCCTTCCTGGCTGTAGATCTGATGTGATTGGATAGGTGAGGGCAAAACAAATCCATCCAACCTATCAGAAGGCATGTTGAAGTATCGTATTTATACATACTTAAACCTATCAAATCCCTTCAGATGTACAGTGCCTAGAGAGGAGTGGTTAGGGATCCATTTGGAATTCAACATGAGAGAGAAAGGAATGGACAGACACTTGTAGGTGTCTGGACGGGTGAAGATGGGTGTGAGGACAGGTGAAGATGGGTGTGAGGACGGGTGAAGATGGGTGTGAGGACGGGTGAAGATGGGTGTGAGGACGGGTGAAGATGGGTGTGAGGATGGGTGAAGATGGGTGTGAGGAAAAGATAGGTATAGTTGAAGTCAGAAGTTTACATACACCTTAGTCAAATACATTTAACCTCAGTTTTTCACAATTCCTGACATTTAATCCTAGTAAAACTTCCCTGTTTCAGGTCAGTTAGGATCACAACTTTATTTTAAGATTGTGAAATGTCAGAATAATAGTAGAGAGAATGATTTATTTCAGCTTTTATTTCTTTCATCACATTTCCAGTGGGTCAGAAGTTTACATACACTCAATTAGTATTTGGTAGCATTGCCTTTAAATTGTTTAACTTGGGTCAAACGTTTCGGGTAGCCTTCCACAAGCTTCCCACAATAAGTTGGGTGAATTTTGGCCCATTCCTCCTGACAGAGCTGGTGTAACTGAGTCAGGTTTGAAGGCCTCCTTGCTCGCACACACTTTTTCAGATCTGCTCACAAATTTTCTATGGGATTGAGGTCAGGGCTTTGTGATGGCCACTCCAATACCTTGACTTTGTTGTCCTTAAGCCATTTTGCCACAACTTTGAAAGCATGCTTGGGGTCATTGTCCATTTGGAAGACCCATTTGCGACCAAGCTTTAACTTCCTGACTGATGTCTTGTGGTGTTGCTTCAATATATCCACATAATTTTCCCCCTCATGATTCCATCTATTTTGTGAAGTGCACCAGTCCCTCCTGCAGCAAAGCACCCCCACAAAATTATGCTGCCATCCCCGTGCTTCACGGTTGGGATGGTATTCTTTGGCTTGCAAGCCTCCCCCTTCTTCCTCCAAACATAACGATGGTTATTATGGCCAAGCAGTTCTATTTTTGTTTCATCAGACCAGAGGACATTTCTCCAAAAAGTAAGATCTGTCAGGGGTGTGTACGAGAGGCGAAGTCAGGTGCAGGAGAGCAGTTTAATAAACAGGCGCACTTTAATTGCTCTAACCAAAAAGGACAGCACATAAGAACAATAACGTGCCAAAAACACAGAACATAGCAAAAGTATAGCGCCTGACAGAATCCACATAACAATAAACAATTACACACAAAGACATGGTGTGGAACAGAGGACTAAATACATGCAGTAATTATGGAATGAAAACCAGGTGTGTAATGGAACAAGACAAAACAAATGGATAAATGAGAAATGGAGCAGCGATGGCTAGAAAGCTGCCCGAACAAGGAGAGGAGCTGACTTCGGTGGAAGTCGTGACAAGATCTTTGTCCCCATGTGCAATTGCAAACCATAGTATGGCTTTTTTATGGCGGTTTTGGAGCAGTGGCTTCTTCCTTGCTGAGCGGCCTTTCAGGTTATGTCGATATAGGACTCGTTTTACTGTGGATATAGATGCTTTTGTACCTGTTTCCTCCAGCATCTTCACAAGGTCCTTTGCTGTTGTTCAGGCATTTAGAATTTGCTCCCAAGGATGAACCAGACTTGTGGAGGTCTACAATTTTGGGGGGGCTTTTTCTTGGCTGATTTCTTTTGATTTTCCCATGATGTCAAGCAATGAGGCACTGAGTTTGAAGGTAGGTCTTGAAATACATCCACAGGTACACCTTCAATTGACTCAAATGATGTCAATTAGCCTATCAGAAGCTTCTAAAGCCATGGCATAATTTACTGGAATTTTCCAAGCTGCTTAAAGGCACAGTCAACTTAGTGTATGTACACCTCTGACCCAATGTAATGGTGATACAGTGAATTATAAATTAAATAATCTGTCTGTAAACAATTGTTGGAAAAATTACTTGTGTCATGCACAAAGTAGATGTCCTAACCGACTTGCCAAAACTATTAACAAGAAATTTGTGGAGTAGTTGAAAAACAAGTTTTAATGACTCCAACCTAAGTGTATGTAAACCTCCGACTTCAACTGTAAATGGAGTTAGTGAAAGAGTGAGGAAGGGGATGAGGGAGAGAAAGCAGGGGTGGGTGAAGGATGAGGGAGATGCAGGGATAGGAAGATGGAGGGAAAGTGAGAGAAAAACAGAAATGTGAGAGAGCAAGAATGAAGTAGCTGGGTGAATGCAGATAAGATGTGCTGGGATTAACTTGTCTTGAGTGTGTCTCATGGCCTGCATGGCTGAGGGACAGGCACTCTGTTCCAAGGTTCTGTTACTTCTCACCACCGGCCAGACGGCCTGTCTGCAGCCCTGTTCGCGCACACACACACATATAGACACACACGTACATGTGCATACACACGCACACACACAGGTTGAGTTACCTAATATTTATCAACACGTACGCTTACTATGAACAGCTAGTAAGAATGTTTACCGCCAACTGAGGCGACATGAGTCAGCAGGAAATGTTTGACGCCAAAACACACGCTCTAGTCTGGGTACCTCACTTCATCTGTTGGTGTCAGTGGTGAGGTGCGAGCTGAGGAAGGTGACAGGCTCCCGTGTGAACAGGCCGATACAGAGAGCTATTCCTGAACGTTCCCACGGATGGCCCTGGAGCGAGGAACGCTGTCCCTGATGCTGACAACATGGCATGTGACAAGTGTGTCCGCTGTCACCCAACCAGGGCTGTGTGAGGATCTCAGAGAGAAACACGGGACCTACGCAGAGCAACAAACACAGGTAAAGAAGATGTAACGCATGCAACAAACAGCAGAACAATGATGGAGATACGCCCCCCACAATGTCTACATTACAGTAAGAGAACTTACCAGGACATAAACCTTGTCCTCAGTATGTCAAATGTCCTCATGAGGGTCAATGTATCCAGCTTGGCCACAGTGAAAACAGATCCTTTTCAAACGCAAACACACACACACACGCACGTACACACACACACACACATCCTCTCAGAGAGATAGAGAGGGCAAATGTGCAGGTTACAGTCAGACAGTGTGTGTGTGTGTGTGTGTGTGTGTGTGTTGTCGTGTGGACGTCAGAGTTAGTGTCATCTCCACAGCAGAGCAGAACACACACGTAGTGATGAGAGGACACAGGTCCTGCAGGTCCGCAGGGCCTTTCCAGAGTCTGTCCAGCCACTATAAGGCTGGTCACTCAAGTCATTGTTTTGATTGGATACCCCTGGTCTACCATAACTAGCTGGTGAGAGGAGTGATGGAAAATTCAAATGAGGGTGTGTGCGTGCGTGTGTGTAGCGTGTGCGTGCGTGCGTGTGTTAGCGTGTGCTTGTGTGTGTTAGCGTGTGCGTGTGTGTGTTAGCGTGTGCGTGTGCACACCCTTGTTTAAGTGCACTTTTATTGTGTGCAGTCAGTGTATCACGATCACGATAAATAGAACAATCATTTTATAACATCAATGTGACCCTCAATGACTTTTTATATCACCCTTAAAACTACCACTTCTAGTTTGAATGTTGCAGCTATCAATTGTCCCTTTAGCAATTGCCAATATAAGTGACTTATTCTGCAGTATAGACTCCTCATCATAATAATCAATATCAGTAAAATCACCTCGATAAGTGGTCTGTTGGATCGTCACGATCACTTTGGGTTTATGGTCCCAGCTCTACACTGACCATGCACCTTCAAAGGATGACCAGCCTTCCCTGTAGCAGCTTCTCTGTTTGTGTCAGTCTGTGACAGAGAGAGACGCAGTCCTTTGTGTCTGCCTGGTGTTGAACCCTAGTGAAAAGCACCGGGGATGAGGGAATGAGTTAAGTGATATTTCACTCTTTGCCTGCCCCAACCCCCACGCACACTCACGCCCTTCCTTCTCAATACACTCAGCAGCCCTCAGAGCTGGCTCACACACACACATATTCTCTGCCCAAAGTTGACGCTGACAGCTCGCTCTTTTGTCCATCACTCAATCGCAGATGAGAGCACAAACAAGGGAGGAGAGAGAGACAGAGGGAGAAAGACAGAGAGGGAGAGATAAAAGCCCTCCCCCTGCCTGCATTAATCCAATTACAGGGCTGCAAATTTGATTGGCGCCCCCGGAGTGTGCCTTCAGCTGTCCGTCATTAGCGGCTGGGGAACAGGGGGCTAGCTCAGGGTGCTGTTAGCAGGGAAGGGTGGGGGGACCGTGTGTTTGTTTGTGTGTGAGAGAGTGTGTGAGAGTGTGCATATGTTTGTGTCTGAGTGTTTGTGTGTGTGTGTGTGCGTGTGTGCGTGTGTGCGTGCGTGCTTGCATGCGTGCGTGTGTGTTTAGGATTACATCTAAGATGAATTGAGGTGAACAAGAAAGAGGGAGGGAGAGAGACACCACAGAACCCATGCATTCTTCCTCAGAGTGACAATGTCCAAATGAATTGTGTCCGAATAGTGACCATCTAACAATCTGATAGAGTCCTAACTGTCAATGTGAAGGGAGGATGGAACAGGGAGGTTGACCTGTCCTGGAGGAATAGGAGTGGATGGACACTACTCTGTCCTCAGCAACGGTCAGCTCTGTGACAGTTACAGTGATCTGACAGAGAAATGAGAGACAGAGTAAACCATGAGAATGACAGGAAATGAGAGATGGAGGGAAGAGAGAAAGGGTGGATGATATAGAAGGACATTTTAAATCAATAGAAGCCTACGGAATTGATGATATCTACACTGTCGTAGCTAATGAAAACAAAATTGACCCCTGATGACCTGCTGTGTGTGTATGTGTGTGTGTGTGTGTGTGGGTGTGTGTGACCAGGCCGAGAGGTCCCTGTGAATGCTAGAGAGACGCCAGGGATATCAACGCAGAGCATCCTATCTCCACAAGGAAGATCAGCGAGGAAGCCACAGACAGGACCGGGGCCTTATCTTTTATTGGCTGACTCCTCTGCGGAGCTTATCTTTTATTGGCTGGCTCCTCTCTGGAACTTATCTTTTATTGGCTGGCTCCACCCAAGGAGAGCCCGTAAGCCGGGCCACTGCCAGCATGACTGCCCCATGGCAGATAACTCAATCACCAGTCTGGGAAGAAAGAAGACAGCCTGTTTCCACTTCTCCCTCTCTTTCTGACGTGTTCTCGCAGTCTCTCACCCTCTCTCTCTCCATCTCGGTCTCTCTCAGTCTCAGTCTGTTGAGGGCTCAGGCCTGTCGTCTTCTCTCTCTCCATCTCGGACTCTCAGTCTCAGTCTGTTGAGGGCTCAGGCCTGTCGTCTTCTCTCTCTCCATCTCGGTCTCTCTCAGTCTGTTGAGGGCTCAGGCCTGTCGTCTTCTCTCTCTCCATCTCGGACTCTCAGTCTCAGTCTGTTGAGGGCTCAGGCCTGTCGTCTTCTCTCTCTCCATCTCGGACTCTCAGTCTCAGTCTGTTGAGGGCTCAGGCCTGTCGTCTTCTCTCACGTCATCTCGTCATGTTCCTCCTCTCTTTTTCTTCTAACCAGAGGCCCAATGCCGCCGGCTGTTTGTGTGTAGTAGTATACTTCCTGTATGACTGTATACTGTACCAGTAGGACTCATTTGCCAACTTACATCAAAACTCAGTCAATTTTTAAGGTTAATGTGAATCAGTTACTGTATATGAATTCAAGACATATGAATGCTGAGAGCTAAACGACTGGCAGGCCTAAGTAGAGCTTATGGTGCTTCTTCAGGTCTAACGTCTTCCCTTTGAAGTCCCAGAGAGTAGAGAGGGTATGTTCTGGAGGTCTGTCATTATGTTGGTAGAGATGACCATCCCATCTGTCTTCATGTCATCATCAGACATGACGACATGACAATATCTCTCACACACACACACACACACACACACACTGATACACACACATCAGCGTACACACATCAGTTATCTATAATGAAGACAAATTTGGAAAGTGAGAGAGCACTTGATTGAGGTCCCTTTCCTGCTCTAACATGAGGGGGGTGGAGGGAGATAAGGTAGCCCAGGGAGAGTATTCTGTCTGGGGGGGGAGGAGGCCAAGGGAGAGTGGGGTGCTTACCGGAGCTCTTGTTACTCTCCCACTATTACTTACCCTACAGTGCAAAACATTATGGACAGATTCAGGTACTAAATGCAGTATTACTAAACACAAGAGTGTGTAATGTTACAAAACAAAAAAACTAAATGTGTGTGGCTTCACAAACACAGGGAAAGGAGAGGGAAGGTTGTGTAGTGTATTGTAGCCTCTGTCGCCTGCCTGTCTCCCCGTGTTATCACTGCAGTCCTCCCCTCTCGCCTATCTCTCCCACAGTCTACTGGAGACATTCTCTCCTCAAGTCTGTCTGAAAACGTTGGCTCCCCTTTGCTTCTCTCTCTACTTTCTCTACCTTTCTTTCTCTAGATGCCTTGTTTTTCTCTCAGTCCTTCTCTTCCTCCCAGTCAGGTTGGCATGGTTGGTCTTCCTCTTCTTTCCTCTCTCTCCTCTCCGTCAGACTCAAAGTTGTAGCCCCGCCCCCTGGCTCTCAGACTCTCGTGGGATTGGTCTGGCGCTCCTCTCTATCAGTGTGTGATGGAGCTGTGCAGCTCTGCTCAATGTCTCAGTGCTGAGAGAACACACAGACACGCACATATTTCCAAGTACAGCCACCTCTTTACAGATATACAGTCATCATCTTTAGTGTTCAACAGGAACCACAGAAAGAATCACTGCTTAAATGTAATTACTTTTCACACTACACTACAGTGTGTAAACCTGTTTTTCCACACAGTCTAAAACACACCGTCACACAAACCCGTCACACACACACACATTTTAAATACTTAATTTGAACCCCCCCTCACACACACACACACTCACACACACTGACCTACCACAGACTTACACTGTCTGACGTGAGTCATGCCGCCACTAATCTTCCTGTGCTTCGTCACTGAGGCGAGAAAGCCTTCCGTCACCCTATCACCTTGTTCTGTTTTTTGTGTGGTTCAGGAGTCTGGCCTATCAAATAGACTACAGATATCCCCCACACACTGTCTGTTCCTATCTATCTAGTTCTATGGGACACTTTTGCACTAATTTTTCCAGTATTTCCCCTCAAGTCAGCTGATTTGTTTGTTTCCCCACATGGTTCCTTCCTCCAACCCCCCACCCCGTCCCACACACACCCCTGCCAGGGGGGGGGGGTCTATCTGTCCTGTGCCACAGTGGAACGTGTCATCCAGTCACTCAGTAAGGCTAGATAGCCCCGGCTCCCCGACCCACAGTCCCACGGACCCTCTTATCAGCCCCCCTGGCTCCAGCGTCTCCCCACCAGGCCTGAGCACCCCACCGTCCACGTCCCCAAAACACTGATAACAGAGGGGGGAGGGGGGACACTCCCTCCTGTATGGCCCCTCACTGTCTCCATCTCCAAGTGTCATCATCAGAGCTGGGAATCGGTGAGTAACCATGACGACAGCATCCATCCCATGGGGAGAACGTTATGCTTATCACTCAAGAGCTATTAAACGAGAAAAAAAGTTGAGCTTTAGGAAGCAGAGGCTGATGGGTAAATAAGTTAACCAAGCCATATCCTCCATTACACAGTGGTTCCCGTATTTCTCCACTAATAATAGTGTGTGTGTGTGTGTGTGTGTGTGTGTGTGTGTGTGTGCGTGTGTGTGTGTGGTCATCCCACAAGCCCACTATCAGAGTCCTAACTTTATGGAGACCAATTTCATAAAACCCCATTGTGTAATGTGTTTCCGGTCCATCTTGTAAGAGGGAGTTAATTAGCCAATAACGCGCCAGAGCTGTAGAATGTCATGGCGTGCTGTCATGGCTGATTTCATTACCTGTCCGGATAAGAGACGTAGCGATACGGAGGGGAGAGTTCATCATTTAAGGAGGGTATTGACAAGAGAGGAGAGACCAGGAGTCTTACTTCCTACCCCTAATCTGGGGTAGCAGGCCATTACAGCATCCTTCAGATACACGCAAGAAACACACACACACACACACACACACACACAAACACACACATCCACCAGAGCCCTCACCATGTAGCCTAGCTCCATCCTTATCTCCTTGCCCCGGCGGCATCTTGAGACGCTAACTGTCTACAAATATGGAGAGCCAGGCATTGTCAACACCATCCCTGGCATCCTGATATGGCCCTCTGCCTCACCCCCCTCCCTGGGAAAGGGTGAGAAGACACTGGCCCATCACTGACAACATTACATACCACTCAGAGTATGGAGGAGATAAACAGAAAGCGGCACCCTCACCCCTACTCCCACCCAGCCCTAACCAGCTGGATCTAGTGGGAGACTGGGTCTGGGGAGAGACTGGGCCTGGGGGAAACTGGGTCTGGGGGAGACTGGGCCTGGGGGAAACTGGGTCTGGGGAGACTGGGTCTGGGGAGAGACTGGGCCTGGGGGGGAACTGGGTCTGGGGAGACTGGGCCTGGGGGAAACTGGGTCTGGGGTAGACTGGGCCTGGGGGAAACTGGGTCTGGGGGAGACTGGGTGTAGTGAGAGACTGGGCCTGGTGGGGATACTGGGTCTGGGGGAGACTGGGTCTATGGAGAGACTGGGCCTGGGGGAGACTGGGTCTGGGGGAGACTGGGCCTGGGGGGAAACTGGGTCTATGGAGAGACTGGGCCTGGGGGAGACTGGGTCTATGGAGAGACTGGGCCTGGGGGAGACTGGGTCTAGGGAGAGACTGGGCCTGGGGGGAGACTGGGTCTATGGAGAGACTGGGCCTGGGGGGAGACTGGGTCTAGGGAGAGACTGGGCATGGGGGGAGACTGGGTCTATGGAGAGACTGGGCCTGGGGGAGACTGGGTCTATGGAGAGACTGGGCCTGGGGGAGACTGGGTCTATGGAGAGACTGGGTCTGGCAGCTGACAGAGAGAGGAAGCCTGACAGAGGGGCTCAACATGACATAGGATCTAGGTGACATGGGTGCACAGACCTTACACTGTGTGGAATGACATAAGTGGTGCCCTGGTAGAAGAGGTTACATTAACAAAGGTGTTACACAGTTTGTAACTGTATACAGGAGCATTTATGCACAGAGTAAGAGAATCCAATAACACTAGGAAATATGACATAAGAAGTACATTGACAGACAACATGACCTTTGGAATTGTACATCTTAAACTTAGTTTGCCCGAATGCTGCATGTACGGGTCTGGTTTGAGACATGATAAGTCTTCTAAGCCCTCTCCCCTCTCCCTGCTGCTCTGCAGTCCTGGCCAGAGGAGTGTGTCTCAGGCTAGGGTCAGGGGGGAGAGATGTCAGGACCAGACCTGGGGTCAGCCTGGCTGTCTGGGGGATAATCCTGCACCCCTGACCTCCCTCGCTAGAGCAGACAGGGGCAATAGAAAAGTGTGTGTGTGTGTGCGTGCAAATGTGTGCACAAGTGTGTGTGTGTGTGTGTGTGTGTGTGTGTGTGTGTGTGTGTGTGTGTGTGTGTGTGTGTGTGTGTGTGTGTGTGTGCACTCTGTGAAGGAGGTACACAGTGCAAAGGGCACATTGAAACATAAGGCGCCACATCTATTCATCATCACTCAATCATTCTACACCTCCATTTTCTAAGAAGTGACAGAAGGAATCATGAGTAAAGCAACAATCTGGCAATCAACATACAGTACTACTATTTCTCAATAGACAACTTGTATTTCTCAGTTTCCTCATGTATAAAATACTTTTTACAGGCATTATGCTACCAGTCAAATGGTTAAAAAGTGTGTGTGTGTGTGTGTGTGTGTGTGTGTGTGTGTGTGTGTGTGTGTCAAATCATGTTTATTTATAAAGTCCTTTTTACATCAGCAGATGTCACAAAGTGTTTATACAGACACGCAGCCTAAAACCCCAAAACAGCAAGCAATGCAGATGCAGAGGCACGGTGGCTAGGAAAAACTCCCTAGAAAGGTAGGAACCTAGGAAGAAACCTAGTGAAGAACCAGGCTCTGAGGGGTGGCCAGTCCTCTTCTGGCTGTGCCGGGTAGAGATTATAAGAGTACATGGCCATTAATGCCAGATCGTTCTTCAAGATGTTCAAATGTTCATAGATGACCAGCAGGGTCAAATAATAATCACAGTGGTGTTAGAGGGTGTAACAGGTCAGCACCTCAGGAGTAAATGTCAGTTGGCTTTTCATAGCCGAGCACAGAGGTCGAGACAGCAGGTGCGGTAGAGAGAGAGAGAGGGTTGAAAAACAGCAGGTCCAGTACAAGGTAGCACATCTGGTGAACAGGTCAGGGTTCCATAGCCGCAGGCAGAACAGTTGAAACAGGAGCAGTAGCATGACCAGGTGCACTGGGGATAGCCAGGAGTCATCAGGCCAGGTAGTCCTGAGGTATGATCCTAGGGCTCAGATCTTCCGAGAGAGAGAGAGAGAGAGAGAGAGAGAATACTGAAGTTCACACAGGACACCAGATAAGACAGGATAATTTCACCAGACAAGACAGGATAATTTCACCAGACAGGTTAGACTGACCCTAGCATCATATACTATTGCAGCATAGATACTGGAGGCTGAGACAGGGGAAGAGTTGAGGGACGCAGACTCTGTCTGACGATACCCCCAGACAGGACCAACCAGGCAGGATATAACCCCACCCGCTTTGCCAAAGCACAGCCCTCACACCACTAGAGGGATAGAGAGACCACCAACTTACTACCCTAAGACAAGGCTGAGTATAGCCCATGAAAATCTTCTCCACCGCACAAGCCCGAGGGGCTGGAAGATCATGTCAGTGACTCAACCAACTCAAGTAGAGTATAGCGAAAAAAGCCTAGGGACGGCATGGAATAGCACTAGTAATCCAGTGATAGGATCAAAGGCAGAGCATCCCAGTAGAGAGAGGGGAGCCAGCCAGGCAGAGACAGTAAGGGCGGTTCGTCAATCCAGTGCCTTGCCGTTCACCTTCACACCCCTACACTCAATCATAGGACCTACTGAAGAGATGAGTCTTCAGTAAAGACTTAAAGGTTGAGACAGAGTCTGCGTCTCTGACATGGATAGGCAGACTCATCCGTACAAATGGAGCTCTATAGGAGAAAGCCCTGAATCCAGCTGTTTGCTTAGAAATTCTAAGGACAATAACGAGGCCTGCATCTTGTGACCGTAGCGTACGTGTAGGTATGTACGGCAGGGCCGAATCGGAGAGATAGGTAGGAGCAAGTCCATGTAATGCTTTGTAGGTTAGCAGTAAAACCTTGAAATCAGCCCTAGCCTTAACAGGAAGCCAGTGCAGAGATGCTAACACTGGAGTAATATGATCACATTTTGGGGTTCTAGTCAAGATTCTAGCAGCTATATTTAGCTTTAACTGAAGTTAATTTAGTGCTTTAGCCAGGTAGACGGAGAGTAGAGCTGTCACGCCCTGACCTTAGAGAGACGTTTTATTTCTCTATTTGGTTAGGTCAGGGTGTGATGTGGGGTGGGCATTCTATGTTTTGTATTTCTGTGTGTTTGGCCGAGTGTGGTTCCCAATCAGAGGCAGCTGTCTATCGTTGTCTCTGATTGGGAATGACACTTAGGTAGCCTGGTTTGCCACCTTAGTTGTGGGTAGTTGTCTTTGTTAGTGGCCTGTATAGCCGAAGTAAGCTTCACGGTCATTTCCTCATTCTTTGTTTTGTTGGCGACATTTATAAATAAAAAGTAATATACGCTCACCATGCTGCACCTTGGTCCGGTCATTTCCACCCTGACGACGATCGTGACAAGAGCATTGCAGTAGTCTAATCTAGAAGTGACCAAAGCATGGATTAGCTTTTCTGCATCATTTTTGGACAAATAGTTTCTAATTGTTGCAATGTTACGAAGATGGAAAAAAAGCTGCCCTTGAAATTTTCTTAATATGTTCGTCAAAAGAGAGATCAGGGTCCAAAATAACGCAGAGGTCTTTCACAGTTTTATTTGAGACGACTATACAACGAACTATCAAGATTTATTGTCAGATAAAACAGCAGTCTCTCTGTTTCTTCAGACCTATAACGAGTATCTCTGTTTTGTTCGAGTTTAAAAGTAAAACATTTGCTGCCATCAACTTCCTTATGTCTGAAGCACAGGCTTCTAGAGTAGGCAATTTTGGGGATTCACTATGCTTCATCGAAATGTACAGCTGTGTGTCATCCGCATAGCAGTGAAAGTTGACATTGTGTTTCCAAATTAGATCTCCAAGAGGTAGAATATATAGTGAAAACAAGTGGTCCTAAAATGGAACCTTGAGGAACACCGAAATGTACAATTGATTTGTCAGGGGGAAAACCTCTGACTAACCTCCTTATGTGTGTGTGTGTGGATCTGTTCATGCAGGTAGAAAAAACATGTTGACTCACCCTACTTGTAGAGAAACGCCAATGCCTTCCTCCTCTTTTCCATGTTGAGGAAACTGTCTATGACCCTGTCATACAGTACACGCTTATATGTTTTGTTGTCCTAAGCTACCTGGCTAAAATGCTTGCTCGCTAGCCTAAGTTGCTTTCATGGGCAATGATGAGCCAGCTGGAAACCTCTTAAGGTTCCGCCCCTTTTTTTCTATTTTCGCCTAAAATGACATACCCAAATCTAACTGCCTGTAGCTCAGGGCCTTAAGCAAGGATATGCATATTATTCATACCATTTGAAAGGATACACTTTGAAGTTTGGGGAAATGTGAAATGAATGTAGGAGAATATAACACATTAGATCTGGTAAAAGTTAATGCAAAGAAAAAACATGCGTTTTTTTGTATTATTTAGTACCATCATCTTTGAAATGCAATAGAAAGGCCATAATGTACTATTCCAGCCCAGACGCAATTTAGATGTTAGGCACTAGATGGCAGCAGTGTTTGTGCAAAGTTCTAGACTGATCCAATGAATCATTGCCTTTCTGTTTTTAAAAATTGTTGCAAGACTGCCCTAATGTTCCTGATTGGTTTATTAATAACTTTTCAAGTTCATAACTGTGCACTCTCCTCAAACAATAGCATGGTATTATTTTACTGTAACAGCTACTGTAAATTGGACAGTGCAGTTAGATTAACAAGAATTTAAGCTTTCTGACAATATCAGATATGTCTATGTCCTGGAAAATGTTCTTGTTACTTACAACCTCATGCTAATCGCATTAGCCTTCATTAGCTCAACCGTCCCACGGGAGGGACAACATTAGCATTCTATAGCTACATATTGAACTTCCATCCTCTCGGGCCAGGGGCACAATGTATGAATTGAAGGTTTGACCAGAATCTACGTTATAATCATTGGCAAGTATGGAGAATTAAGTAAAACCACAAGTTCCAATCCCTATCTCCATCCATGGCCAATTTTGGAAAGGGCCATTTTAGCTAGCTAGCAACCGGAAGACAACAACAAAAAGAAACAATTCAAGTTGTTTCTGTCAATGACGTTTGGCTCTAGATGTGATGTGATTGGAGTGAAGCGAAATCCAAATTGGCTTCCCTTGACACTTTTTTGGGGTGCTCCAGGACCATCCACCGTTGAGCTCACTCAGTTAAGCTCAACACTGATTGGCTATTATTTTGTACGTTTTTAATCAAAGGAGACCAAATGCTCATTGGCTTCCCTTGCATTCAATGCTACGGGCGGCAACACGGTCAAACTCTTTTTGACCAGACAGCATCAGATAGATGTCCCACACATATAGAAACAAAGAGGCGCTGGTTCACTCCCTCGGATGCTTTCTCCGGTGAGATCAATTCGCTAGGGGCAGAAGGTAAGAACAATTCTGAAACCCAGAGAGACGAAAGATAAATCATTTTATGTCTTTTTCTTGTTTTTGTCAATTTTTTGGGAAGCCTGGCTTCCATTGGCATCCATGAATACACACCACTGCTAGTACATCCCATTGATTTTTATTCGCAGACATTTAGCAGATGATAGAATATTGGCTCACAACTTGAACATATCTTATGTGTGTCTGTCAGGTGTTTAATGGATATTATCTGTGTGTATCTGGTGTTTGATAGATCTCAGTTGTGTGTGCATGTGCGCATGTATGTATCCCTTAAAAGACTGGACAGTTTTGGCAATGTGAGTGTGTCCTGTCCGTAGATAGATCTTAGCAGTGGGAGTGTCCCTCTGGAGCCTTGTGAATGTTAGAAGTGGGAGTGTCCCCGTTGGGTGCTTATTTGGCACCTCTGGCAGAGTGCTAATGCTGCAGAAGCGTTTAACAGCTAAACGACCGGCACTAGGGTCGCCAGGGGAGCCGCCTGCGACAAGCCTCCTCTCCCCTCCTCTTGCCAGCCAAATGGTAATGGGAGGAGGGGGGGGGTATGGGGGAGGCACTGTGCCGATCCCATGCCGGCCTCCTGCCACACTGGATGAAAGCTCCCGACGGCCGTCGTCGCGGTAACTAATTTGCAGAGATTTTCTGCTCGGCTGGAGGCACGAGGAAGCCTTCGTCTACCCCCCCCTCTCTCCTCTCACTCCTTCACTCACACACACTTCCCCTTTGCCTCCGTTCACTCTCTCATTTTATAACTACAGGTCCAGCCATTTGGTTTTACCAGTATTGTTGTCATGACAATGCCATGGTATATTGCCTTTATACAAATATGTCAATCATATGTGTCAATAAAATGACTGCATAAGGTTGACTTTGGCGTAGCTTTATAACATTGCGCCGACCACCATCTCTCATTTTACCTCATACCACACTTCCTCCATAGAAAACAACTTCCTCTCCGTATTTCGACACCTTCAACCCCCGGCAGTGAACACGCAGGGTTATCCCACTACCACCTCCTCCCAATATTCACTAATCACTAATAGAGCACCCTTTATAGTTCAGCTGGGGTCATGGGCAGAGAGAGAAGGAGGGGTTTAATCCCCCATTTTAACCCTAACCTGCAGCAGCCATTTAATGGGGGTAAATATGGAAACGAGGGGTCATTTCCTGACCACAGCATTGCCTCAGCTGCATGTGGACTTGAGAGAAAGAAGGCTTTATGCATTTCACACATCTTCGTGCTCCGACATTCCTGTCACAGTCACACACTCGGTGTGCGTACGTGCAGACACACACAATGTCCCATAACACCTCTACAATGATGTACCTGCAGTAGTTAAACATGCGGATTAAACACAGAGAATCAATATTATTGATGGGAACACAACAGGATACATGATGACTGAGCTAAGTGTGTGACACACTATCCCAAGGGTCCACAGGTTCATAATGGGGAAGCAAATGCAGAACTCATTTTGTGCCTAGATTAAGGTCTCACAGTCTAACAGTGAAAGTGAATTGCACAAAAATAGCAACAGGGGTTTTGAAATATGTGTGTGTGTGTGTGTGTGTGTGTGTGTGTGTGTGTGCGTGTGTGTGTGTGCGGGTGTGTGCGTGTGTTTGTGTGCGGGTGTGTGTGTGGGTGTGTGGGTGTGTTTGTGTTTGTGTGTTCACAAACTGATGGTGTAACCAGTTGCAGCTAAGACCTTGCAATAACAACATGAGGGCAACAATAGCTCTTTTCTTGTGGCCATTTGGCTCAGTTCCAGTTTCCTCACTGTTATTTTAGCGGTATTACTAATCCCACTTTTACCAGCCGTCATACAATCCACTGGCCAGAGGATAATTTGTCCTTGAGACTAAAACCAGGAGAGCGATCAGGGCTTATAGATCTATTTTCTTCTTCTCACCAACTAAATGTGTGTGTGTGTGTGTGTGTGTGTGTGTGTGTGTGTGTGTGTGTGTGTGTGTGTGTGTGCGTGCATGCATGGTTGAGTGAATATACTGTATATGATTAATGCCAATACCAATAACACTAATGGTTGCCATTTCCTTGTAATCCAGTGAAACCAGACATTTTTGGGGACGAAGCAAATATCTGAATTTCAAGGTTTTTTAAACATTTCTTAAGAAAGTCAAATGTGCTGAAATATTCTCCAGATCTGTTTATGCTGAGTCTGGGTATTGATATTACAGCAAAAACAGTCACTTCTAATAACACACAGAGAGTGCCTTCTGTGACTGTGTATGTTCACTCTGTACCTGTGGCTGGGAGAGCCAGGTAAACAGGCTAGCGTTGGACTGCACTGTTCGTCAGGCTTTACGCTGACACGGTTCCTTCACACACTGGACACACAGCCAGGGCTTGTGCTGAGAGAGCCTGGGGGTGAGAGAGGAGAGAGGCCCAAGGGAGGGGAGGGTGTGTGGAGGGGGAAGGGAGGTCGAGTGTAAGGGAGGGAGGGGGGCTTTAAGTGAATAAAGGTTAAAGTCAGCACTGCTAATAGGGGCTCTTTGCACATGCAGCGCCTTTGCCTCCTCTCGCTGGGCCGGCTGTTAGCACCCTGGCTCCCCGCTCGCCTGCACTTCCACACACTCAACTCCCACCACAACCCATACACACACGCAGTCACACACACACCTCAAGCTCTCGGCATCTGATGGAACCTACACCCCCCTGTGTATCGTGTCTTACTTTTACACACACAAACATGCACCACGTATGTACGTAAAAGGGAATATATCTTACTTGTTTAGTCTTTAATTGTTAGTTGACTGTAAAATGTTATGATAAAGTGTCAGAAGCTTATTTTGCGTAGTTATCTTGTTGTTCAATTTTTTTTATAGAACAGTCCTATGATATTCAAAGACTATTCTGGAAACCGGTAAGTTGTCTGCTTGAAATGTGTATGCTTGGAAAATTGCACGAATTGTCTGTAATACATTCTGCCAAATATGTGCTTGTATTCCATTTCGCTGCATTGACAAAGACAAAAAGGCACAAGAACTGAGATATAAAAGTTGATACACTTTTCTACTCTCATACAAATTCACTCTAAACACTAGCCAAGCCACAACACCAGACCTTGACCAGAACTCTTCAGGTTTGTAGTTTGTGTTTGAATGAGCTTTGTCATTGAGCAGGCCCAGCAGCAGTTCTCCCAGGCAGAGACTTCTCTCCTTGTCAAAGTGAAAATCTGTGGAGGTGAAGTGGTGAGTTCTGAAGCAGAGGTCAAACCAATGGAAGGACACAGAGGTGAACACCACAGTCTAACATGCGTTCCGGAATCATCCCACCTCGGCCATATTTAGAGATGTGTCTCCTCGCAGGCCGGCCCCGGGGGGAGCGGAGGGCGATCCAGCTCCAAGGACCAAAACACAATTAAAGCTCTCCTTAAAGAGATGTAAACTGCAGCCAATCCACAAGAGGCTAGTGTTCCAGGCTAAGCAAACAGCATCCCCACTGTCAGCTTTTAGCACCATGACCCTACTGCAAAAAAAAACAGGGTGTGTGTGAGGCTGCAAAAAGGATTAGGGTGTAGCAGCGCTAGTGCCCTTGTCCCTCCTGGACGTCTGTCACAAGCCTCCTTCAAAACACACACCCTCTCTCACACACACAAGTCCCTGTAGGAGCACATTAATCCACCTCTTTAACATCAAGCTCCTTTATTATTCATGGGAATGGCAGAGTCAAACATTCCCATTTCAAGATGCTACACTTGTTTGATCAGGAGACTGTCCGATAGTCATGTACAGACAGAGGGGAAGGATGAGAGAGGGGAGGGGGAGAGAGGACGAGTTGTCCTTTAGCATAGTGGTAGTCAAGAGAAGGAGGGAGATGGAGAGGGAAATGGCGAAAGAGAGAAAAATGAAGCAAGAAGGGCAGAAAGAGAGACTAAGAGAACGGATGAGGAAGAGAATGAAAAGTAAAAGAGGGAGTAAGTATTCAGACTCAGACTGAGAAAGGGGAGGAGTGAGGAGTGAGAAGGACAGCTTTGAAGCTTACCACGCAGTCTATAGCTTGACTGTCCTGACAGTAGCGAGATGATGCCACTTCCCTGTGTCCAACACCAGAAACTCCCAAGCTGATTGTGACCATGAGCGACACCTATAGGAACATGTGGATAAATCTGCTCTGAAGTCTGAGAGATTAGGAATTATATTGAGACCTCTCCATGCTTTGTCCTTGGCCACCATTCGTTTGCATCACAGTCAACCATCATTTCTTCTTGTGGCCCCAGTCCACAGTGACTACGCTCCAGACTGACCCATCCACCTAGCCATGCAGGATGAGCAGGAATCAAAGTCACACTCAAGGCCATGCTTCCTTTCACCAAATCACCCCTCCTTCACTCTGCTTGAATGGCAACTGCTCCCCTTGCCCTCTCCCACCCCTCCCCCTTACTCAGACACACTTCCCTTGGAAACCTTGTCCCCTCATCAAACTTTTGATCAGTTATATTTTAATTCCCCATCACGCCCTCCCCGGACACACCCTTCATCCACCCTTCCATCCTGTTATCCCGAAGGGTCAGGGAATGGTTGGGGTTAGAAGTGGGAAGGGCAGGGGGGTGTAGGAGTCTATATGGGGGGGGTAAATGGGGGGAGAAGACTCAGGAGAGGGGGTTTGAGAAGGCCCTGCATTTGAACTTAACCTAGCCATGCCCTGGGACGGACGTGGCAATTAGCACCAGGGATCAGCATCAAACGGAACAGCGCAGCGTGAAGCTTCTCTAATTAGTCATATGAACGGAGGCAACCGCTCTGCCACTGCATGCCTCAGTCTCAGCCTCGGAGGGAGGGAGGGAGGGAGGGAGGGAGGGAGGGAGCTTTCTGCTGAAACAAGAGGGAGAGGCTAACCAAAGTCTTCTCGCTGCAGTCAGGGAAAATTATATTTATTTCATTCACGGAGGACATTACATCTATTCTGTTCTTGACATGGGACTTAAACAGTTGTTAAGGAGACCATTGATTCCTCAGATAGACTGCAAATCACTGTGCAAGCATTGGGTTAAAGACACTCATTTTTTATGTTTCATTCTTTTGGTCACTTCTTTTGTAAAACAGTTTACGATTTGTGATAGGTTCAAAATGTTTCATGATAAATGCACAAATGAAAATAAATGATTTGCTGGGATGCGAGATATGTCTTAGGACACTATTTCGAACATGTTTCTGTTCTGGTTTAAGGATGGATAAATGTTTCTGTTTTAACACCAGTCTCATGCACAGAGAGCAAACAAACGTATTTGGAAAAGTGTTATGAAAATGCTCATTCATTAATTCATCAGATATTCCAATAATAACTCAACTAAATCACATTATGATTTAGTTGAGTAAGCTGAACACACACAAAATAATTGGGCTGTTATTTTCACGTTATTGACATTATGAGAACATAGGCCAAAATAAATACAGTCTGGCTAAATATTAGGCTACCTATGTGTCCTTATCACGTTGTTTCAAATGTATTCATAAATAAGCGTTCATTTTTACCCTACAAGCTCTGTAGGTGAATATTGGGTAGTGATGTATTTGAAGGCCTGGTGTGTGATAAAATGGATTTACATGGACATGCAAGCGCGTGGATAAAAAAAACTACTGTTTAAATGTATTCCATTTGTAGGCAAATATTCGCCCTATTGCAATGGTCTGTAATCTGGTAAAAATCGTGGGCGCGGTGAACGGGTCCGTTCCGGTGTTGGCCACAACAACCCATTTCATTACTGTGGCTCTAACACATCGAGGGATTCAATTCAATCAACTGGCGATTATTTTCCTCAATTCCACTCCTCCGGGATATGCTATGATTCCGTGGCCACTGACCCTTACATGTGCCCCCAGCTCTCCACCGAAATAATTGTTGAAATCTTGTAATTGTCATATCCCTTAAGTGCCAGGGTTGTATCTGTAGATGTCATCCATTGGTATATTGATATCTGGAACGAGCCAGTTGGTTCCTTACCACTGTGCACCAATGTCAGTTCAATGTCTACATTTGATTTACTTTTGGTTGAAATTTCAACTAATCTGAATTAAAAAAGGAAATCAACAAAACATGTCATTGGATTAGGTAAACAATTTGGTTAAAATAATAATAATAATCCCTTCCATTGTCTACTTTTTTTCAAATCCAATCAGTTTTCCATGTTGATTCAACTTCATCACATATATATTTTGTTGTTGAAATGACGTGGAAACGACGTTGATTCAAGCAATTTTTGCCCAGTGGGTTGTTGCATGCAAGAAACCCAGTGGCACGGATATGGAAGCCCTCTGTGGAAGCCGCGGGAGAAATGTCCACGTCATTAACACAATGCAGCACAAGTGTTTCTGTTTCTTAGTTGAGCGATAAACACTCATTCTCAAATAATAATGAGCTAGATGAAACTATTGATCCTATTGATTATATAAACAGTATGAGGAAAAGGTACCTCACAAATGCCGTTAGATGCTTCCCTCGTGATCACTGATGCACAATTCTGAGTGGACAACTTTACGTGCATAAAATATTACTCAATCATGGCAAATTATAAATATGTAAACGTTGAATTACGAATGGATGTCCCTTTCCACTGCGCAGGAAGATCACAGCGGATGTTTCCACCGTGCAGGAGGATCACAGCTGATGTTTCCACGGTGCAGGAGGATCACAGCTGATGTTTCCACCATGCAGGAGGATCACAGCTGATGTTTCCACGGTGCAGGAGGATCACAGCTGATGTTTCCACCATGCAGGAGGATCACAGCTGAAGTACGGACGGGAGGGAAAGTGCGCACCTTCGGACCTCCATAGATTGTTGGGGAATTTGACACATTATATTACTTATGTTTGTATTCCTCTTCCATTCAAAACGTCGAAAGGATGAATGCATAGTCTATACAGTACATACTTCTACAATCATCAATCAAACACATCGATTGTGTTGATATTCCAATTCTTATGGGGGTCATATAAACTAACCTACAAAATGGGAGAAAGGTCCAACAGGTCCATCTTGGTTTCTTCTGGTAGCCTATAAGACCATAATAACCAATGACCACCAGCTTTTGAATATGCTCTCAGGTTTGCTGTGTCTTTAAGAGTCGCCTCCAGCCACCGGTCCACCGGCCCCAAAGTGTGAATAATATTCGGTAAGGAGTTACGCTAAATGGGAAAGCTTTTAGCACATTATCCGCTAGCAATGGCAAGGTAATCAAATTTGCCAAGCACAGGTCCCTTATTAAATATCTGCAGCATCGGATTTGCATTCGGGAGACGCCTTAATGGGTTTAGTGCCCTGTGGATCTCCTACCTCAGTGTTCATGTAAGCGTCGGCCCAGCTCTCCGGGAGAGTGAGTGACATTGAGGATGAGAGGTGATCCCTCCACCCCGGAAAACACCGGAGTCAGCGCTTTTGAAATATAGGCTATATTTATAGGCGCGCAGTCGACATGCGTCAGTGAGTGCGACAAGTGGGAGAATGGACATGCGAAAATAGGATCCCAACAACGACAGGGAGGGGGGCAGAGAAGGGGATGCAGGCGAGGAAGCGTTCCATGTTTTTTTTCTAGCCTGCCTATCTTAAGAAAAACATGTTTTTGGCTTCAGCACAATGTTAAATGTAGGTTTAAAGCTTAAGCCAAGCCTGCACTCGTAGAAAAAAGGTTCTAGATAAAAGCAAAAAGGGTTCTATTGTTTGCTTCATATATGGACTTATTTTGTAGGGTTATTTGATCAGAACCCCAGGGGTTCTTTTTCACTGAGGGTTCTATATGGAACCAATTTCGGTTCTATATAGAACCTTAAGGGTGCCATATATGAAGCAAGCATAGAAACATTTTTGGTTATATCTAGAACCTTTTTTTCTAAGTGTAGGCCTACTATACACATTTTTAGGCTACATTATTTGGGAAAATGTTACAGATTGTCTGTAGGCTATGTTATACCCAGGCTATAGCTATAGTGGGCCGAATATAGGCGAGGGCATTGCCTGCTTTTTAACTATTCGATCACCTGTGCAAGTGCCCCTTTTCCCTTTAAATAAACGTTCTTTACGTTTTTATAGCTTTTGGTTAAAAATAGAAGGCTGCTGGGGTGATTATAGCATTGTAATAAATGCTATAAAAGTATAATAACAATATTAATACTAATAGGCTACTAATACTGCTACTACTACTAATAATAATAATAATAAGAAGAAGAAGAAGAAGAAGAAGAAGAAAAGGGAGAAGAAGAAGAAAAGGGAGAAGAAGAAGGAGAAGAAAAAGGAGAAGGAGAAGAGAAGAAGAAAAAAAGAAGAAGAAAAAGGAGAAGGAGAAGGAGAAGAAGAAAAATAGTAGCCTACAACACACCAGAAAATGTCCAATCGGAAGAAAACAACATCGAAAAATAAACAAATGTAGATGCAAGTCCACGTGCATAAAGCTGAAGGCATGAGGGAGTAAACGGAGAGGGGCCAGATTATGGACGCACTGGTGTGTGTCATAGCACAGATTAAGCCTGTGCTGCCCCTGCACTCTATAATACTGCACATTAGTGGTCCGTCTGAGGAGGCCTATTCTCACGAACTTTGAACACTTGCAGGGTCAAATAGCCTATCATGTGTCTCGAGATTCTGTATCTCTTCCCCTCTCTATTTGGAAGAAAACATTATTGGTTTGTATCCTAGCTATTATTATAAATCAGTTTGAGTAAATTATTAAATGTGTTGCCGAATAGATTGTTTGAGCAGATTTTAATACCCTCCCAGTTGAAATGTGAATTTATATGAGATTATATTAATTATCCAACCAAAATATTTTTAAAGGTATAGGCCTATGAACTCTCAAATTCTGGCGCTATGGATTTGAAGAACTGTGTCAACATATTATAAACATATTCTGATGAAAGGTTTCGTTAAATGTATCGGACACAAATTACAACAACAAAAAACACAGCATATACAAATCAGTATACATTATTATGGATTATGTGAGAAAGTGTGGCCTATATTGTTCAAGAATCAATGGGTAGGTATACCATGAAATGACCAGTGAACACAGGACATCTTCCATGCTTTTAAATGTATTAAATGAATGATCATTATGGGAATTTGATGGGGCGAACAAATTGAAAACGATTGCTGATGCCCCTCAGAAATAAAACATAATACATTGTTTTAAGGTAAAAGCTCAAATATGACGAAAGTTATAATTTAGTCCTACATATTGACAATTATGCAAATGTTGCATTTTTTTCTCAATTAGAGAGGGGTGTACATATCATCTTATCATTCAATGGGCTACATTAACGGGTCGAATCAAGCAACAACAACAAAGTGCGTCCAGCCTATCTCCTGATGTGTGAAGTGTAGGGTCGCGGTTAGGTTGCCTCTAGATTTGGGCTAATGGTCGGAATCGGAAGAAAATGTGTTTTTAATAGGCTGTTGGGCTTCGATTCAGTTTGCGGGATAGTATGTGACGTCGACAGTGAGGAGGCGATTGGCTGCGCACGATAGCGACCGAGAGGGGAGTGGGGTTGGCTAAAATTAAGAGCAGTGCAAAGATTCAACAGTCCGGATAAGACTTTGCCACTGGAGTGGAGACGCACAACGATTAGTCGGTTTTTAACAATGTGTCCAACGAGTCTAAAACGGAGAGTGTTTTAAGTTTGTTCTGTAATAGAGGAAGCGCATACCTTGTTCAAAAAACAGTCGAAGTAGCTTCCATTTTTTCAGCGTTTTTGTGTGCAGCCTGCCAATAAAACCACAGAGCTCACTCCGCGAGCGGTTTGTGCATTTGGACGTTTTACTTGTACTACTCTCACCATGGAGTACACCTCTTCCCCGAAGCCACAGCTCTCCTCCAGGGCAAACGCGTTCTCGATAGCCGCTATCATGTCAAGTGGAAAAACGAAGGACAAGGAAACGGATGAAAACACCATCAAGCCACTTGGTAAGCCGATCGCGCACAGTGCCTTACATAGAATTCACATTTTTAATATAGCCTACAATCGAGCGTGATAGTTTTTTTCTTGGCTATATTGTTTGTTAGATTGTTTAAATCAATCTTGACGATTATGCTATGGATTGTCTATAGGCCTAGCCCTATTTCTGAAGGCATAATGTTCTATGGGCATATGGGAAAATAACGGAGAACCTTAATTTAAGATATCTCACATGACTATATTTTTATAACCTTGGTCCAAATATTGGTCCAAAAATCAGGCAGTGCATAACCCCGTTCATAGACTGTCAGCAAAAGTTTCAATTTCAGATTGTATTAGTCGTATGTACGCGATACGCATGGATATACATCGTCCAACGAAATGCTTACTTGCAGGTTCCATCTCGACAATGCAACAACAATAAGAAATAATAAAAGATATGAACATAATGCAATATTGAACGAGCATAAAACAATATTGATGGATTTGACACATGTAGGGCTACAAAATATGTATTCAGTAGGCCCATGGTTAAATGAATAGGCACTGAATGAAGCGTTTATTGTATCCAGTGTCAACAAAAAGTGTATGGACTAATGAAACAGAGCAACATTATATCAGAATGTTCTCATCCAGAAATGTCATGCTGCGTTGGCTGTAGTGGTGCTTGCTGATAATTGCTAACATGTTGCTGAATATTTGATTTAATCAAGTTTACATTTCAATTTATCCAAGAAAAAGGTCAAATATAACATTTTCGTCAGATAAATATTAGCATTCAGTGAATACATGGAGACATGGGTTAGTAGACTAGACCTGTATGCAATTACTGACAAAGAAATATAACCCGGACATTGTTGTTAGCCACATTGCTGTTAGCCAGAACTATATCATTGTGAGCAAAAATAAATATGTTGTTTTTGTGATTCAGTTACACTTTTGAAATTTGTAGTAGGCTAATTTAATGTCGTTCAATAGAAATCAAATAGAAAAACCATTCATCTTAATTTTAATGTATATTCTTGCATTTGTCAAATACCCCTCACGTGTATTGATAATTATTTTAACTTATTTGAATACAAAACATTGTTTTGGAATGTATATATATATATATAGGCTACTAGGCTCGTTGTTAATTGATACAATAATTCGTTCTACTACTTTCTAAAGCTAAATAATAATAACAAATTTATGACATTTTTTAAACAACTATGGCTATGAGTTAGTACATTGCTATAAACGTATAATAGGCTTTATATATACATATATATATATATGCATATATATTAGCTGGGGTAAAAATAAACAAATGAAACCAGCATTTGAACATGGTGTTTTTTCATCCATAGAACAATTCGTGGAGAAGTCCTCCTGTAACCAAGGTTTGGGAGAGCTGTCTTCTCTAGATGGGCACGGAGATTTCAGCGGGAGCGCGCCTCCAGTGTGCACAGAGCCGCTGATCCCCACCACCCCCAGTGTTCCCAGCGAGGAGATGGCCAAAATTTCCTGCAGTTTAGAGACCAAGGAACTCTGGGACAAATTCCATGATCTCGGCACTGAGATGATCATCACAAAATCCGGAAGGTAAACTGCAATTTCTCACTGCAAAAACAAAAAGTGTTCCATGTTAAAGCGTGTGTGTATTATATTATCGAACCACGTAGGCCTATTGGCCTACTTTACTTTTTAAATGTGAACGACAATTATACCCTAATGTAGCCTAACACGCAAACTAAAGCTACATTTTATAATCCTGTTATAAGCCTATCTGATTATCCATGTCATATTAAGCATTGGGTAATTGGATGTTCTGTTTTGTATTTTGCAGGCTCAAGGAATAACATTTTTTAATAAATATGTAGCCTTTAATAAGACTAATTTCGGCAGTTATTATTATTATTTTTTTACATATGTAAACTATGCGATAATTGCACCACAAATCATTGTAGCGCACCTGCCATGCGTGGAAATGTTTATAGCCTAAGGGTAATTATGTCATCGAGTTACAACTCCAAATGTGTATAAATATTAACATCATTTAAGCAAAAATACTTTCCTCGAAAAACGTAATGCTGTTCAAAACATATTGTAGGCAAATATTCTCCCTCCCATGAATATCTATTCAAAAATGTATAGGGAATATGCCTCACGCTAAAAACATGTTTAATCAAATAGCCTACAGATAAAGGAAACACATAAACCTCATACAAAACGGAGTTATTGATAATATTTATGGACAAAGGAATTCAGTGAAATATGACTCTCATCATCTTATATTTTACTTGAAGCAAAGGTTTGAGTAAATATTTACCTCTCAGCGAAAATGGTTGGCGTGGGTTTGTGTTGTCGGTGTGTTTACCGTCTCTCTTCCCCTCCAACAGAAGAATGTTCCCCACCATCCGTGTGTCCTTCTCCGGGGTGGACCCGGACGCCAAATACATCGTGCTGATGGACATTGTTCCGGTCGACAACAAACGTTACCGCTACGCCTACCACAGGTCGTCCTGGCTCGTGGCGGGCAAGGCGGACCCTCCTCTGCCTGCACGGTGGTTAACTTTTTTTTGTTGTCTCGTCTCTCATCACAGCGAGGCTTTTATGCACGAGTAGTTAATGTCAAAATCATTCAGAAAATGGTATGCGGTAGTAGCCAATGACGCTAATTATTGTTATATGGATAGCAAATACACTATATGGCGTAGATAAATACATTTTGGAAGTATTTTTTAACTTGACCGACAAAAGGTCTGCATTGGAACAAATCCGTCCTTTTGATTTTGAATAGTATGATAATATGTGTTTCTGTGTGTTTGCATGGGCCTTTTCAATTATAAAATGTATTTTAATTTACATATTGTATTAATATTGCAGGTTATACGTGCACCCCGACTCTCCTTTCACTGGGGAACAGCTGCTCAAACAAATGGTGTCTTTCGAGAAAGTAAAGCTCACCAACAACGAACTGGACCAACATGGACACGTATGTTATTGATTTGTCATTGGTATTGAAACATTGATGCATATTCATGTTATTTCTGACATGAACTGAAACATGAAATCATTAGAAGGCTGTAAAGCCTAACCCGAGAAAAATCCCATGCAGGCTATCCTCATCATATAACTGATCAAGGACTCGTGGATAGTTTCCCCGTGGAATATTGGATTCATAATTATTATCTCAAAGTGTAAACAATATTGACAAATTAAAATGATAATTTGGGGGATATTTCTAAAATATGTACTGGAATTGTGTTTAGATGGGATTATAACGGTTTAAATAAATAAACATACTTGCAGGTGATTTATGAAAGAATTGCTCTGTAAACTTTCCATAAAATCTCGTGGAATTTTTTCATTTTTTCCAAATCTCTTTCACATGTTATTGGGAAATGAAATGTTGTCAACTGTAAATCAGAGACGTGTTGGATTCAAAATCCACATGTTGCTTTGTTTCACCTGTTAAGATCCAGTTGCATTTTATAATTTAAATGGATATTTTCTTGATATTCAAATCATATTTTTTTTCTGAAAGGGAAATTAATACGGCCTACATTTTAACGAGAAGCAGAAACACGTGCTAAACTAAAGCACTATAAGCCAATAGTGCAGAAACGAAAACAATAATGGAATATGTGTCCCATACAACACCATTAATTTACATTATAAACATTATTAGACTAACATCATACACTGATTAGCCTACACCATACCAAACCAACAGATTGTGCGGAAAAACGTCTCCTTGAATTTACGAACGCGTTACATTTTGAGGGCATGTCCGTGGTATTCGATATATAAAAAGAGTAGGCCTATAGGCGAGAGCAATGCGATATGATGACAACACCAGATAGATATTTGCTAAACAATGTGAATGATGTCATGGGATTTTGATTTTCATGACTCAAGTAAAGACCCATAAAGCTGATTGCTTCCTATACAAGTTCAAGTTGAGATGTGTCAATTGTGAGAATTTTAGCTGAATGTTGATGAAGGCAGGCAGGAACTCCTAGTTCTTAGGACACCATACCACACCACATCTCATTTGCCCAGTACAGTCTCACATACAGTATACTGTATGAATCTAAATCTGAACCATAGTGGTCTGAACCAGAGTATAGCAGACTAACTCCCCACAGCCACACAGTAACACAATAGATCATTCTTGCTGAGCCACTGTATAGGCTAAAGTCAGATAAAGGAGAAATGCTCTTCATCAAATCAAATTGTACTTGTCACATGCTTTGTAAACAGCAGGTGTAGACTAACAGTGAAAAGCTTACTTATGGGTCCTTTTCCAACAATGCAAAGTTAAAAATAAAGATAACAAATATAAAATTAAAATATAAATACTGTAAATACATGAATGAGGAACACTGTAAATACATGAATGAGGAATACTGTAAATACATTACATTTACATTTTACATTTAAGTCATTTAGCAGACGCTCTTATCCAGAGCGACTTACAAATTGGTGCGTTCACCTTAAGACATCCAGTGGAACAGCCACTTTACAATAGTGCATCTAAATCTTTTAAGGGGGGTGAGAAGGATTACTTTATCCTATCCTAGGTATTCCTGAAAGGGGTGGGGTTTCAGGTGTCTCCGGAAGGTGGTGATTGACTCCGCTGTCCTGGCGTCGTGAGGGAGTTTGTTCCACCATTGGGGGGCCAGAGCAGCGAACAGTTTTGACTGGGCTGCGCGGGAACTGTACTTCCTCAGTGGTAGGGAGGCGAGCAGGCCAGAGGTGGATGAACGCAGTGCCCTTGTTTGGGTGTAGGGCTTGATCAGAGCCTGGAGGTACTGAGGTGCCGTTCCCCTCACAGCTCCGTAGGCAAGCACCATGGTCTTGTAGCGGATGCGAGCTTCAACTGGAAGCCAGTGGAGAGAGCGGAGGAGCGGGGTGACGTGAGAGAACTTGGGAAGGTTGAACACCAGACGGGCTGCGGCGTTCTGGATGAGTTGTAGGGTTTAATGGCACAGGCAGGGAGCCCAGCCAACAGCGAGTTGCAGTAATCCAGACGGGAGATGACAAGTGCCTGGATTAGGACCTGCGCTGCTTCCTGTGTGAGGCAGGGTCGTACTCTGCGGATGTTGTAGAGCATGAACCTACAAGAACGGGCCACCGCCTTGATGTTAGTTGAGAACGACAGGGTGTCCAGGATCACGCCAAGGTTCTTAGCGCTCTGGGAGGAGGACACAATGGAGTTGTCAACCGTGATGGCGAGATCATGGAACGGGCAGTCCTTCCCCGGGAGGAAGAGCAGCTCCGTCTTTCCGAGGTTCAGCTTGAGGTGGTGATCCGTCATCCACACTGATATGTCTGCCAGACATGCAGAGATGCGATTCGCCACCTGGTCATCAGAAGGGGGAAAGGAGAAGATTAATTGTGTGTCGTCTGCATAGCAATGATAGGAGAGACCATGTGAGGTTATGACAGAGCCAAGTGACTTGGTGTATAGCGAGAATAGGAGAGGGCCTAGAACAGAGGCCTGGGGGACGCCAGTGGTGAGAGCGCGTGGTGAGGAGACAGATTCTCGCCACGCCACCTGGCAATCCAAGCGTGGAGAGGGTGGAGAGGAGGATCTGATGGTTCACAGTATCGAAGGCAGCCGATAGGTCTAGAAGGATGAGAGCAGAGGAGAGAGAGTTAGCTTTAGCAGTGCGGAGGGCCTCCGTGATACAGAGAAGAGCAGTCTCAGTTGAATGACTAGTCTTGAAACCTGACTGATTTGGATCAAGAAGGTCATTCTGAGAGAGATAGCGAGAGAGCTGGCCAAGGACGGCACGTTCAAGAGTTTTGGAGAGAAAAGAAAGAAGGGATACTGGTCTGTAGTTGTTGACATCGGAGGGATCGAGTGTAGGTTTTTTCAGAAGGGGTGCAACTCTCGCTCTCTTGAAGACAGAAGGGACGTAGCCAGCGGTCAGGGATGAGTTGATGAGCGAGGTGAGGTAAGGGAGAAGGTCTCCGGAAATGGTCTGGAGAAGAGAGGAGGGAATAGGGTCAAGCGGGCAGGTTGTTGGGCGGCCGGCCGTCACAAGACGCAAGATTTCATCTGGAGAGAGAGGGGAGAAAGAGGTCAGAGCACAGGGTAGGGCAGTGTGAGCAGAACCAGCGGTGTCGTTTGACTTAGCAAACGAGGATCGGATGTCGTCGACCTTCTTTTCAAAATGGTTGACGAAGTCATCTGCAGAGAGGGAGGAGGGGGAGGGGGAGGAGGATTCAGGAGGGAGGAGAAGGTGGCAAAGAGCTTCCTAGGGTTAGAGGCAGATGCTTGGAATTTAGAGTGGTAGAAAGTGGCTTTAGCAGCAGAGACAGAAGAGGAAAATGTAGAGAGGAGGGAGTGAAAGGATGCCAGGTCCGCAGGGGAGGCGAGTTTTCCTCCATTTCCGCTCGGCTGCCCGGAGCCCTGTTCTGTGAGCTCGCAATGAGTCGTCGAGCCACGGAGCAGGAGGGGAGGACCGAGCCGGCCTGGAGGATAGGGGACATAGAGAATCAAGGGATGCAGAAAGGGAGGAGAGGAGGGTTGAGGAGGCAGAATCAGGAGATAGGTTGGAGAAGGTTTGAGCAGAGGGAAGAGATGATAGGATGGAAGAGGAGAGAGTAGCGGGGGAGAGAGAGCGAAGATTGGGACGGCGCGATACCATCCGAGTAGGGGCAGTGTGGGAAGTGTTGGATGAGAACAAGAGGGAAAAGGATACAAGGTAGTGGTCGGAGACTTGGAGGGGAGTTGCAGTGAGGTTAGTGGAAGAACAGCATCTAGTAAAGATGAGGTCGAGCGTATTGCCTGCCTTGTGAGTAGCGGGGGAAGGTGAGAGGGTGAGGTCAAAAGAGGAGAGGAGTGGAAAGAAGGAGGCAGAGAGGAATGAGTCAAAGGTAGACGTGGGGAGGTTAAAGTCGCCCAGAACTGTGAGAGGTGAGCCGTCCTCAGGAAAGGAGCTTATCAAGGCATCAAGCTCATTGATGAACTCTCCGAGGGAACCTGGAGGGCGATAAATGATAAGGATGTTAAGCTTGAAAGGGCTGGTAACTGTGACAGCATGGAATTCAAAGGAGGCGATAGACAGATGGGTAAGGGGAGAAAGAGAGAATGACCACTTGGGAGAGATGAGGATCCCGGTGCCACCACCCCGCTGACCAGAAGCTCTCGGGGTGTGCGAGAACACGTGGGCGGACGAAGAGAGAGCAGTAGGAGTAGCAGTGTTATCTGTGGTGATCCATGTTTCCGTCAGTGCCAAGAAGTCGAGGGACTGGAGGGAGGCATAGGCTGAGATGAACTCTGCCTTGTTGGCCGCAGATCGGCAGTTCCAGAGGCTACCGGAGACCTGGAACTCCACGTGGGTCGTGCGCGCTGGGACCACCAGATTAGAGTGGCCGCGGCCACGCGGTGTGGAGCGTTTGTATGGTCTGTGCAGAGAGGAGAGAACAGGGATAGACAGACACATAGTTGAAGGCTACAGAAGAGGCTACGCTAATGCAAAGGAGATTGGAATGACAAGTGGACTACACGTCTCGAATGTTCAGAAAGTTAAGCTTACGTAGCAGGAATCTTATTGACTAAAATAATTCAAATGATACAGTACTGCTGAAGTAGGCTAGCTGGCAGTGGCTGCGTTGTTGTTGTTCTATCTCTCTATAGTGCTGTTTCTTGTATTATGGTCTCTTGTTTCTTTAGAGGTTTCACTTTGTTGTCCTTTTTCTTTTCCTTTTTCTTCTGTCCTTATTTTGTCTTCCTTTCTTCTGTTAACTAGATATTTTTTGTTGTTATTCTTTGTAAGCTAGCTAGCTTCTTCCAGGAGAGTCCCTAGCAACTGCTTAGCAACAAGTAAACAATTCAGCTAGCAATTCAGCTAGCTAAGATAACTGTACAATTTTATGAAAAATAGTTACTTCTTCAAAAGCCTGTCTTTTTGGTTTGTTCCTTGTTTTGTCTTCTATTGAGTCTTGCAGTTTTCTCTTGATTTTTTCGATGTACTTCACTCTAAAAAAACATTTAAATCTCAATATATACAGGAGCTCATTTTTCAGCAGCTGCTCAATACATGAATGAGGAATACTGTAAATACATGAATGAGGAATACTGTAAATACATGAATGAGGAACACTGTAAATACATGAATGAGGAACACTGTAAATACATGAATGAGGAATACTGTAAATACATGAATGAGGAATACTGTAAATACATGAATGAGGAACACTGTAAATACATGAATGAGGAATACTGTAAATACATGAATGAGGAATACTGTAAATACATGAATGAGGAACACTGTAAATACATGAATGAGGAATACTGTAAATACATGAATGAGGAATACTGTAAATACATGAATGAGTGTGAATGTGTTGGACAACCGGAAGGTTGCAAGTTCAAACCCCCGAGCTGACAAGGTACAAATCTGTCGTTCTGCCCCTGAACAGGCAGTTAACCCGCTGTTCCTAGGCCGTCATAGAAAATAAGAATTTGTTCTTAACTGACTTGCCTGGTTAAATAAAGGTAAAATAAAAAAATAAATTGGGAAAGTATTCAGACCCCTTTACCTTTTCCACATTTTGTAACGGTACAGCTTTATTCTAAAATATATAAAATCATTTTTTCCCCCTCCTCAATCTACACACAATACCCCATCAAGACAAAGCAAAAATAGTTTTTTAGTAATTTTAGGAAATGTATAAAAACATTATTTTTTAAAAATATTCCATTAACATAAGTATTCCGACCATTTACTCAGTACTTTATCAAAGCACGTTTGGCAGCGATTACAGCATCTGGTCTTCCTGATTATGACGCAACAAGCTTGGCACACCTCTATTTAGGGAGTTTCTCCCATTCTTCTCTGCAGATCCTCTCAAGCTCTGTCATGTTGGATGGGGAGTGTCGATGCACAGCTATTTTCAGGTCACTCCAGAGATGTTCGATCGGGTTCAAGTCCGGGCTCTGGCTGGGTCACTCAAGGACATTCAGAGACTTGTCCTGAAGCCACTCCTGCGTTGTCTTGGTTGTGTGCTTAGGGTCGTTGTTCTGTTGGAAGGTGAACCTTCGCCCCCCAGTCTGAGGTCCAAAGCGCTCTGGGGAAGGTTTTCATCAAGGATACTGTATCTCTGTACTTTGCTCCTCTCTGTATCTTTACCTCGATCCTGACTAGTCTCCCAGTCCCTGCCGCTGAAAAACATCCCCACTGCATGATGCTGTCAACTTCACTGTAGGGATGATGCCAGGTTTCTTCCAGACGTGACGCTTGGCATTCAGGCCAAAGAGTTCAATCTTGGTTTCATAAGAACAGAGAATCTTGTATCTCATGGTCTGAGAGTTCTTTAGGTGCTTTTGGCAAATTCCAAGCGGAAGGTCACGTGTCTTTTACTGTCTGGCCACTCTACAATAAAGGCCAGATTGGTTGAGTGCTGCTCTAGGAAGAGTCTTGGTGTTTCCAAGCTTCTTCCATTTAAGAATGATGGAGGCCACTGTGTTCTTGGGGACCTTCAATGTAGCAAAAAATGTTGGTACCCTTCCCCAGATCTGTGCCATGACACAATCCTGTCTCGGAGCTCTACGGACAATTCCTTCGACCTCATGGCTTGGTTTTTGCTCTGACATGCACTGTCAACTGTGGGACCTTTATATAGACAGGTGTGTGTGCCTTTCCAAATCATGTCCTCTCAATTGAATTCACCACAGGTGGACTCCAATCAAGCTCTCGAAACATCTCAAGGATGAAACAGGATGCACCTGAGCTCAATTTTGAGTCTAATAGCAAAGGGTCTGAAAACTTATTTAAATAAGGTATTTCTGTTTTTTTTGTTATTAATTTTAAAAAATGTCCAAAAACCTGTTTTTTGCTTTGTCATTATGGGGTATTGTGTGTGGATTGATAAGGGTACAAATTTACTTTAATCAATTTTAGAATCAGGCTGTAATGTAACAAAATGTGGAAAAAGTGAAGGGCTCTGAATACTTTCCGAATGCACTGTAGGTGAGGGTAAAGTGACTAGCCAGCAGCATAGATAATAAACTGAGCTGCAGCAGCAGTGTATGTGGTGTTTATGTTTGTGTGCGTGTGGTGTCAGTATGCATGTGTACAGTACACATTATGTGTGTGTGGGCATATGTAGTGTGTGTACGTGTATGTGTGTGTTGGGATGTCAGTGTAAGTATGTGTAAGTGTGTGGGTAGAGTTCCAGGTAGGTACTTCCTGATAGTGTTTTTGTTTGTAAGCAGGAGGATATAGTTATGGTCTGATTTGCCAAAGGGAGGGCCTTGTAAGCAGGAAGCAGGAGGATAGAGTTATGGTCTGATTTGCCAAAGGGAGGGCCTTGTAAGCAGGAAGCAGGAGGATAGAGTTATGGTCTGATTTGCCAAAGGGAGGGCCTTGTAAGCAGGAAGCAGGAGGATAGAGTTATGGTCTGATTTGCCAAAGGGAGGGCCTTGTAAGCAGGAAGCAGGAGGATAGAGTTATGGACTGATTTGCCAAAGGGAGGGCCTTGTAAGCAGGAAGCAGGAGGATAGAGTTATGGTCTGATTTGCCAAAGGAAGGGCCTTGTAAGCAGGAAGCAGGAGGATAGAGTTATGGTCTGATTTGCCAAAGGGAGGGCCTTGTAAGCAGGAAGCAGGAGGATAGAGTTATGTTCTGTTTTGCCAAAGTGAGGGCCTTGTAAGCAGGAAGCAGGAGGATATAGTTATGGTCTGATTTGCCAAAGGGAGGGCCTTATAAGCAGGAAGCAGGAGGATAGAGTTATGGTCTGATTTGCCAAAGGCAGTAAGCCTTTCTGTGTGTGGAATAAAGGTGATCTAAAGTTGTCACCTCTAGTTCCACAAGTGACATGCTGGTAAAAATGTCAAACGGATTTCAGATTCCCTGCTGTAAAATCACCGGCCACGAGAAACTCTGCCTCTGAATGTGTATTTCTTATTTGAGTATAACTCTATGCAGCTTGTTGAGTGCTGTCTTAGTGCCAGCATCGAGATTTGTGGTGGTAAATAGACAGCTATGAAAAATATAGATAGAAGTATGGTCTGCAACTTATCATGAGGTATTCTAACCCAGGAGAGCAAAAACTTGAGACTTCTTTAACATTAGAGAATGTGCACCAGATGTTGTTAACAAAGAGACACACCCCTCCTCCCTTCATCTTACATGAGTCTGCCATCCAGTCTTGACCATGCATCAAAAAACCAGAATGGTGTATGTCCATGTCCTTGTTCAGCCACGACTCTGAGAAACGTAGGATATTACAGTTTTTAATGTCCCGTTGATAGGATAGTCTTGAACAGAGCTCATCCAGTTTGTTCTTCAGTGACTCTGCACGTTCACCAACTTCTCAGACTCCATAGGGTTAACATGTTTATCTTTTCACACTCCTCTGTACTGCCACCCCAGTCATCCTCTCTCACTCTATCACCTTGCCTCTTCTATCACTATGCTTCTCTCTTTCTACTTCCTGTCATTTCTCTCATTCTCTCTCCTCTATCTAACCCAGTGTTTTGCCTTCTCTGTGTCTCTATAGATCATACTAAACTCCATGCATAAGTACCAGCCCCGGGTCCACATCATCAAGAAGAAGGACCACACCGCCTCCCTTCTCAACCTCAAGTCGGAGGAGTTCCGCACCTTCGTTTTCACCGAGACTGTCTTTACCGCGGTCACAGCCTACCAGAACCAGCTGGTGAGCAGTAAATCACTACTTAACTGTTCTGTACCAGGGTCTTATTTATTAATGCACACAACGTAAAACCGTTGCGTTTCGTATTTGACTACAGTTACTCCCTTCTCCTTTCTTCCGTATGGTGCCTAGTGAACATGACCCAGGGGTCACCAGGGAGGACGTGTTCTGTTGCTGGATAGTGTTTACGGGTAGAGACAATATGTTGAATATAGGGGGTTGTGTGGCTGGTTTACAGACAACATGCATAGGGAGTGTGTTCAGCTCTGTCTAAAGCCAGTTTTGCCACCCAGGTTATCCCTTACTCCCTTTGTGTGTTTAGTCTGGCTATCCCATGGAAAAAGATAGAGAGAGCGAGACAGACAGAAAGGGAGAGGGATAAGAGTCTGAGACCGAGAGAAAGGAGAAAATAGCATCTAATCTGTTTGCGGGCCTCTTTCTTCCCAGATAACCAAGCTGAAGATCGACAGCAACCCGTTTGCGAAAGGCTTCCGAGACTCCTCCCGACTGACGGACATGGAGAGGTACAGGGAATTTTATGTCCTTGCCTGTTTGTTTATTTCTGTCCGGCGCGGATAAGATATACAGGGGAATGGAACTGGGAGAGAGGGGTGAGAGTAGTCATGTTAGGAGCTAGCTATGGAGCTATGTACTCATTAGCAAGTGCACATGGCGTGTTGTTTATTTATTTCTGCTCATTAGGAGTGTGTGTGTGTGGAGGGGGGATATGCATGTGTGTGTGTGTGCTCGTGTGTGTGTGTGTGTGTGTGTGTGTGTGTGTGTGTGTGTGTGTGTGTGTGTGTGTGTGCTCGTGTGTGTGTGTGTGTGTGTGTGCTCGTGTGTGTGTGTGTGTGTGTGTGTGTGTGTGTGTGTGTGTGTGTGTGTGTGTGTGTGTGTGGGGGGAGGGGTACAGTTTTGCATACATGTGTGTATATGTTACAGAGAAATTGAGAGAAAAAGGAGGAGAGGGGACACTGAATTCGTTTTGCAACTAGATGAAGGACTGTGTTACTGGATAGTGTTGGTTTTTATTTCAATGCCAGTAATTGTCTGAAATGTTTGTTTCTATAAATATCTTGTGGTTATCTGAGTAACTTCCCAGGGTGCAATGCCAACCCACCCTATTATAAACTTTGGGCTAACTAACACACACACACACACACACACACACACACACACACACACACACACACACACACACACACACACACACACACAGTCCTTCCAAAGGATTTCATGACCTACAGCCAAACAAACACACCTTTTTTTTGATTGACCAATTCCAGCACTATTGCCAAAATCAGCTGATAAATCAGACCATCTCAGGCCATTTCCCAACAAAACAAGCAAAGTCAAACACTGCCAAGAGACAGCCGGACAACCAACTCCCCCTTTCTGGTCTCTTTTTGAGGGCTGTGAATTAGATCTGATCAATTGATCTTCAGGGAGCTGCATAAATCACATTAGTCTGGAGTCAGCCACTGCACTAAAACACAGTGTAATTTGATTGGCTGCTGTGACTGATTGAAACCAGCCCCCTGCGTCGTGGCCTACTGTGGCCTCTGTGCCGGACAGACCAGAGCTGATAAAAACACACACATTTGTACTGCGCTGCTGACAGATATTGCACTTTCCTAACCTAATTGGGGAGCTAATGTGGACGCATGGCTCTTGTGATGCAGACCACTCCTGTCCAAACGACCCTTCCTCCTCAACCACCACCATATCTGTCCCTCTCTGTGTCACTGAGACGCTGTCTGACAAGACTCGCAGGAACTAATGCACTTTTTTGTTAGAGTACACACACTAGGACTAAGACACACACACTGCTTTAATTATGTACTTTGATACTTAGAAAAGAAGGATCTTTGCTTTTATGCTCCAAAGAGGTATCAAAAGGATTGAAACATGTTGTTGTGTATTCTGGGCTTTTCTATCTTTATCTACTTTATGTGTGATTTTGTTGCACTGGGATTTTATAGACCCTACATTTGCCTTTATAACTAAAATGTTATGGGCTCGTTATTTTTACATACCAAATGTATACAGATATATTGAATGTGTGCAGTTATATTGTATGTGCTGATATATTGTGTATATATTGTCTACATACTGTACATTCAGCATTGTCTGTCACCAGTGTAACTATAAAAGATATAATTTGGGTTATAGGTTACTGCAAAGACATGATATATCTTGGTGAGTTGTTTTGGGGTATTGGTGTGAATGTAGATACAGTATATATTGGACTGAATGTACATTTTATATTAGAAATGGATATTTCCATATTTTGATGTGAATGTACCAATATGTTTAAGAGTGAACATAGAGATATATTTTGGGCCTTTCTCTTTGGTTTTTGCTGCAGGGAAAGTGTTGAGAGTTTGATCCACAAGCACTCGTACGCACGGTCACCAATACGCACCTACGCAGGTGAGGAGGAGACACTGGGGGATGACGGCCATGCCTCACACAGGGGTAAGAGAGTTTGTCACACACTGAGGATGTCATCACACACGTTTCACAAGCTGCACATCATGCTAATGAGCCAAATGAGGGTCGTTCAGTGTTACTACTACTACGTTATTTGACTAAATAATTCAAACAACCGTCATTCACATAAATGGACCAATAGAATGCTGAGTCAATGTAGTGCAACATCAATGACAGTATTATAGTAAGAGGTCTCTAACAGCGTTTCTCCATCTCTTTCTAAGGTTCTGCATTCACCGCCTCTGACAACCTCTCCCTGAGCTCCTGGGTCACCGCCACCTCTGGGTTCTCAGGCTTCCAGCACCCCCAGTCCCTCTCTGCCATGGGCTCCAGCAGCACCTCCATGGCCAACCCCTTGCCCCACCCCATGCAGGGCTCCCTGCCCCCCTACAGCCGGCTGGGCATGCCCCTGACTCACTCAGCCCTGGCGGGCACCATGCAGGGCAGCGGGCCCTCCTTCCCCTCCTTCCACATGCCCCGCTACCACCACTACTTCCAGCAGGGCCCCTACGCTGCCATCCAGGGACTGCGCCACTCCTCCACCGTCATGACCCCCTTTGTATGACTCCCTCTGGGGTGACTGCCTGGCCGAGTAGCCCCTCATCAGCTACAACTACGTTTATAGACACACCTGCACACACAAGTAGATAAACTCACCGATCTGTCCCCTTCAGCATCATCACCCATCGTCACCACCATGTCCTTGTAAATAATAAGCCCTCTGGCCGAGGCGACTGACTGGACGACCTGGAGAGGCTGCCTGGCTGCTGTCCTGCATGCTGACAGCTGAACCGGAGAGGAAACAGACTCCTACGGGACCTGGTGGAACAGACACAGAGACCCACAGACTGATATGAACACTAGATATGAACACTATTGACCTGCATATGAACATTTACGACCCAGATATGAAAACTGATGATCCAGGTATAAAAAATAAAAAAACAACAACAGAGATGCTGAGGAATGATGACCATGCACAGTGATGCGTTGTGGGAAATAGGTAATGGTCTGCTTGTGATGACTGTCGTTTGCCCCTGCCCTCCAACTGTTGGTCACAATGTTCATTTTGCACCCACTCTCCAGAAAAGCATGGACAGGAGAACCAGTGAACTGTCTTGGTTACGGACATTAGAACCAGAGGGTGTGGTAATTGTTCGTTCTCTCACAGCTTCTGGGGAAAATGAAGAATACGGGACTCCAAAAGTTACGGGCGTGCACAAATTTCAATCCTGGGCACCGCTTGTGGCCACAGAGGAGAACTGTCTTCACTCCAGCTGCTGGGGCATGGAGGAATGGCAGCCATTTTTGACTGAGTCAAAGGATTCCCACAGCTTGCTGACCAAAACTCACAAGGACGGTAGAGGCAACATCTCTCCTCTCCTGCTTGAACTCAAACTCCGTTAACCTTCCTCTGCATGCAGAATCCTATAGCCTCCTCCAGTCAGGTTGGCTGTTTCCATGGTAGTCAGATTTGTGCACATAGATGCCCTAGAGACAGAGAGAAGCCAATTGTTTCTTTCCCATCTATAAAGCCAGCCATGTGTACAGTGAAGAAGTTATAGTGGAAGATGATCATGTTTGATAGCAGTACATAAATATATCCACACTACACAAACACACACACAGGACAGAAACTATAAGACGAATGTCACATGACAGTGTCATATCATAGGACGCATGCTGCTGCAACAGATAACACAGAAAACTTTTTTATTTTTTATCCTGACCGGGTCTCAAACTACTTTGTCAGTTTCCTTTGTCATCCAAAAAGCTTATATTCACCTCATACCATTTTATGTACTGCATCCAATTAGATTTGTGAGGTCAATCAATGAAAAGAGATGTTAGTTCATGTCTCACGTGTGAATGGGCCCTAGAAGACCTCTGGAGGACCTGTCTATCAAAGTCACAGAGTGTTAAAATCACGCTACGTCGTCACGTATCCCCAACACCAGCAGATTGGCTTCTCTAACCAATCAATGGCAAATCAGTAATGTATCAATGAAGTACCAAGAGGGAGAGAAAACCTGCAGACTCTGCAGCCCTGAAAGGCTAAGATGGACTTTCTCTTGCTGTATTGGCCGGAAGCCTGATTCACTACCTAACCAATACCTAACCTCTGGCGCCACACTATAGCCTGATTACTGTAGCCTGATCTATGTCTGCCTCAGGCTGTGTCGACACTACAGCACTCTGGGAGAAAGTCCACACCTGTAAATAATGACTCAGTGGTGCCTCCCCTTAGAGGAGGGTGGGGAGGGAGATCTGTTTTGGTCGTCACGTCATTGGCGATTCATCAAGCTAGCCCCTTCTAACCAAAATGACACAGAAGCTAAGATAGTGACACAAAACGCAGTGTATGCATCGGTGCCTTTGTAGTGCCACTCCTCTAAAAATAAAAAATAATTGCAGATGGATTCATCCATTCAATGATGTCTCATACAGTTTGTTACCACAGTAAAACCAATGTTATTGTAAAATGCCGTTCCTATTTTGGCAAGAAAAAGACACCCAAGGCAGCTTTGTAAACCTCTAATTCACAGCTAAGACATCCTGACAATTATTTTTAGTATGAAGATCTCTCTTTCGGGGCAAAATGGGACAAACTTGGATTGAAGTGAAGGTCTAATACAGTATTTCATTGTTGGTTTTGTTTTCAATGCTGAGTCTCTCGATTTCATTATACTGAACAAACCAATCACATGGAGCCAAAAAACATGCATCAATTAGGCTACAATTTGGCCATATTATTGTGGGCACTAACTCTGCATGTAGCTTACATTACTGTTCCCACTTACTCACCATTTTCAAACTATGTGTCCACAAGCAGTCAGCAGGTTGGAGTTGGAATGGGTTTTGCAGGATTTTTTGTGCTGAAAACGTGTTGATGGACAACTCTCAGTAGCATACACAATGCATGGAGGCTTTATCGAGGTGCTATCAAACATGATGATTGCCAGTGATGGCATTAACTCTAAGGCTTTCAGTTGAAAGAGGCAAGTGTTTTCATTGTTAAACAATTTCACATAAGAACTCTAACAAAGGTCTTAAACTGATGTTCTCTTCAATCTATAGCCTGTGTCTGGACTTCACTCCCCATCTTTCAACATGTCCTGGTGTATGCAGCTGACAATCTCGCCAAGTCTTGGTAGAAGTGGGGGATTGTAACTTTCAAACTTTCCATTTTGAACAATGTGTACGCACACTCAAAGTATGCCATGGGAGATAGATCTGCAAGGATTTTGTCATGTTTTTGTTGTGTTTTTATTATTACTTTAAGTGTAATCTAAATATACAGGATGACATCTAACAAGTCTTTGTTTCGTTGATTTTTTAAGTGCAATATATTTATTTCTGCTCTGAAAATGATCATGTGTAAAGTACTATCTGACGCTTAAAAATATGCACTACCGTTCAAAAGTTTGGGGTCACTTAGAAATGTCCTTGTTTTTGAAAGAAAATCACATTTTTAGTCTATTAAAATAACATCAAATTGATCAGAAATACAGTGTAGACATTGTTAATGTTGTAAATTACTATGGTAGCTGGAAATGGCAGATTTTTTTATGGAATATCTATATAGATGTACAGAGGCCCATTATCAGCAACCATCACTCCTGTGTTCCAATGGCACGTTGTGTTAGCTAATCCAAGTTTACCATTTTAAAAGGCTAATTGATCATTAGAAAACTCTTTTGCAATTATGTTAGCACAGCGGAAAACTGTTAAAGAAGCAATAAAACTGGCCTTCTTTAGACTAGTGAGTGTCTGGAGCATCAGCATTTGTGGGTTCGATTACAGGCTCAAAATGGCCAGCAACAAATAACTTTCTTCTGAAACTCATCAGTCTATTCTTGCTCTGAGAATTCCATGCGAGAAATTGCCAAGAAACTGAAGATCTCGCTGTGTATTACTCCCTTCACAGAACAGTGCAAAATTGCTCTAACCAGAATAGAAAGAGGAGTGGGAGGCCCTGGTGCACAACTGAACAAAAGGACAAGTACATTAGAGTGTCTAGTTTGAGAAACAGATGCCTCACAAGTCCTCAACTGGCAGCTTCATTCAATAGTACCCACAAAACACCAGTCTCAAAGTCAACAGTGAAGAGACCACTCCAGGATGCTGGCCTTCTAGGCATTAACATTGTCTACACTGTATTTCTGATCAATTTGGTGTTATTTTAATGGACAAAAAAAGTGCTTTTCTTTCAAAAACAACGACATTTCTAAATGACCACAAACTTTTGAACGGTACTGTATGATATTTGTAAACCATAAGAAATATATATATCACCCCCAAAATGTCTCTCAGTGTTGTTTATTTTTATGCAGTGAATCGCTCATTATGTTAAACTGAAGTGTCAGTGTTTCCATCACCTTCCATCATGACCATAACTAGAGTTGTACACAACTGTAACAGCTAATAAGATCAATCTTTATGTAAAGTGCATGTAAAGACATGCTCCAGAACATTGGGGACTAGTAAATATTTTTAAACCTTTTAAACCATGCATAATCTAAGAGCAGAATTACCATCAATTTGACTGTTTTCTGGTAGTTGTGCGCCGCCATTTTCCCTACATTTTCCCTCGATCTGGGACATCCCTTAAGCAATTCGAGTTACAGCCAATGAGCCACAAACCGTCGCCATTTGAGTGACAGTTAGCAAGATGCACACACAGCAGAGCGAGAGAGAGAACAATGACGTGGCGCACATATCTGCGCATACAGTATGGGGACCACTTGGCTCGTGAGCACTACTTTCAGAACTACTGTCAAAAAAATATACTAAAGTACCCGGAGAATCGCTTTAAATATGTCAAAACACTAGACTAGGTATTCCAAACTGGCAATGCCGTCGGGGGTACGCAAAAAATAAATATGCGATTCATTTTTTAAAAATTAAACAAATTTGATTATATTTTAGAAAAAAAATGCTTCACATTTTCAAACAATACATTTATGTTTTGGGTGCTGTTTTTCTCTCGCCTGAGTAGCCTTGTTTCACTACCAAAACTAAAATTAAATAATCTCGTGTTCAGCGAAATAACAACACAATGTCAAATACAGGTAGCCTCGTCAAATAGTTAACATCCAATCACATTAACCGTTACTCTCTCGCAAGAATTCCACTAACGGTCCGTATGTAGCCAAACGTAGCTGCTGCTCATGTTGGTGTCTGTACTGATGGTGCAAAAGCCATGACAGGGAGACATAATGGAGTGGTAACGTGTGTGCAAGCAGTTGCTTCTGACGCCACTTGGGTACACGGCAGCATCCACCGAGAGGCTCTTGCTGCCAAGGGAATGCCTGACAGCTTGAAAGACTTTTGGACACAACAGTGAAAATGGTTAACTTTGTTAAAGTAAGGCCCCTGAACTCTTGTGTATTTTCTGCACTATGCAATGATATGGGCAGCGACCATGTAACGCTTTTACAACATACAACGGTGCGCTGGTTATCAAGGGGCAAAGTATTGACATATTTTTTTAAATTGAGAGACAAGCTGAAAGTTTTCTTTACTGACCATAATTTTCATTTGTCTGACTGCTTGTACGATGACGAGTTTCTCACATGACTGAACTATCTGGGTTATATATTTTCTTGCCTGAATGATCTGAATCTAGGATTACAGAGATTCTCTGCAACTATATTCAATGTGCGGGACAAAATTGAGGCTATGATTAAGAAGTTGGAGCTCTTCTCTGTCTGCATTAACAAGGACAACACATAGGTCTTTCCATCATTGTTTGATTTTTGTGTGCCAATGAACTCAAGCTTACGGACAATGTCAAATGTGATATAGTGAAGCACCTGAGTGAGCTGGGGGGCACAATTACACAGGTACTTTCCCGAAACGGACGACACAAACAACTGGATCCGTTATCCCTTTCAGTCCATTTACTAATATCTGAACAACAGAGTCTTGTCGAAATTGCAACAGGCGGTTATGTGAAAATTGAATTGAATCAGAAACCACTGTCAGATTTCTGGATTGGGCTGCGTTCAGAGTATCCTGCCTTGGCAAATCACACTGTTAAGACAATGACGCCCTTTGCAACCACGTACCTATGTGAGAGTAGATTCCCGGCCCTCACTAGCATGAAAACTAAATAAAGGCACAGACTGTGTGTGGGAAATGCTTTAAGACTGAGACTCTCTCCAATACAACCCAACATTGCAGAGTTCTGTGCATCCTTTCAAGCACACCCTTCTCATTAACCTGCGGTGAGTTATTCACCATTTTCGATGAACAAATAAGGTTTTATATGTAAGATGGTTAAATAAAGAGCAAAATTATTGATCATTATTATATTATGATGTGTGGCCTGGTCCTAAGAGCTCTTTGTCACTTCCACAAGCCCGGGTTGTGACAAAAACTCACACTCATTCTTATGATTAATACATGTATGATATAGTGTGTGTGCGTGGCAGGCTTACAATGATGTAAAAAACAACATTTGAAGGTGTGTGGTCCCTGGTGCTAGACGGGGTACGCAGGTGGAGGTTGAATATTTGAAGGGGTACTGACCCTGGTGCTAGACGGGGTACGCAGGTGGAGGTTGAATATTTGAAGGGGTACTGACCCTGGTGCTAGACGGGGTACGCAGGTGGAGGTTGAATGTTTGAAGGGGTACTGACCCTGGTGCTAGACGGGGTACGCAGGTGGAGGTTGAATGTTTGAAGGGGTACTGACCCTGGTGCTAGACGGGGTACGTAGGTGGAGGTTGAATGTTTGAAGGGGTACTGACCCTGGTGCTAGACGGGGTACGCAGGTGGAGGTTGAATGTTTGAAGGGGTACTGACCCTGGTGCTAGACGGGGTACGCAGGTGGAGGTTGAATGTTTGAAGGGGTACTGACCCTGGTGCTAGACGGGGTACGCAGGTGGAGGTTGAATGTTTGAAGGGGTACTGACCCTGGTGCTAGACGGGGTGCGCAGGTGGAGGTTGAATGTTTGAAGGGGTACTGACCCTGGTGCTAGACGGGGTACGCAGGTGGAGGTTGAATGTTTGAAGGGGTACTGACCCTGGTGCTAGAGGGGGTACGCAGGTGGAGGTTGAATGTTTGAAGGGGTACTGACCCTGGTGCTAGAGGGGGTACGCAGGTGGAGGTTTAATGTTTGAAGGGGTACGGGACTATAAATAGTTTGGGAACCAATGCACTAGACAGTAACACATACCCTTGACTTACTTGACTCATTCCTTTCAGCTCCTAGTGAAGCAAAGGGCCTCAACAGTACATCTCCAGAGAACTTCGCCATTCTCTGTGTCTTCTTTGCACTATAAACAATAACAGACAATATTTCACCTAGCACTATAAACAATAACAGACCATGTTTCACCTAGTACTATAAACAGTAACAGAAGAAGTTTCACCTAGCACTATAAACAATAACAGACCATGTTTCACCTAGTACTATAAACAATAACAGAAGAAGTTTCACCTAGTACTATAAACAATAACAGACTATATTTCACCTAGCACTATAAACAATAACAGACCATGTTTCACCTAGCACTATAAACAATAACAGACCATGTTTCACCTAGTACTATAAACAATAACAGAAGAAGTTTCACCTAGTACTATAAACAATAACAGACAATATTTCACCTAGCACTATAAACAATAACAGACCATGTTTCACCTAGCACTATAAACAATAACAGACAACGTTTCACCTAGCACTATAAACAATAACAGACAACGTTTCACCTAGCACTATAAACAATAACAGACAACGTTTCACCTAGCACTATAAACAATAACAGACAACGTTTCACCTAGCACTATAAACAATAACAGACAATATTTCACCTAGCACTATAAACAATAACAGACAACGTTTCACCTAGCACTATAAACAATAACAGACAACGTTTCACCTAGCACTATAAACAATAACAGAAGAAGTTTCACCTAGCACTATAAACAATAACAGACAAAGTTACACCGTGCACAATAAACAATAACAGAAGAAGTTTCACCTAGCACTATAAACAATAACAGACAAAGTTTCACATAGCACTATAAACAATGACAAAGTTACACCGTGCACAATAAACAATAACAGAAGAGAGTGAAACAACATCGCTTCAAAACAATAATGGTCAACAAGTTACGGTTCATTCAAAAATGATTTAAGTATCTTCTATTTGGAAAGTCAACATTATTTACTTCAGTGTCCTTTGACCAGAATGTAACACGGGACTATGCAGGTTTGTTCAAGTGTTACATCTGAAGAATGTTCAGTGTTTCTTTGGGTTGCCCTCTTGAGAATTAAGAAATTGTAGATTGTCGTCTTTGGGGTGAAAGGTCAAATCACCCCATAACATAATCATAACTCAAGCCTTCACTTCTAAATATACATGTATCCATCCTCCCTTGTTTACACAAAGCCCATCTCTACTGGCTGAGACTGTTGGGGTAAGAGGAGGGAAATCCTAGAGCACCCCCCAGTGGCTGATAGAAAGACATTTTTAACTGACTCAAAAACACACCTTTCCCGACCCTGCATTGAATGTACAGAGAGATGGTGATTCATATGCACTCTATTCAGCTAGGCTACTGATGAGACGGACATGTATCCTTATCTCCAACAACACACTACACTTGGGCCACACTGGGTAGTGTCCAAGTGTAAATGGAAACACATCAAACATTTTTCATGTTGGTCCAGGTGTCTCTCTCATCTAAAATGTGGGCACCAGTCCCCGAGCTGACGAGGTAAAAATCTGTCCTTCTACCGCTGAACAAGGCAGTTAACCCACTGTTCCACAGTAGGCCGTCATTGTAAATAAGTATTTGTTCTAGTTAAATAAAGGTTACATTTTTAAAAATGAAGTAGTCCCCTGGAATGCATTTCAATTCATTAACATGTACGCCTTGTTAAAAGTTAATTTGTGGAATTTCTTTCCTTCTTGATGCGGTTGAGCCATTCAGTTGTGTTGTGACATGGTAGGGGTGGTATACAGAATGTTATTTGGTAAAAGACCAAGTCCATATTATGGCAAGAACAGCTCAAATAACCAAAGAGAAATGACAGTCCATTATTACTTTAAGACATGAAGGTCAGTCATTGAGGAAAATTTCAAGAATTCTGAAAGTTTCGGCAAGTGTAGCCACAAAAAACATCAAAAACCATGATGAAACTGGATCTCATGAGTACCGCCACAGGAAAGGAAGACCCAGAGTTAACTCTGTTGCAGAGGATACGTTCATTGGAGTTACCAGCCTCAGAAATTGCAGCCCAAATAAATGCTTCACAGAGTTCAAGTAATAGACACATCTCAACATCAACTATTCAGAGGAGACTGCGTGAATCAGGGCTTCATGGTCGAATTGCTGCAAAGAAACCACTACTAAAGGACACCAATAAGAAGAAGAGACTTGCTTGGGCCAATAAACACAAGCAATGGACATTAGACCGGTGGAAATCTGTCCTTTGGTCTGATGAGTCCAAATGTGAGATTTTTGGTACCAACCGCCTTGTCTTTGTGAGACGCAGAGTAGGTGAATGGATGATCTCTGCATGTGTGGTTCCCACAGTGAAGCATGGAGGAGGAGGTGTGATGATGTGGGGGTGCTTTGCTGGTGCACATGGTTTTTCAGTTCTGCCCACAAACTTTCTATAGGATTGAGGTCAGGGCTTTGTGATGGCCACTCCAATACCTTGACTTTATTGTCCTTAAGCCATTTTGCCACAACTTTGGAAGTATGCTTGGGGTCATTGTCCATTTGGAAGACCCATTTGTGACCACGCTTTAACTTCCTGACTGATGTCTTGAGATGTTACTTCAATATAGCCACATCATTTTCCTACCTCATGATTCCATCTATTTTGTGAAGTGCACCAGTCCCTCCTGCTGCAAAGCACCCCCACAAAATGATGCTGCCACCCCCGTGCTTCACGGTTGGGATGGTGTTCTTCGGCTTGCAAGCCTCCCTCTTTTTTCTCCAAACATAACAATGGTCATTATGGCCAGTTAAATTTTTGTTTCATCCAGACCAGAGGACATTTCTCCAAAATGTATTATCTTTGTCCCCATGTGCAGTTGCAAACCATAGTCTGGCTTTTTATGGCTGTTTTGGAGCAGTGGCTTCTTCCTTGTTGAGTGGCCTTTCAGGTTATGTCGATATAGGACTCGTTTTACTGTGGATATAGATACTTTTGTACCTGTTTCCTCCAGCATCTTCACAAGGTCCTTTGCTGTTGTTCTGGGATTGATTTGCACTTTTCACACCAAAGTACGTTAATTTCTAGGAGACAGAACACGTCTCCTTCCTGAGCGGTATGACGGCTGCGTGGTCCCATGGTGTTTATACTTGCGTGCGTACTATTGCTTGTACAGATGAACGTGGTACCTTAAGGCGTTTGGAAATTGCTCCCAAGGATGAACCAGACTTGTGGAGGTCTACACTGTTTTTCTGAGGTCTTGGCTGATTACTTTTGATTTTACCATGATGTCAAGCAAAGAGGCACTGATTTGAAGGTAGGCCTTGAAATACATCCACAGGTACTCCTCCAATTGACTGAAATGATGTCAATTAGCCTATACAAAGCTTCTAAAGCCATGACATAATTTTCCAAGCTGTTTAAAGGCACAGCCAATTTAGGGTATGTAAACCTCTGACCCACTGGAATTGTGAAATAATCTGTCTGTAAACAATTGTTGGAAAAATTACTTGTGTCATGCACAAGGTAGATGTCCTAGCCGACTTGCCAAAACTATAGTTTGTTAACAAGACATTTGTGGATTGGTTGAAAGACAAGTTTTTTATGACTACAACCTAAGTAAGTGTATGTAAACGTCTGACTTCAACTGTATGTGGGAACTCCTTCAAGACTGTTGGAAAAGCATTCCAGGTGAAGCTGGTCGAGAGAATGCCAAGAGTGTGCAAAGCTGTCATCCAGGCAAAGTTTGGCTACTTTGAAGAATCTCAAACAAAAAATATATTTATATTTTTTTAAACACTTCTTGGGTTAATACATGATTCCATATATGTTATTTCACAGTTTTGATGTCTGCACTATGATTCTACAATGTAGAAAAACATTTAAATAAAGAAAAACTCTGGAATGAGTCGGTGTGTCCAAACTTTTGACTGGTACGGTATATCTCTATCTCCCAACGCATAAACACACTAAACATGCACTATGACAACCCGAATGTCTCCTTCTGAACACACAACACATGCCCTGCCTCTCTCTCGCTCCAGCGCCATAACCATCAGCGCAGAAGCAGACAAACCGAGGGATCGATCGCAGGACGTTAGTCACCGTTTCACCAGGAGGAAGGGGCCCACTTCTACCCCTGATAAGAATCAGTTACATCCTTTGAAATAAATAAATAAACAAATAAATAACATCCAGTAGGACGCTGATTGGATTAAAGGGATAGGGGAAGGGCAGGCGAACCACCGTGAGGTATGGACAAACAAATTGGAAGAAGCACTTGGGCCGGAGAGTCCATTTTAGAGCATCACGGTATAATTTACACACGGAGGGGCGCGAGACGAATCTAATGTAATTTCCATCAATTTAGTTTTCTCTGTTCTTTTAGTGGTCGGCCGTTTAAAGCGTCTGGGATGGAGGACAGGCTTGCATTACAATGTGGGAGACAGACTGTTCACCGCACTGAGAGGCTGTGGTTTATGGCGTGATGACCTATAGTTTATCTAACGGCCCTGTACAGCTAGAGGGGAAGCCAAGCTACTTATAATGTGCTAGGCCTGCAGGAACAAGGTCTGGCCATGTCCAAATAGTGTGCAATAATCATTTCCTAGTCACATTTTCTTGGTGAGTACTGATTTGAAAGAAGCATGAATTGAAGAAAAATAGACTCCAACTTTCCTACCCTTTTGTGCTCCATTGCATAACATCTGTTCAAAGTCACAGGTTCTAGGCCCATTTCTAAATACATTGTGGCAGTGATATAACTTTATACAATATACTTTTACATGTTGTCAGACTTGAATAAACACTGAACCAAATAAACAAATAAAACTCATCAGCAAACTCTCAACCACACCTGAAACACTTCCTCAAAACAGCATGATCAGAAAATGGTTGTTGTCCAATCATACACAGGACCTTCAGGACAAAAGCACTCACCTCTACAGGTCTAAGGGGTGCTTTTATATGGTTCAGATGTTCACCACTGATTAGGGTCCCTTGGGAAACACGGTCGGTTCTTAACCTGTCACAGTATAGTAAGCTGATTGTTACACTCAGGGTTTAAATCAGTTTAGGTCAGGGCTCTCCAACCCTGTTCCTGGAGACCTACCGTCCTGTAAGTTTTCACTCCAGCTGGGGTTGGAGTAAAAACCTGCAGGAGGGTAGCTCTCCTGGAGACCCCATGGTTTAGGTTTTACATTTTTGTTGGGAAACAACTGTGGCCATTTTGACACTAAATCAATTCAACATTGTTAAATATACAATGTATGGCACATATTATCTATTCAATAGTTATGGTCTCCTATTCTAAGGTTGTGGAACTTACTTTCCCCATCAATTAAATGTTGGTTCCATCATGCCAGATTCTCCTCTCATTTTATGGCAGGTATACAAATCACCCACAGATTCTCCAGACAACAAGGCGTGATAGGAAAGAAATAAAGGGGAGCACTGCATAACAAGCGTTAAAATGATGATGAAATGTCATACAAGACCCCAAACACCCTGTATAAAATCTCCCCTCCTACTAAGGATAGTCCAACCTTGGGTGGAGGGAGTGAAAGTAACTTGATTTGATCAGGCTTAGGGTGGGCATGTAAGGAAATGAAAGGCCCGTCAAGCCGCTGTCATGCAGAATTAATTGTGCTTCCACAATGAACTACACAAAATCCATCATCATTTGATTAGAGGGTTTTGGAGGACCCCGAAGTGCTTTGCTGTCTATGCAATTTCCCACTCACCTCCCTATCTGAATGTCCAGGGGAGGGATAAGGATGTAATAAGGGTGTATGTGTGTGTGTGCGTGTGTGTGTGTGTGTGTGTGTGTGTGTGTGTGTTCAGTGGAAGGGGAGGACCATCCTCCTCAGTGAATTTCCTTAAAAATGAACAATATCACGTCACCAAATAATTCATTAAAACACACTGTTTTGCAATGAAGGTCTACAGTAGCCTCAACAGCACTCTCTGGGGTAACACCAGGTGTAGCCGGAGGACAGATAGTTTCCATCCTACTCTGGGTACATTGACTTCAATAAATAATCTACGAGGCTCATGGTTCTCACCCCATTCCATAGACTTACACAGTAATTATGACAACTTCCGGAGGACGTCCTCCAACCAATCAGAACTCTTGCAGCAGGAACTGACATGGTGTCAACCCAATCAAAGGATCAGAAAATGAATCTAGTACTGAAAGCATAAGCTACAGCTAACTAGCACTGCAGTGCATAAAATGTGGTGAGGGGAACATAGGGAACATGTAATGTAGTAGCCTAAACCTATCGATGTTACATTGAGCTGGGTGAATGGAATATGAATGACAGTCATCTAATATGTTATAGAAATAAGGCCATGCTGATAAAAAGAAAAATGTTCTCCCTCATCTTAAACAGAACCGACTGCCACTGTTCTGTGTACATGTTTTACTATATTTGTGAGTACCAGAAGTCCTCACAAGAATACAAACCAACTAAAACTCAGAAGTGAGGACATGTTGCCAGTCCTCACTTGTAAAAAGGCTATTTTAGGCTTAGGGGTTAAGTTTAGGGGTTATAGAAAATGGGATTTTGAATGAGAATCAATTGTTATTATTGGTTCCCAAAAAGTCCTCACAAGTATAGTAAGACATAGCTTTGTGTGTGTATGTGTTTTGGGTTTTACTACCCTTGTGGGGACAGAAATTCAAACAAGTGGGGACATTTCAACAGTCCTTTAGGGTTACAATTAGGGTTAGGGGCTTAAGGTTAGGGTTCGGAACAGAGCTCAAAGTGGTAGATGTACTGTCCAATGAAAATGCATGAATCCCTAGGAGATGGCACTCCGCTCCGTGACAGGTAGAATGAGGAACCCAGAACCATGCGCAGGGAAAACATGCCAGCAGAGAAGGTTAGGCACCCAACTCTGTTAGGTTAAGGTTAGGGCTCAACATTGGGGGAGGCTATATTCCTCACTGTCATGCAGACTGAGGAGAAAATGGAGAGAGGAGAAGGCGCCAATAGGAGTGGAGAGAGAACATCAAATAAAATGTTCATATTTTATTTGTCACATTCTGCACCTGTTTATGAAGTATAACATGGAAATGCTTACTCATGGGTCATTTTTCAACAATACAGAGTTAAAGAAAGATTTTTTTGAAATAGTGAATAGCAATAAAGAGTAAAAATAAAACGGCTACAATGCATGCGGAATGTTCAGACCCCTTGACTTTTTCCACATTTGTTACAGCCTTACTCAAAAATGTATTAAATTGTTTTTTTCCCCCCTCAATCTACACACAGTACCCCATAATGATAAAGCAAAAACAGTTTTTCAAAAACGAGAAAAACAGAAATATCACATTTGCATAATTATTCAGACCCTTTACTCAGTACTTTGTTGAAGCACCTTTGGCAGCAATTACAGCCTCGAGTCTTCTTGGGTATGACGCTACAAGCTTGGTACACCTGCATTTAGGGAGTTTCTCCCATTCTTTTCTGCAGATCCTTTCAAGTTCTGTCAGGTTGGATGGGGAGTGTCACTGTACAGCTATTTTCAGGTCACTCCAGAGATGTTCGATCTGGTTCAAGTCCAGGCTCTGGCTGGGCCCCTCAAGGACATTATGCTTACGGTCATTGTCCTGTTGGAAGGTGAACCTTCACCCCTGTCTGAGCTCCCGAGCACCCTGGAGTAGGTTTCCATCAAGGATCTCTCTGTAATTTGCTCTGTTCATCTTTCCCTCAATCCTGACTAGTCTCCCAGTCCCTGCCACTGAAAAACATCCCCGTAGCATGACACTGCCACACCATGCTTCACCATAGGGATGGTGCCAGGTTTCCTCCATATGTGACACTTAGCATTCAGGTCAAAGAGTTCGATATTGGTTTCCAGAGAATCAGAGACCAGGAAATCTTGTTTCTCAAGGTCTGAGAGTCCATTAGGGGACAATGGCAAACTCCAAGAGGACTGTCATGTGTATTTTACTGAGGAGTGGACACTACCATAAAGGCCTGATTGGTGGAGTGCTGTCGAAATGGGAGAAACTTTCAGGACAACCATCTCCACAGAGGAACTCTGGAGCTCTGTCAGAGTGAACCTCGGGTTCTTGGTCACCTCCCTGACCAAGGCCCTTCTCCTCTGATTGCTCAGTTTGGCCGGGCAGCCAGCTCTAGTTTGTGGTTCCAAACTTCTTCCATTTAAGAATGATGGAGGACACTGTTCTTGGCAACCTTCAATGCTGCAGAAATCTTTTGGTACCTTTCCCCAGATGCATGCCTTGACAAAATCCTGTCTTGGAGCTCTACAGACCATTCCTTTGACAACATAACTTTTTTGTTCTGACATGACTGTCAAATGTGGGCCCTTATATAGACAGGCGTGTGCCTTTCCAAATCATGTCCAATCAATTGAGTTTACCAGAGGTGGAATCCAATCAAGTTGTAGAAACATCTCAAGGATGATCAATGGAAACAGGATGCACCTGAGCTCAATTTTGTGTCTCAAATCAAATGTTATTTGTCACATGCGCCGAATACAACAGTGAAATGCTTACTTACAAGCCCTTAACCAACAATGCAGTTTTAAGAAAATACCCCCCAAAAAGTAAGAGATAAGAAAAACAAATAATTAAAGAGCAGTAGTAAATAACAATAGTGAGGCTATATACAGAATCACTTAAACAATTCCTAAACATGCAAATAAGGATATTACATTTTTCTACCATTGTGTACCTATTCAGCATACATCACCATGAAGAGAATGACAATTATTCATTTCTGTATAGTACAGATCAGGGACCCATGATGTCATTCTGTTAATCTACTTCACTGTAGTTCAATAACCAAATTAGATGTTTTCAAATGTAAGGGGTCATATCATAGCTGACACCCACCCCATTTTTTCTGTAGACATCTTTTCATCTCAATTCGGAGAAGATATTTAGCCGTTTTTGGAAAATATGGTCACATAAAAAACTGATATTTTACCAAATTGTACATCTGCACAGTTCTTTGAGTAAATGTATTTTTGTCAAATGTTCTGTGCAAATTGTTTAAAGTAGTCGTTGTGTATAGAGTTGTATGGTTTGTTTAACTTTACAATCAATGGTTCTTGTTTTGCATACTTTTAAAGTGTACAATCTGAGTCTCGGGGTCATTCTGGTAGCATGGAATTGACCAATTAGAACAGATGGTCACCTCTCTTTCACAAACAACCCTTATCATGGCAAGATGGCCATGTGAGAATCATGTTACGGGCGCGTGGTAATTGTATCTGTTGTTTTATGACAATTATTTCTCAGTTCCATGAAAGTTTCAAAAACCACGTTATTAACGTGTAGACAGAGCGTCAGGATGGTTGCACACGTTCCTGTACTGTCATCAATTGTTCAACTGAAACCAAAGAGGGCGCTAAACTACAGATAGTGGTCTAAAACACTGCATCTCAGTGCAAGAATCGTCACTGCAGTACCTGGTTCTAATCCAGACTGCATCACATCCGGCCGTTATTGGGAGTCCCATAAGGTGAAGCACAATATTGGCCCAGCGTCGTCCGGGTTTGGCCGGTGTAGGCCTTCATTGTAAATACGATTTTGCTCTTAACCGATTATATAAAGGTACAGTAGTCCCACCCTGATGTAATGCTGCTAGCCACCAGAAGATGGTGACAGAGGCTTATAAATGCAGGGATGGAGGTCACCAACTACAATGCTACTTATTGCTTTGATTAAATGTTATGAAGACCTATACAGTAGGGTGTGATTCTACTACAATATACTGTTGGACAAAATTAACGTGGCAGTTTAGGATAATTATGTTAAGGTTAGGAAACGGGTTAGGGTTAGCTAAAATGCTCTCCTAACCTGCTATGAACGGTCACTTCCGGTCGTAGCTATACTCCATCTAGTCACAACCCCCTAGATGGGAATATGTACTCTTAATTACTGCGAGATTCCGGCATTTTAGCAATGCTACAGTACCTGTAGACTTCTAGTTTTAGCGCTAATGCTAGTTAGCATTGTCTCACGAAACTACCGCTCAGTTCCTTCATACTACACACAGAGACATACAAATGCTATCCATGTGTTCATCTGACTCCGGGGAAGTAAATTCCAAAATGTCACCGTATCCCTTTAACTTCTACCTAGTACAGCCAGGCAACTATAGGCCTTCCCTCTGAGTCTAGTTCCTCTCAAGGTTTTTTCTTTCTTGGGAGTTTTCCTTTACCGTTGTGTGACAATTGATGATGTAAAAGGGCTTCATGATTCAACTTTGATTGATTCACAATTATACCTGTTATAGGAGGAAGGACAGGAGCTAGGGAATAAAGAGCTAACATCTGAAAGGAAGGCCCGCTGCAGGGAGTGGCATGTCGACGGCCCTGCTGCTGCTCAGTCATCAGGAGATGTACCGAGACAAGGAGCTAACATCTGAAAGGAAGGCTCGCTGCAGGGAGTGGCATGTCGACGGCCCTGCTGCTGCTCAGTCATCAGGAGATGTACCGAGACAAGGAGCCAAACATTGAGGAGTGGTCTTGGTCCCCGGCTGATGACCCTGTAGCTGGTCTGTTGGAGGTGCGATAGGCAGAGATGCCCAGCAGGTAAACTTTGATCTTTCTATATAAAGTATGTCAGCTGAAGAGAACCCATTCCCGTTAACATCAATGACTTAGGGAAGAGTTGCAGGGGGAATGGTACACACTAAAAGTTCTATTCTTGCTGCACCAGACCAAATTCAAATAGATTTCATTTCCTGTGCACATGTCTTTACCATAAGAAAGTGGGCACATACATTTATTTGACCTTTATCTTACTAGGCAAGTCAGTTAAGAACAAATTCTTATTTTCAATGACGGCCTAGGAACAGTGGGTTAACTGCCTGTTCAGGGGCAGAACGACAGATTTGTACCTTGTCAGCTCGGGGGTTTGAACTTGCAACCTTCTGGTTACTAGTCCAATGCTCTTAACCACTAGGCTACCCTGGCGCCCCATGTGTGTTGTGTGTACATGAATCTGTGGGTTAGTCTCCGTTTGAGACGGCACAGCCAGGGTAATGGAGTGGTATTTGAGCAGTCGTATCAGAGGCTGACCCTGACTCCACAGTCTCTCCCTCTCACCAAACAGACAACCTGGTCACCATTGTAAACGTCCATCACACATTAACCACATCTGCTCTGTGTGTGTGTGTGTGTGTGTTGCATGCTCTAGAGGGGCTCGCAAAAGATCAGAGTTTGTCCCAATCGCCACTGGGGTGGAGCATTTGACCCAAAAGGTGAGGTCAAAAGGGCATCATCGGACCAGTACCCACAATTCACCACTCAACTAAGCAACAGTTGATTGAACTTGAGCATAGTGTGTATGTTGGTTTCCCCTACTGTCTAGCCTATTTCACAACAGAAATATTAATTTACTTCAATATTTCAATTGAAGCCAAACTATTTTAGTTGGGGGACAAAATTGTATCATAAGTAACGATATATGGTAAACCATGCATATGAACTGTGTGTTTGTTGTGTGTCAATACGTACATATGTGTTGGACAGCACTCATCACCTGATTGGTCCTTTTGAAAGTTCAGAGGTCACTGGATTTCCTGGAGTCTGATAAAGCTTAGCAAGGGGAGGTAATTTAACCAATTGAATTGGGAAAAAGACAATCTGATCTGGAGTGTTTGTCTTACTCTCTGGTTTCCTGGCAACCGTGTAGAACCTTGTCACTTTGTCTGTGTGTGTGTGTGTGTGTGGGTGCATGCGTGCGTGTGTGTGTGGGTGCGCGTGTGTGCGTGCGTGCAAAAGAGAGAGAGAAAGAGGGGTTACCCATTAACAGCCAGGTTATTTAAGATGACTTTGTCTTGCTTTATTTGAAGTAAAACCTTCGCTTCACACCATCCCTTCTTTTTAATCTCTCTCTCTCTCTCTCTCTCTGTCTCTCTAGTGATTAGCACTAATCTTTGTTTGCAGAGTTATCCTCTGAGAGACGGACACAGTTAAGCGGCTATAGGGGTCAGGTGTATGTTTGCTTCTCACCTTTCTTATCGCTTCCCAAGTTTGCCATCTACCCAGAGGGCCTTTGCTCTCCATTTTCTCTCTCTGTCTTTCTCCATTTCTCCCTCTGTCTCTCTCTCTCACATTCAGTATGATAGATAAGGAAGTTGTTGTGTCCGTAGGCACTGTGTGTAATAAACAGGTGAAAAGGTATGTATCGTTGCAGTTGGGCCTTGTATGTTGGCTGACAAGTTCTTTTGAAATGGTGACGTGTTTGTGTTTTCTTCAGCGGTTTGTGTGTGTATACTGGGGATGAGTATGCCGTTTTGCTTTGTTAGACCTTCATATCAAAGTATAGCATCTTCCCTCCATTTTCTATTATCATGACCCCTCTCTAATCTTTGTATGGGTCGAAGGTCACCGGACATGCTCACTACGTCTCCATATCTTCTTTTACTCACTCAGGGGTGACTGCCCCCGGCCATGGTTCGTCGTTCATCGCTTCTCTTTCTCTTTCTACCCCCTTCCCTTCCCTCTCCTCTCTGTCATCACAGATACCCTGGTGTCCCCCCTGACCTTCTGAAACCCCCTTTGGACCCCCCCCCCTCCCCCCACTGCTCCCTTGTCTTTCCCCCTGCCCACCCCAGTTCAGGGGCTATCAGACTCATCACAGTTCTTCTGTCATCATCTTCATTCATCAAAAGAGAAGAGAGTTATAAGAGCCCCTCTCTCAACCAATGGCCTTTCCCCATTCAACATGTCTCCCAACCTCTTGGTTTTCTTCTGCCAATTACCTCTCTGTTCAAGCCTCTTTAGGTTGATCTCCACCAATCATGTCTCTCCATCTATGGCCTGTGTTGGTCTTAGTCTGTCCACCAATGACCTGTTTCACTTCAATATGTCTCTTACCCTTTGAATGCAACCTGCTAACACACATACAGTACATACACATGAGAGCATGGTGATGTGTGTGTTTGGTTGAGTGCGTGAGAGCAGACCCTGTCCTTGTCCAATCATGTCTTCCCTGCATCACAACAGACACGGCGTCTAGAGAGAGAGGGCAGGAAAAGAGCAAAGTGATAAATTAGATGGCCCAATGCGCCATCAAACTGTCACATAGAACTGAACAACACACACGACTCCATTTTGAAAGAAAGTAATGAAACCCCAAATGAAGTGCAGGATGCGAAGAGTCCTCTAGTGTTATTCAGTAGACGCTGGGTAACAGAAAGTATGTGTGTGTGTGTTTGCGTGCGTGGGTTTTGGTTGGGGTGCGGGGGTGGCTATGGAAATGTTTATTAGGTGAGAATGAGTTAAACCTAACAAGTTTGAAGTAACACTCGTGCTTGTTACTGAAATAGCCACAGGAAAACACAAAGTTCCATGGAACAGCACACCATTCCAAGTGTATTGACCCACAACTAGAAGTTTGCGTAATTGCTTCAGATGCTAAATGATGTTTAGGGGGAGACATATTAGAAAGAAAAATACTAGAACGAGGAGCGGTAGCAGGGCGATAGCTCCACCCCCCTTTCGTTGCAAGCTACGGGCAAGTCTATGGGTCAAATGTTCCCTCCCTTTTTAGAAATATCCAAAATCAAGATTTGTCAAAGTGATCAGTGTGTCACAGGACCAAAATCCCTTGTTAATCATCACATTCCACAGTCTGTTGACAGACACTACGATACCAGTTATGTTACGTGCTCTCTGTCCACGAGAGATTATCCATCTGGTGTGGATGGAAAGGGGTGCTGACAACATCAAAGTGGTGGCTTCAGTTCCTGCATGTGCCAACCACGTCTAAGAGCAGCATCAAATTGGGCCCTATGATCAGACCTGCTACAAGCATTCAATATTGCACCCTCTAATACACCCAAGAAAACTGACGTGGAAGGATGGATGGAAGGGATCTGGTGCCACCTCTCTCTCACCTTCATCACCCCTCTTCACTTCACCCCTCAACTTCCTGTGACCGTATCCCCTTTCTGAGGGCGTGGTGTCAGAGTTGATCTATTAGCCCCCTGAAACCCCTCCCCATCCCCAGTTAGCCCCAATCGTGCCTGTAAGGGTTGCCCCGTGCAAGGCATCGTGGACTGGGGGGCCGAGGGGGCAAGAGAGAGGGCAAGGCTGGGACAGCAGCTGTCATCACTCTAACAGCCCCAAACCCATCGCCCCGGGGGGATGGGAGTCCCTTCGATGCCCCCTACTGACTCTCTGCTACCCTAGATGAAACTACAGCATATAACCAACACCGGGCACAGGACGTCAGAAAGTCACGTTGGCCGGTTGGTCAACTCACTGGGACACATGTAAACAAACAAAGATGCACGCACACACACATACACACTCCCTACACCCCCCACAACCCCAATACAAACTACACAATACAGAAAACCTTGGTCCTGTCCCAAAGTGCTCGTTGGGCTACCGTCGGCTCTCTGATTGGTTGAGATCCCGCCTCTGCCCTGACCTTTGGGCTGTAGGTTAATCTACCCCCGGGGTCAAGGCTGGGTCACCATGGCGATGTAATGACTTCCTCCTAATAAGGTTTGATGTATGGTCGTACTGATAGGCCCCTGCGATGACCACTCTGTCACCCCGATGCTAGGTTCAGGAGTCTAATTCCTCTCCAAATACGAGGCTCGGATCTGTTTATCTCAGAAAATGAGAGAGATACACCAACTAAGTTTGATTCCAGGGTCCATTCAGAAAATTAACTGACATTTCAATTCAAGAATGAAAAAATCCTCATAGAAGATATTTGGAATTTCAATTCATGTCCTGATTTGACTGAACTGAAATGGTATTGACCTCGACTGGTTTATAATGCTTTATTATTCTTTAGAAAAGTATTTATACATTTAAAGGCTGACGACATGGAATCATTACACAGAGAGAGACAACATGTACCACAACAGCAACATGTATCCTCCATAAGGATGTTGATTAATGGTGGACAATTGTGTTTAAACCAGATTTTGTGCCAAAATAGCCTTGAAAGTGTCAGGTTTTATGGTTGGACATTTAATCAACTTGCGTGATTGGAAGAATGATTGGTCTACAGACGAACGATCCTGGCAAATAACCTGAGACTGGACACAGAGTAGATGAGCAGGCTTCTCTTAATGGATTAGTTTAGGGTAATAACAACAAAGAATACAGGGCCCTTTTCTTTGAACAGAACTTCAGCTCTTGGACCTTTTACTGGAATTGTCCAACAACCAAACATTTGTTTGGTCTGTTGTCATCATTAAAAGGACACTGTTACCGTAAGATCATCAAGGCATATTGAGGTAGGACATTTCACAGCATCTTCTTGTAATGATGAACCCCACCCTTTAGGAGCTTGTCAGGAGCGACACACACACGCACACACGCACACACACACACGCACACACACACACACACACACACACACACACACACACACCAACAGGTATTAGACTGACATTAACACTCACACACAGATGCACATACAGGTGTAGGATCTTAATTTGATCACCCTGTTGCAGGAGAACTTTCCTGCAATGCAGGAAATGTAAAACTTGTAGTGTATTTCAGGTTTGAAAAGGCTTCTGAGTTTTTGACATTTCTAACTTGATTTTCCCTCGCGAGAAATGCATCAACCCCTACAAAAGTGTCCATTCATTATAATCCACAGAATAATTCAAATGTCCTGTTGAGGCAGGATTATTTTCCTGCTGTAGCAAACTGGCTCAAATGAAGATCCTACATCTGTTCACAAAGCTAGGTTACGTCCTTGTCTGGACTGTGCCGTCATGGTGATAAAGTCGGTGCTGACTCACTGCACATTATGCCTGTGGCACGTGAGAGGGACACTGGATACTAAAAAGTCATCACTATGGAATTTCCAGAGCACACTACTCTTTAATGTAATACTGCACTGGGAGAAGGAGAGGGGGGGAGACCAACACAAAGGATGGATGATGGCGACAGAGAGAATAGAGAGAAAACATTTTTTTTGCAGAGAGTTAGAAGAGACATAAATAGAGAGAGAAAGGGATAGAGGCGTAGAGATAGATATGTAGAATGAGAGAGAAAGGGATAGAGGCGTAGAGATAGATATGTAGAATGAGAGAGAAAGGGATAGAGGCGTAGAGATAGATATGTAGAATGAGAGGGGAAGTGAGAGGCGTAGAGATAGATATGTAGAATGAGAGAGAAAGGGATAGAGGCGTAGAGATAGATATGTAGAATGAGAGGGGAAGTGAGAGGCGTAGAGATAGATATGTAGAATGAGAGAGGAAGTGAGAGAGAGAGCTTCCAGCTTGTTGCTCTATTGAATATGGATGGCTGTAGGTGTGCGGCTGTACTGCCTCCGCCCAGTAGATGGCGATACATTGACACCCATGCAGACCAAAATGAAGCCAGCACAAAACAACTCAATGCAGTAGGAGTCATAGAAGTGGTCATCAAACCTGGTCCTGGAGAACTTCAGAATGTCCCTAGTTAGTACAAACTGCAAAGGAGTATAGTGCACACTACGCTACACAGTTGATGGCCTGATCTTGCAGCTGCTCAAATGAAGAATTTCTATCAAAGGGTCCTCTGGTTCCATGGGCAATGTTAGTTAAATCAGATCAAAAAAATGAGGTCTGGAACATGTTTGAATTTGTATGGTCGCCGATGTCTCTTCCATTGAACTTTCCGCCATCGGCTTTGCAACCATTGGTAAAGCCTGGTATCACAGCTGTATCGTGTCTTGTAGGATGAAGAGTACAAGAGAACAGAAGCTGTGGCCAAAGACAGACTTTAGTCGCAGAAGATTGTTTCAGCTTTATGTGTCACCCAGGGCAAAGAGGACTAAGTAAGTATGTAAGGATGAATAGTATAGTGAATGTATGGTGCACAACTTCAATCACCACATCTCCTCGCCACTCATAGTAAGGAAGTGAAGTTGATTAATATCCCTGCTTCCCATATGCTTCCAGAAATGTTTATGGAAAACCATAGCAAATGGGTGCTTTTAGTGATATGTCTTTTCAATGAATGAGAATAGCTGGGTGCCTGTAGGGCTACATCATTTTCATGGCTTCAATGTAAATTGACCAATGTAGGCAAATCACACAAACGCACATACACATTGTCCTACTGGTATGTGGGAGAAAAACGGCAACATCCTCTGTCCGGCAACAATGGCCGCCGTTCTCTCAGTGAGTGGGAACAGAGAGGAGGACAGGTGTCCTTTCCACCAGCTGGACCAGGGACACAGAGAGGGAGAGAAGGAGGAAAAGAGAGAGAAAGGGGACTGAGGGAGAGAGGGCATCTGTTTCCCGTCTGGGACACATCTGGAGGAAGAACAAACAAGGAGTTGAACCGCACCGGGCCGTGAGGGGAAACGGTAGGAGTACCTGTCACATACACTTCCTGGGGAAAATAATACTGCTTCCTCTCTCTCTCACTCTCTCTGAGTAGGAAAATCACTGCTTGGTTGCTAAGAGACAATGATGGGTGTGCGGGCTACAGAGTCATGGTCACACAGTGTTTCATCCACAGCAGCTCTCATAACTGCATGGTTTCAGGCTAGCTACCCCTATCCGAGGTATAACAAGACACAACCATGTTTTTCCATATTTCTAATGTCTCCCATATATGAAATGGATGGTTGTGTAAAAATATTTTACTGCAAAAGTAGTTCAATTGATAGATATTGTGACACACACCCTTAACTCAAAAAGTGCAGAATAATGCCTGGCTGGAGGGGGGTGTCACAACGTCCGCCGAAGTCGGTCCCTCTCCTTGTTCAGGTGGTGTTCGGCGGTCGACGTCACCATCTTCTAGCCAACGCTGATCCATTTTTAATTTTCCATTGGTTTGGTCTTGTCTTCCTTCACACCTGGTTCCAATTCCATCAATCCCATGTTGTGTATTTAACCCTCTGTTTCCCCTCATGTCCTTGTCAGATGGTTTGTTTTTATGTTCGTGTATTATGTATTGGTGCGCGACGGGTTCTTGTTCCCACTTTTATTTATCTTGTATTTTTGGTTTTGGAGTATTGTTAAGTTTATTAAACTCCATTTATACCAAGTTCGATTCTCCTGCGCCTGACCTCCCTGCCACCTACACACACACACACACGTTGTTACAGGGTAGGCCACAAACTCATGTAACCCAATATTGCAACCATTGATATTGCTAAAATTTGGAATACACGTAGTCAATTGTCTGCCCTACATAGAGAAACAAACAACATGAGGATATCTTAAAGCATTTTGGAAATATAGACCTGTAAACACACAGATACAATAGGCAGAAATTATTAAGATACACTTAACTCTTTGGTAGCTTTCCAAGTGAAATTTGCTCTCATTCAGTGCTATATGGTCCTGCCTGACAAAAATGCACACAGTGACACATTTCTTGATGTTGTGGCTATTGTAATTGGCTGTAAGGAAAACAAGTGGTTTCAGACATCGACATTTCCTTTTTGGGGTCCAAGGTTCCTGAAAGGATGTTGTATCTTTAGCCTCTAGTCTTACAATTAAGCCAAAGGAGCAATCACAGATTATCTTTATATTTTGCCTCAAATCCAATATGGCATCAAAAATGGCTGCTATAGTAACATTTGATGAAGGTTAAATCACCTGTAAATATGATTTTTCTCAATTGAGGGATTTTTTCAACACTCTATTCTGTATCCAATATGGCCAACATGATTGAACCTTAGTCTGCACATAAGTAGCATTTGTTCATTTTGTGTTGTGTTATTCTGTCTTTAAAATGGTTTCGTAAGGATCTTGCTATATCGAGGGTAGGAGTTGCACAGTCATGGCTCTGTTGTGTTTGGATAGCCGAAGCCAACTCATTTTTCAAATGTGTGTTCATGTTTTAATCTCAGTCACACACTTACAGCATATCAACATTGGGAAATTCCACAAAATATAACAAGCCTGGAAAACAACCATAACACAACAGTCAGCTACTCTAGTAGTGTATATATACAGCCCTCTTTTCCCCGCTAAAACAAAGCATGTAAGGTTGATTCAAAGTCTTTGAGGTGACCAGGACATGAGTGAGTTCTTAAAGGGTGAAGAAACAAAGTAGCCAGTGGTGGTTGTAGTTCTGGGACCTGACCAGCTTGCACAGCTAACGGGTCATTCTGGGACCTGACCAGCTTGCACAGCTAACTGGTCATTCTGGGACCTGACCAGCTTGCACAGCTAACTGGTCATTCTGGGACCTGACCAGCTTGCACAGCTAACTGGTCATTCTGGGACCTGACCAACTTGCACAGCTAACTGGTCATTCTGGGACCTGACCAGCTTGCACAGCTAACTGGTCATTCTGGGACCTGACCAGCTTGCACAGCTAACTGGTCATTCTGGGACCTGACCAGCTTGCACAGCTAACTGGTCATTCTGGGACCTGACCAGCTTGCACAGCTAACTGGTCATTCTGGGACCTGACCAGCTTGCACAGCTAACTGGTCATTCTGGGACCTGACCAGCTTGCACAGCTAACTGGTCATTCTGGGACCTGACCAGCTTGCACAGCTAACTGGTCATTCTGGGACCTGACCAGCTTGCACAGCTAACGGGTCATTCTGGGACCTGACCAGCTTGCACAGCTAACTGGTCATTCTGGGACCTGACCAGCTTGCACAGCTAACTAGTCATTCTGGGACCTGACCAGCTTGCACAGCTAACTGGTCATTCTGGGACCTGACCAGCTTGCACAGCTAACTGGTCATTCTGGGACCTGACCAGCTTGCACAGCTAACTGGTCATTCTGGGACCTGACCAACTTGCACAGCTAACTGGTCATTCTGGGACCTGACCAGCTTGCACAGCTAACTGGTCATTCTGGGACCTGACCAGCTTGCACAGCTAACTGGTCATTCTGGGACCTGACCAGCTTGCACAGCTAACTGGTCATTCTGGGACCTGACCAGCTTGCACAGCTAACTGGTCATTCTGGGCAAGCTGCAGCGACCAAGGTAGTATCCTTCCTGTATGGCTGACGGGGTATTGGGGCTGTTGGCTGATCAGTTTCCATTTCTACAGTTCATTATAGGCAGTCAGTTGATGCAGCAGACCCATCGACTAACTGAATTGTTATCCCAGCCTGAATGATGCTTGGGATACACCAGTAGTGGAATGGCTGGTTGTCTGGTTGTGAAGCAAAGGGGTGTCACAAACAGACTTGCCTTCAGATCTTTCCAACGCCTAAGTGGCCTGTGTTAGGAGTGTTTTTATGTTGAATGTGGCAAAAAGTCCTGCATGTCACATCCTAGTCAGAGTGTACTGTAGCTAGGTCATGGACTATGACTAAGAAGCATTGGTTGTAAGGGACATAGCACAGCTTCACACACAGAGCCTTCGGAAAGTATTCAGACCTCTTCACTTTTTCCACATTTTGTTACGTTACAGCCTTATTCTAAAATGGATCAAATATTTTTTTCCCCACAACAATCTACACACAATACCCCATAATGACAAAGTGAAAAGAGGTTTTTAGATAAGTATTCAGACCCTTCGTTATGAGACTCGAAATTGAGCTCAGGTGCATCCTGTTTCCAATTATCATCCTTGAGATGTTTCTACAACTTGATTGCAGTCCACCTGTGGTAAATTCAATTGATTGGACATTATTTGGAAAGGCACACACCTGTCTATATAAGTTCCCACAGTTGACAGTGCATGTCAGGTGTTTTTTTACCCAATAAATTACTGGGTTGTTATACATATGTTTTTCTAGGTTACAGTTTATTCACCGTTAGTCAGCACCTCTAGACTAAATCATTTTCTCTGGGTGTGCTTTTGATTAGAGCAAAAACTAAGCCATGAGGTCGAAGGAATTGTTCGTAGAGCTCTGAGACAGGATTGTATCGAGTCACAGATATGGGGAAGGGTACCAAAAAATGTCTGCAGCATTGAAGGTCCCCAAGAACACAGTGGCCTCCATCATTCTTAAAATGGAAGAAGTTTGAAACCACCAGGACTTCCTCGAGTTGGCCACCCGGCCAAACTGAGCAATCAGGGGAGAAGGGACTTGGTCAGGGAGGTGACCAAGAAACCAATGGTCACTCTGACAGAGCTCCAGAGTTCCTCTGTGGAGATGGGCGAACCTTCCAGAAGGACAACCGTCTCTGTAGTACTCCACCAATCAGACCTTTATGGTAGAGTGGCCAGACGGAAGCCACTCCTCAGTAAAAGACACATGACAGCCCGCTTGGAGTTTGCCAAAAGGCACCTAAAGGACTCTCAGACCATGAGAAACAAAATTCTCTGATCTGATGAAACCAAGATTGAACTCTTTGGCCTGAATGCCAAGTGTCACATTGGAAGATAAACCAGGCAACACTCGTCACTGTGCCAATACCATCCTTGGTGAAGCATAGTGATGACAGCATCAAGAGGTGGGGATGTTTTTCAGCGGCAGGGACTGGGAGACTAGTCAAGATCGAAGGAAAGATGAACGGAGCAAAGTACAGATAGATCCTTGATGAAAACCTGATCTCAGGACCTCAGACTGGGGCGAAGGTTGACCTTGAGAGAATGCTAAGAGTGTGCAAAGCTGACATCAAAGCAAAAAGTGACTATTTGAAGAATCTCAAATATAAAATATATTGGAACACCTTTTTTGGTTACTACATGATTCTATATGTGTTATTTCATAGTTTTGATGTCTTCACTATTATTCTACAATGTAGAAAATAGTCAAAAATAAAGAAAACCCCTTGAAAGAGTAGGTGTTCGAAATCTTTTGACAGTTAGTGTACTGTACATATGAGGACAATGCAATGCAATTTCAAGATGACATTTTGTCTGTTGACATGTGGCAGTCCAGTTGCAGTGTCTCTGTCTCTAGTAACTGCCTGAGGGGAGGACTGATGGTGGAGATGCCTATCAAGGGAGATTCGGGATGGCATTGACATTGGAGAGGTGAAATTCCTATAACATATGAAGGTCCAATAAGTGAATGGCCTTTCTTGTCAACGAGTGTCAGGTTGTGTTGGTTCATTGTAGTGAACATCTGCCTTATGTGCTTGTCATGTGTGGTTGTGTCCTCCCCATGTACCATAACTGTCACCAAGTCAATGTATATGGCAACTCCAGGACAGACAGCCAGCATGGTGGACATGATTGTCTGGAAGAAGCAATGTGCCTGCTCAACCCAAATAGGATCAGAGTGCAACAGAACATCCCAATGTGCATCACAAATGCAGTTGAGCCAGCAGACGTATTGGACAACCAATAAATCAAAGCTCACTTCTAAATGATAAGGAGGTGACTTAAGAGGCCAATCCTGGAAGGGCAAGTTACACCACAGCGGGGGCAAGTTGTGGTGCTAGTGAGAAAGTGTCAGAGTCCAGGGTTGGGTTCTCTTTCCTTTTCCTATTTGCCTCATTGGTCCTCAAAGAGACTCATGACTTGGAATAGTGAGTGTTGCAATGCCAAGCAGTCTGCTGCCCAGACAAAGATGTTTGAGTGTATATGGTGAGCATATTGGGTACAGGTCGTAAGTACAGTACACAAATCTGAAAAATGTCTCATTTAAAACATGTACATATACAGGTGATTAAACCATAATTTTCATGGTAATGTGGCAGCCATATTGGATCTGGAGTCAAATCTAGGGAGGCCCCCTAATGTAATTGCAAGAGTAGGGGCTAAAGATACAAATACCTAAGCTCATGTAACCCAAAATGCAAGTTCTGATATTGCACAAATTTGGAATGAAAGTTGTTTATTAAGTTTAGGGGGTGTTTTCCTTCGAGCAAATTACAATAGCCACAACATTAAAATGTGTTACTGTATTTATTGTTGTCAGACAGGACCCTACAGCACTGAATGAGAGCAAATTTGACTTGGAAAGTTGTCTACCAGAAAGTTAAGGGGGCGTGTCACAATTTCTATCAATTTAACCACTTTTGCAGTAACATTTTTTAATACAACTATGCATTTCATATATGGAAGACCTTAGACATACAGTATGGAAAAACATGATTGGAAGACCTTAGACATACAGTATGGAAAAACATGATTGGAAGACCTTAGACATACAGTATGGAATAACATGATTGGAAGACCTTAGACATACAGTATGGAAAAACATGATTGGAAGACCTTAGACATACAGTATGGAAAAACATGATTGGAAGACCTTAGACATACAGTATGGAAAAACATGATTGGAAGACCTTAGACATACAGTATGGAATAACATGATTGGAAGACCTTAAACATACAGTATGGAAAAACATGATTGGAAGACCTTAGACATACAGTATGGAAAAACATGATTGTACTTTGTTATACCTCGGGTGTCTTTTTTAGGATTGGCCACTATTAGTGAGCGTGTGTGTGTGTGCGTGTGAGTGAGTGGCGCTCTTGTGTGTGTGTGTGTGTGTGTGTGTGTGTGTGTGTGTGTGTGTGTGTGTGTGTGTGTGTGTGTGTGTGTGTGTGTGTGTGTGTGTGTGTGTGTGTGATAGTCATATATTTGAGCTTTTATAATGGCCAAGATGAGGGTTTGAAGAGGGTGCGTGGAGTTCAAGGACCAATTGAAAGAGTGCATAATAGATAAAGAAAGAAAGAGAGAGAGAAAGTGAGAGAGAGAGAGAGATAGAATTGGCCAGAAAATCATTGTGAGATATTGCATTTATGGATTTGCGAATAAGAGAGCTGGACATGGAGAGACCGGTAGAGAGAAAAAGCCAGTTAGAGAGAGATGAGGAGAGGTTTGAGAAAAAGCAAGCGAGAGAGGTGGACAGAGATTAAACAAAAGTAGAAGGAAAAAGTGGACAAAGAAGCAGGGAAGGAGAGAGAGAGAGATGGAAAAGAGAGGAGGGGGAGTGGAGGATTTCCTGATTTGTTTGTTCCTCTCACACACTTTTCTTCCTGGCCGGCTGTATTTAGACTTCCTCTTCCCCTGGGGCTATTCTGAGACACCTCACTCACTGCTGTTGTTCCCCAGACAGCTCTGATTACCCCTCAGCATACTGGGCTGGTGTGTGAGTACGTGTGTGCATGCGTGCGTGTTTGTGTGTGTTTGAGTTTGAGCGACTGGGTGAGTATTTAGAAGTGTGGGTGCTGCAACACAATTGAATGGGAGGAGTATGCCCCCCAAACTCATTAGCGGATAATTACCTTTTTTCATTTGTGTGTGTGTTGAAAGACTGAAAGAAAGAAAGAAAGAAAGAAAGAAAGAAAGAAAGAAAGAAAGAAAGAAAGAAAGACAAAAAGAAAGAAGAGAGGACATCAAGAGAATGGCAGCAGGTGCGATCAAAAAAAATACCCACATCACAGGTGCCACAAAACAGCGGATCTTTGAGTTTTGGGATCCCAGTTGGCTCTAGTCTCTGTGTGGAAAATGAGGAGGCCAATGCTGAACCCACAGGTGCAGAGGCCTGAGAAATAGCCCATTGACTAATACACACGAGGCACTGAGGCAACAATCATAGGATGTGCTATGCTCTGAGAGGCTGTTAGCGCTCTCTCTTTCACACACACACGCACACACACACACATGCGTGTGTGTGTGTGCTTACAACAGACCTGCAGTGGGAACCCCCATCTGGAACCTTCTACCCTCTCTTCCTGTTTACCATGATTGCCTACGTACAGATCTGAAGGCCATGTCCCCCTTAACAACAACACCCTTCCTCTCCAGTCAGTCTATGTCCTTTATGTAAGTGCTTCCCAAGCCATTTTGCATTGTGATCCACCTTTAAGCATTGTGGTCCACCTTTAAGCATTGTGGTCCACCGAAAGCCTATTGAATTTATGTGACTCCCCAAACAGTTCCAATGTGGTCCATTTTGAATAGCACTGAAAACACGAGTTAAATGCAGAATGTCTAATACTTTCAATGTGATTGATCGAACCATTAGCTGAAAAGAAGCCGAAATAAACAAGTCCAAACATGTAGCTGTCTAGGGGTTGAGCTGGTCTAAAGCAGAAGTCAGTGTAGTTGTTGATAGAGCTGCTGCTTTGATGACACTAACATTTCCCCCTGTCAGACTTCTGCTTTGGCAGACTGGGAGCTCTCTAATCGGCACACTGAATCACTGTGTTCCTCAATCTAAAGGAGGGAAGAATAGACAGGAAAGGTCAAGAATCCTTTCCTCCTAAAGTCTGAAATAGTCAAATATAGTGGAGGGGCCATATTTGCATATTACTAATCTGAAATAACCTCCTCTCCTTGTTTCCTTTCCTTCCAGAATGCAGATCAATAAGGACGACTAAATAATTGTGCTCATCAAGGAGAAAAGGAAAATAAGCCATTCAATACAAATGGGACACAGTTTTGAACCTGTTGAGGAAAGAATGGCTAAGAAAGAAACCATTTTAGAGTATTGTTGAGTTTTTATATGTGTGCACCAAAACTACCCTGGGTTTGTCCATGCAGCGGACAAAGGGGAGAAAGCAGACAGACACAAACAGATGTTCATGTTAACGATCCATTTCAGTATTTCTCTCAGCCGCTTAAATAGCGTGAAAGAAGACATCATGTCAAAAAAGGGAAAAAATCATGTCCTTACCACGTCTGGACCATTAAACTGGATCCAAAAATGTTTGTGGTTCGAAAAATGAAAGCAAAACCAGGCCTCAAAACCGACCTCGCATGGTATGTCACACAAACATTCACACATAAAGTAGTTATTTTCACCCTTTTCTGCAAACTCACTCACTGATCTGCTTGCAAGTTACCCAGGCACAAATCTAGGATCAGCTCAACCTCTTCATTGTTTAACTGTTAACCATTGGAGGGGAAACCACAAAACTGAACTTAGATCAGTGTCTAGGGGCAACTTCATTTTACTTCGACTGGGCTCAGGAGGGGGGTTGGTTGAGCTGTCAGAGGGCCGGATTAACTCTTTACACTCGTACCCGTACGAGTGTAAAGTGGCAGACTTGGCTGACAGACGTTCTCAACTTGATTACTGCATGCTACCAGAAGTTGCCCTTATTCCTCCCGCTAATTGGGAAACTTTTGCTAATTTTGTCTGGATGAGGGAAATGCTGTAAATTAAGAGGACTCAATGTATTTTGAAAGATGAAACGTTGAGGATTATAATAAATACCACTTTGATGGTCAAGCGAGCCAAACAAATGTGAGCCCAAATGTGCATTTCACAATTCCATATCATAAAACTCGTGTCAGATACAGTGTCAGCGTTTATGATCACCATGTTAGATGTACAGTTACAAGATGACATGGCGTTATGACCTGGGTTATTCTGAACAGAAGGAGCCTATCTGTTTGTCTATTGTGAAGAAAATCTGGCGCAGAGCACTGAATGCATGACTCCTCTCTATGTGCACCAAAATGACCAGCTGTATCTCTGAATTGCCCTGTGAAAGCCTAACACTGTAAGATCATATTTTATAACAGCGATTCATATTGGCCACCTGACCAAGATTGGGATTTATAATGGACCGTTTTTGGATTGCGTAAACAACAACAGTAAGTATAAGATGGCGGGGATGCATGGCTGTGTTCCAAACAAAGTGCTCTTGCTCTAGTTCCTCAACGGCACAGCTAGGAGAGCTCAAAAAAGTACCTTATAGTTGAAGACGCTTCCTTAAAAGTGTAATGAAATTACTTGGGAACTGTGTATACTTTGGAATGAACTGTGTATACTTTGGAATGAACTGTGTATACTTTGGAATGAACTGTGTATACTTTGGAGAGGTGTGTGTCCACTTGGAGACACCTCTCACTCAAACCCTTTTTTTGTCAGGAATATTCTAATCATGTTACTGAATGTATCCAGAGTATTTTCAGATTTTGTTATCAACAAATGCGGCGAAAAGTACAGTAAATGTACATCAAATCATCAACAGAGTAATGTTCAGATTCAGTCTTTTGTCAGGTGAACTGTTGTGTCCTCACCTTTGGTCTAATCTCCAAACTGTCCCCATTCAATTGCTACCATGCTTATGCATTTCATATTTCTTCTGTAATAAACATTTCAATGTAGCCCTATCCATTTCCCACAAGTTTAAAGAGTTAAGTCAAAATACCAGTTTCTTATTCGTCGAAAGAGACGTGTCAGTCGTCAGTAGCCACGGAGACAGTAATTACTGTTCTGGATGTCTGTGTGTCTGCAGGATCCTCCAGCGACAAAACAAAAAACCACAACAGAAACTTCTCTCCTGTTTGCTTCCTCCTGTGATGTTATTTATAGGCCTGTTTATTAGACAGCGAGCTTGTGTGTGTGTGTGTGTGTGTACATGCGTGCGTGCGTGCGAGAGAGAGAACAGAGGGAGAGAGAAAGACAGATATGGAGAGAGGTACCAAGCTATAAAAGAGGACAATAAAATAGTCACAATGAGCTTATAGGCCTGACACAAGTTACAGTTTGTGCATTAACATCAAGTTCCAGTAATGATTGTGAAAGTTGGTACACACACACACCCTGATACCGTACATACACACACACACACACACACACACACACACAGGGGGAGTCAAAAGACTTGATTAACAAGTGTGGCCGGACACAGAGAACAACTCAATTACCTGGTCAAGTCACGATATCTCTGTTTGGGAAACACGCTGTAATTACCGTCATCAGCGATGTGTGTGTGTGTGTGTGTGTGTGTGTGTGTGTGTGTGTATGTGTGGGCGTTGGTTCTTCTATCCTTGTAGGGACCTAAAATCCCCCAAATTCCTCACAAGGATAGTAAAACATTTTCCAAGTCCCCATGAGGACAGTCTATTTTAAGCTTTGGGGTTAGGTTTAGGGATACAATTAAGGTTAATGTTTAGGGTTAGAATGAGAGTTAGAGTAAAGGTAAGAGGATAGTGGTTAGGGTTAGAATTAGAGTAAAGGTAAGAGGATAGTGGTTAGAATTAGAGTTAGAGTAAAGGTAAGAGGATAGTGGTTAGGGTTAGAATTAGAGTTAGAGTAAAGGTAAGAGGATAGTGGTTAGGGTTAGAATTAGAGTTAGAATAAAGGTAAGAGGATAGTGGTTAGGGTTAGAATTAGAGTTAGAATAAAGGTAAGAGGATAGTGGTTAGGGTTAGAATTAGAGTTAGAGTAAAGGTAAGAGGATAGTGGTTAGGGTTAGAATAAAGGTAAGAGGATAGTGGTTAGGGTTAGAATAAAGGTAAAGAGGATAGTGGTTGGGTATAAGGTTAGGGTTAGAGTAAAGGTAAGAGGTTAGTGGTTAGGTATAGGGTTAGGGTTAGAGTAAAGATAATAGGTTAGGGTTAAAATAGGAGTTAGGAGTTAGTTTCAGGGTTTGGGTTACGGATTAAGGTTAGGGTTAATGCTATGGTAAGGGTTAGGGTTAAAATTAGGGTTAGAGTAAAGGTAAGAGGTTAGTGGTTAGGTATAGGGTTAGGAGTCAGTTTCAGGTTCAGGGTTTGGGTTAGGAGTTAGTTTTAGGTTCAAGGTTTGGGTTACAGATTAAGGTTAGGTTTAATGTTATGGCAAAGGTTAGGGTTAGGAGTTTGTTTTAGGTTTAGCCTGTCCAACTACCTCATCCCAATACTGTTGTTTATTTTATTTATTTTGCTCATTTGCACCCCAGTATCTCTACAGCACACTGTCACGTTCTGACCATAGTTCTTGTGTGTTTTCCTTGTTTTAGTGTTGGTCAGGACGTGAGCTGGGTGGGTATTCTATGTCATGTGTCTAGTTTGCCTATTTCTATGTTTGGCCTGATATGGTTCTCAATCAGAGACAGGTGTTAGTCATTGTCTCTGATTGGGAACCATATTTAGGTAACCTGTTTGGTGTTGGGATTTGTGGGTGATTGTTTCCCGTCTTTGTGTTCTCTGCACCAGATGGGACTGTTTCGGGTTTTGTCACGTTTATTGTTTTGTAGTGTGTTCAGCTTGAGTTTCTGTCATTAAATAACCATGGACACTTACCACGCTGCACTTTGGTCCTCTCCTTCCCAGGAAGAAAGCTGTTACACACACTCATCTTCTGCACATCTATCACTCCAGTGTTTAATTGCTATATTGTAATTATTCATCCACTATGGCCTATTCATTGCCTCCCTTATCCTACCTCATTTGCACACACTCTATATAGACTTTTTTTCTATTGTATTATTGACTGTATGTTTGTTATTCCATATGTAACTCTGTGTTGTTGTTTGTGTCGCACTGCTTTGCTTCATCTTGGCCAGTTCGCAGTTGAGTTTATTCTCAACTAGCCTACCTGGTTAAATAAAGGTGAAATAAAATAAAATAAAAACGTTTTAGGTTCAGGGTTTGGGTTAGGAGTTAGTTTTAGGTTCAGGGTTAGGAGTTAGTTTTAGGTTCAGGGTTTGGGTTAGGAGTTAGTTTTAGGTTCAGGGTTTGGGTTAGGAGTTAGTTTTAGGTTCAGGGTTTGGGTTAGGAGTTAGTTTTAGGTTCAGGGTTTGGTTTAGGAGTTAGGTTTGGGTTAGGGTTACGGATTAAGGTTAGGGTTATGGTAAGGGTTCGGGGTTAGGATTAAATATGATTTTGAATGGAAATCAATTTTAGGTCCCCACGAGAATAGAAGAACATAACGTGTGTGTGTGTGTGTGTGTGTGGTGTGTGCGTGCGTGCGTGTTTGAAGTTATTCTTCACAAGGCAGTTTTCTGTTAATGCAATTCACTCTGTGACGTTGTCAACCACATAATTCGACCATATGACACAATGTTTAATGTGATTAAACCACTCACAGGGAGGGCTACTACTGTGTGGTCAGATAGGATACATTGTTCATGACCAACCATAGACATGAATATGTGTCACAGTCATAATCCATGTGGTTCGTAGCCTCATAACACTGGAGGACTGGGAGAGGACTGAGCTAAAAGCCACAGGGCTAGGCCATTAAGCCAGGGGCTTGAGTTCTGGTCACTGCAGGGAGGAGAAGCTTGTCTGTGGGCATGGGAAGGTCTCTGTGGTGGGTGAGTATCCAGGGTGTGGTGATCAGGATATATTTGGAATTTAGGTGAGTGTATAGCAGTGTTATGATGCCTTATGATGTCCAGTTTATGGGCATGTACAGTGCTGTATGTGGGTGTCAGTGTAGCTGTGGAGGTAGGACATTGGTAACGTGTGTGTGTGTGTGTGCGTGCGTGTGCGAGTGTTTATGTTCATTTGTCCCTCCTTGGCTTATTTTGGTTGTTCAAGGCGAGCGAGTGATCCAGGCGCCTTCATTCAAAACACTGGTTTCATTCATAAAGAGAGAGGAAGACAGGGTGAGGGAAGTAGGAAGGATGTGGAAGGGGAACGGGATACATTGTATTGCCGCTCCAGAACCTTCATCACCCGGATTTCTCACACTTTTCATTAAAGAGCAGGTTTGACAAATATATCTTCATCACACACCATATTTCAGAGTAAATACATAAACATGTTGATATAGATAGTTCAGCTGACAACACAGTAATGTACCTAGGTGTAAACATGAACAAACAATTTGACGTTTGAGTTAAATTTATTGACATAAAATAACATGAGTTGAAGACTTTAATTTCAATTGATCAAATACTTTCTGAATATTCCCTCTCTCTGCTTCCCCATCTTTCTCCCCCATCTTTCTTTATCTTCCTCTTCCTCTCTCTCCCTCTTCATCCTATTTCCCATATGGAGCATGAATTCCACTTTTATGTCTTCCTGTCAGACGTCTGACTCATCTGAATGACACATATAGTATCACTGTTGAAGGGAATACCTTCAGTATAGTATCACTGTTGAAGGGAATACCTTCAGTATAGTATCACTGTTGAAGGGAATACCTTCAGTATAGTATCACTGGTGAAGGAAATACCTTTAGTATAGTATCACTGGTGAAGGGAATACCTTCAGTATAGTATCACTGTTGAAGGGAATACCTTCAGTATAGTATCACTGTTGAAGGGAATACCTTCAGTATAGTATCACTGTTGAAGGGAATACCTTCAGTATAGTATCACTGTTGAAGGGAATACCTTCAGTATAGTATCACTGGTGAAGGAAATACCTTTAGTATAGTATCACTGGTGAAGGGAATACCTTCAGTATAGTATCACTGTTGAAGGGAATACCTTCAGTATAGTATCACTGGTGAAGGGAATACCTTCAGCATAGTATCACTGGTGAAGGGAATACCTTCAGTATAGTATTACTGGTGAAGGGAATACCTTCAGTATAGTATCACTGGTGAAGGGAATACCTTCTGTATAGTATCACTGGTGAAGGGAATACCTTCAGTATAGTATCACTGGTGAAGGGAATACCTTCAGTATAGTATCACTGGTGAAGGGAATACCTTCAGTATAGTATCACTGGTGAAGGGAATACCTTCAGTATAGTATCACTGGTGAAGGGAATACCTTCAGTATAGTATCACTGGTGAAGGGAATACCTTCAGTATAGTATCACTGGTGAAGGGAATACCTTCAGTATAGTATCACTGGTAAAGGAAATACCTTTAGTATAGTATCACTGGTGAAGGGAATACCTTCAGTATAGTATCACTGGTGAAGGGAATACCTTCAGTATAGTATCACTGGTGAAGGGAATACCTTCAGTATAGTATCACTGGTGAAGGGAATACCTTCAGTATAGTATCACTGGTGAAGGGAATACCTTCAGTATAGTATCACTGGTGAAGGGAATACCTTCAGTATAGTATCACTGGTGAAGGGAATACCTTCAGTATAGTATCACTGGTGAAGGGAATACCTTCAGTATAGTATCACTGGTGAAGGGAATAACTTCAGTATAGTATCACTGGTGAAGGGAATACCTTCAGTATAGTATCACTGGTGAAGGGAATACCTTCAGTATAGTATCACTGGTGAAGGGAATACCTTCAGTATAGTATCACTGGTGAAGGGAATACCTTCAGTATAGTATCACTGTTGAAGGGAATACCTTCAGTATAGTATCACTGGTGAAGGGAATACCTTCAGTATAGTATCACTGGTGAAGGGAATACCTTCAGTATAGTATCACTGGTCAAGGGAATACCTTCAGTATAGTATCAATGTTGAAGGGAATACCTTCTGTATAGTATCACTGTTGAAGGGAATACCTTCAGTATAGTATCACTGTTGAAGGGAATACCTTCAGTATAGTATCACTGTTGAAGGGAATACCTTCAGTATAGTATCACTGGTGAAGGGAATACATTCAGTATAGTATCACTGGTGAAGGGAATACCTTCAGTATAGTATCACTGGTGAAGGGAATACCTTCAGTGTAGTATCACTGGTGAAGGGAATACCTTCAGTATAGTATCACTGGTGAAGGGAATACCTTCAGTATAGTATCACTGGTGAAGGGAATACCTTCAGTATAGTATCACTGTTGAAGGGAATACCTTCAGTATAGTATCACTGGTGAAGGGAATACCTTCAGTATAGTATCACTGGTGAAGGGAATACCTTCTGTATAGTATCACTGTTGAAGGGAATACCTTCAGTATAGTATCACTGTTGAAGGGAATACCTTCAGTATAGTATCACTGGTGAAGGGAATACCTTCAGTATAGTATCACTGGTGAAGGGAATACCTTCAGTATAGTATCACTGTTGAAGGGAATACCTTCAGTATAGTATCACTGGTGAAGGGAATACCTTCAGTATAGTATCACTGGTGAAGGGAATACCTTCAGTATAGTATCACTGGTCAAGGGAATACCTTCAGTATAGTATTAATGTTGAAGGGAATACCTTCTGTATAGTATCACTGTTGAAGGGAATACCTTCAGTATAGTATCACTGTTGAAGGGAATACCTTCAGTATAGTATCACTGTTGAAGGGAATACCTTCAGTATAGTATCACTGGTGAAGGGAATACATTCAGTATAGTATCACTGGTGAAGGGAATACCTTCAGTATAGTATCACTGGTGAAGGGAATACCTTCAGTGTAGTATCACTGGTGAAGGGAATACCTTCAGTATAGTATCACTGGTGAAGGGAATACCTTCAGTATAGTATCACTGGTGAAGGGAATACCTTCAGTATAGTATCACTGTTGAAGGGAATACCTTCAGTATAGTATCACTGGTGAAGGGAATACCTTCAGTATAGTATCACTGGTGAAGGGAATACCTTCTGTATAGTATCACTGTTGAAGGGAATACCTTCAGTATAGTATCACTGTTGAAGGGAATACCTTCAGTATAGTATCACTGGTGAAGGAAATATCTTTAGTATAGTATCACTGGTGATGGGAATACCTTCAGTATAGTATCACTGTTGAAGGGAATACATTCAGTATAGTATCACTGGTGAAGGGAATACCTTCAGTATAGTATCACTGGTGAAGGGAATACCTTCTGTATAGTATCACTGTTGAAGGGAATACCTTCAGTATAGTATCACTGGTGAAGGGAATACCTTCAGTATAGTATCACTGTTGAAGGGAATACCTTCAGTATAGTATCACTGGTGAAGGGAATACCTTCAGTATAGTATCACTGGTGAAGGGAATACCTTCAGTATAGTATCACTGTTGAAGGGAATACCTTCTGTATAGTATCACTGGTGAAGGGAATACATTCAGTATAGTATCACTGGTGAAGGGAATACCTTCAGTATAGTATCACTGGTGAAGGGAATACCTTCAGTATAGTATCACTGGTGAAGGGAATACCTTCAGTATAGTATCACTGGTGAAGGGAATACCTTCAGTATAGTATCACTGTTGAAGGGAATACCTTCAGTATAGTATCACTGGTGAAGGGAATACCTTCAGTATAGTATCACTGGTCAAGGGAATACCTTCAGTATAGTATCACTGTTGAAGGGAATACCTTCAGTATAGTATCAATGGTGAAGGGAATACCTTCAGTATAGTATCACTGGTGAAGGAATACCTTCAGTATAGTATCATTGTTGAAGGGAATACCTTCAGTATAGTATCACTGTTGAAGGGAATACCTTCAGTATAGTATCACTGGTGAAGGAAATATCTTTAGTATAGTATCACTGGTGATGGGAATACCTTCAGTATAGTATCACTGTTGAAGGGAATACATTCAGTATAGTATCACTGGTGAAGGGAATACATTCAGTATAGTATCACTGGTGAAGGGAATACCTTCAGTATAGTATCACTGTTGAAGGGAATACCTTCAGTATAGTATCACTGGTGAAGGAATACCTTCAGTATAGTATCACTGGTGAAGGAATACCTTCTGTATAGTATCACTGGTGAAGGGAATACCTTCAGTATAGTATCACTGGTGAAGGAATACCTTCAGTATAGTATCACTGGTGAAGGGAATACCTTCAGTATAGTATCACTGGTGAAGGGAATACCTTCAGTATAGTATCACTGGTGAAGGGAATACCTTCAGTATAGTATCACTGGTGAAGGGAATACCTTCAGTATAGTATCACTGGTGAAGGAATACCTTCAGTATAGTATCACTGTTGAAGGGAATACCTTCTGTATAGTATCACTGGTGAAGGGAATACATTCAGTATAGTATCACTGGTGAAGGGAATACCTTCAGTATAGTATCACTGGTGAAGGGAATACCTTCAGTATAGTATCACTGGTGAAGGGAATACCTTCAGTATAGTATCACTGGTGAAGGGAATACCTTCAGTATAGTATCACTGGTGAAGGGAATACCTTCAGTATAGTATCACTGGTGAAGGGAATACCTTCAGTATAGTATCACTGTTGAAGGAATACCTTCTGTATAGTATCACTGTTGAAGGAATACCTTCAGTATAGTATCACTGGTGAAGGGAATACCTTCAGTATAGTATCACTGGTGAAGGGAATACCTTCAGTATAGTATCACTGGTGAAGGGAATACCTTCAGTATAGTATCACTGGTGAAGGGAATACCTTCAGTATAGTATCACTGGTCAAGGGAATACCTTCAGTATAGTATCACTGTTGAAGGGAATACCTTCAGTATAGTATCAATGGTGAAGGGAATACCTTCAGTATAGTATCACTGGTGAAGGAATACCTTCAGTATAGTATCATTGTTGAAGGGAATACCTTCAGTATAGTATCACTGTTGAAGGGAATACCTTCAGTATAGTATCACTGGTGAAGGAAATACCTTTAGTATAGTATCACTGGTGATGGGAATACCTTCAGTATAGTATCACTGTTGAAGGGAATACATTCAGTATAGTATCACTGGTGAAGGGAATACATTCAGTATAGTATCACTGGTGAAGGGAATACCTTCAGTATAGTATCACTGTTGAAGGGAATACCTTCAGTATAGTATCACTGGTGAAGGGAATACCTTCAGTATAGTATCACTGGTGAAGGGAATACCTTCAGTATAGTATCACTGGTGAAGGGAATACCTTCAGTATAGTATCACTGGTGAAGGGAATACCTTCAGTATAGTATCACTGGTGAAGGGAATACCTTCAGTATAGTATCACTGGTGAAGGAATACCTTCAGTATAGTATCACTGGTGAAGGGAATACCTTCAGTATAGTATCACTGTTGAAGGGAATACCTTCTGTATAGTATCACTGGTGAAGGAATACATTCAGTATAGTATCACTGGTGAAGGGAATACCTTCAGTATAGTATCACTGGTGAAGGGAATACCTTCAGTATAGTATCACTGGTGAAGGGAATACCTTCAGTATAGTATCACTGGTGAAGGGAATACCTTCAGTATAGTATCACTGGTGAAGGGAATACCTTCAGTATAGTATCACTGGTGAAGGGAATACCTTCAGTATAGTATCACTGTTGAAGGGAATACCTTCTGTATAGTATCACTGGTGAAGGGAATACATTCAGTATAGTATCACTGGTGAAGGGAATACCTTCAGTATAGTATCACTGGTGAAGGGAATACCTTCAGTATAGTATCACTGGTGAAGGGAATACCTTCAGTATAGTATCACTGGTGAAGGGAATACCTTCAGTATAGTATCACTGGTGAAGGGAATACCTTCAGTATAGTATCACTGTTGAAGGGAATACCTTCTGTATAGTATCACTGTTGAAGGGAATACCTTCAGTATAGTATCACTGGTGAAGGGAATACCTTCAGTATAGTATCACTGGTGAAGGGAATACCTTCAGTATAGTATCACTGGTGAAGGGAATACCTTCAGTATAGTATCACTGGTGAAGGGAATACCTTCCGTATGTTCTGTACACGTATGCTGCTAACCCAAGTGTGTTTTTTGTGTACGTCAGTGGAGGCTGCTGAGGGGAGGACGGCTCATAATAATGGCTGGAAGGGAGTCAATGGAATGGTATCAACCACATCAAAAGTGGTTTCCATTTGGTTGATACCACTCCATTGACTCCATCCCATCCATTATTATGAGCCGTCCTCCCCTCTGCAGCCTCCACTGGTATACATGTATCTGTGTACATGACGCTCTGCGCATAACATACTACCATTAACAAATTCTTCATGATTGTGAGTGTGCCTGTCAGTGACATAGTCAGACAGAGATGTTGACGCATTGTATAAAACACACAAACACACTTCTATTAACAAATACCCAGATGTGAGTAAGACATTCAGGCAGACGGACAATAGATTCGCCCATGGGCTACAGACATAAACATGTTATTCCCCTGATCTGATTTCATATAGTTGTCCCACAGTCGTATACAGGCTCCAAACACTTAGTACCCTCTCAAAGCCATTTATTCTAACTGTTATGTAGGTCAGCTTTGTCGCCCACCCCACTCCTACAACTCCCCTGCCTAAAAATCTGCTCCCGTTTGTTTCAATCTGTGGCTGTGAGTGAAAGAGATGCAACTTCTTTATAAAAGAGACATCAGATCTTGTTATGGCAACGTAGGTAAACAAAGAGATAGATTATAGACAGAGAGATAGAAACAGAGAGAGGCGTATAGGTTATAGGACGTGTCCAGTGTGCCTGGTGTCTGTGTGTAAGTGTGCTGACATCAGATGTTTTTCCTGTTAATCAAGGAGCCCCTTGGGACGTGACAGAGAACAGGGAAACCCAGAGATCGCTGTGTGTGTGTGTGTTTGAGTGACTGCTGCATCTTCACTCTCCCTTACACTCAAGCCTGTCCCTGATCCTCTGTGTAATTATCAGTCTTAATCCTTCCATTGTCTGTCTCACCACCTTTCTTTTTCTGCTTCTCTCTGATCGTCTGTCTCTCTCCTCTCTCTCTTTCACCATCTCTCTCTCTCTCTTTCACCATCTCTCTCTCTCTCTCTTTCACCATCTCTCTCTCTCTCTTTCACCATCTCTCTCTCTCTCTTTCACCATCTCTCTCTCTCTCTCTTTCACCATCTCTCTCTCTCTTTCACCATCTCTCTCTCTCTTTCACCATCTCTCTCTTTTACCATCTCTCTCTCTCTTTCACCATCTCTCTCTCTCTCTCTTTCACCATCTCTCTCTCTCTTTCACCATCTCTCTCTCTCTCTCTCTTTCACCATCTCCCTCTCTCTCTCTTTCACCATCTCTCTCTCTCTATCTCTCTCTTTTACCATCTCTCTCTTTTACCATCTCTCTCTTTCACCATCTCTCTCTTTTACCATATCTCTCTCTCTCTTTCACCATCTCTCTCTCTCTCTTTCACCATCTCTCTCTCTCTTTCACCATCTCTCTCTTTTACCATCTCTCTCTTTCACCATCTCTCTCTTTTACCATCTCTCTCTCTCTCTTTCACCATCTCTCTCTCTCTTTCACCATCTCTCTCTCACACCATCTCTCTCTCTCTTTCACCATCTCTATCTCTCTTTCACCATCTCTCTCTTTTACCATCTCTCTCTCTCTTTCACCATCTCTCTCTCTCTCTTTCACCATCTCTCTCACACCATCTCTCTCTCTCTTTCACCATCTCTATCTCTCTTTCACCATCTCTCTCTCTCTTTTTCTCTCTCTCTCTCTCTCTCTCTCTCTCTCTTTCACCATCTCTCTCTCTCTTTCACCATCTCTCTCTCTTTCACCATCTCTCTCTTTCTCTTTTACCATCTCTCTCTCTCTCTCACCATCTCTCTCTCTCTCTCTCTTTCACCATCTCTCTCTCTATTTCACCATCTCATCTCTCTCTCTCTTTCACCATCTCTCTCTCTCTTTCACCATCTCTCACTCACCATCTCTCTTTCACCATCTCTCTCTTTCACTCTCTCTCTCTCTCTTTTACCATCTCTCCCTCTCTCACCATCTCTCTCTTTTACCATCTCTCTCCCTCTCTCTCTTTCACCATCTCTCTCTCTCTCTCTCTCTCTCTCTCTCTCTCTTTCACCATCTCTCTCTCTCTCTTTCACCATCTCTCTCTCTCTCTCTTTCACCATCTCTCTCTCTTTCACCATCTCTCTCTCTCTTTTGCAGTCATTGTTGCTGCAGGATTATTTCTCTGCTGTAGCAAACTGGCTCAAATGAAGATCCTACATCTGTATCCCCTTTCTGCTTCTCTCTCTCTTATCTCATGTTGGTGTTTGCTACAGATGGTTTCAGGCTGCGTAAATACACGAGAGAGTGAGACTTCAGTTGTCTGGCTTTGCCATGACCCTCAGGGCAGTGGACTGAACATGAGAGGGATTTAGGGATGGCCATTCATAAGGAGGATTGGGCCAAAATCCCCCCTTTTCGACAACTCATCTCCCATCAAGGACAATGTGACACAGGCCAACGCTGGGATGAACATAACTCTCCACTCCCAACAAGCGCACTGACACAGCTCAATCTGCCTAGACACACACACTCGCACGCACACACACACACACAGAAGCACTTTCCACCACTGTTGTACAGTAATGTAATTAACCCAAACAGAAACTGAAGCTGACAGACTGGAACAGTTTCAACACTGAGAACTAATCCCTGTTAAGATACAGAGAGTCACAAGCAGAGAAGCTGGCTGGAAAAAGTGAGAAAAAAAACGAGGCGGAGAGAAACTCCACCAACGCTCCACAGCTTGTTCCATAGAAAGAGAGTGGGACCCAGCTTCAGCATAACAAAACTAATCTCAGTTAAAGGCCCCGGCTTACTTCTTCAGTAAGAGTGAGTATAGAATAGAACACAATAGGATAGAAGAGGCATGTTTACAGTACAATCTCTTACAGTCCGGTCTGCTAGCATCATGGCTTTAAAGTGACAAACAAGAACTTCAAGACACGCGCCTGTCTGGTAGTAGGTCTGTGTGTTTTCACAAGACAGGGAGAGCGAGGTAAATCGACAGAGAGAGAGGGAAGGAGACAGAGAGAGAGAGGGAAGGAGACAGAGAGAGAGAGGGAAAGAGACAGAGAGAGAGGGAAAGAGACAGAGAGAGAGGTAAAGAGACAGAGAGAGAGGTAAAGAGACAGAGAGCGAGGGAAAGAGACACAGAGACCGAGAGAGAGAGAGAGAGAGAGAGAGAGAGAGAGAGAGAGAGAGAGAGAGAGAGAGAGAGAGAGAGAGACAGACAGACAGACAGACAGACAGACAGACAGACAGACAGACAGACAGACAGACAGACAGACAGACAGACAGACAGACAGACAGACAGACAGAGAGAGAAAGAGACGGGGAGAGAGAGGGAAATAGACAAAGAGAGAGAGGGAAAGAGAGAGAGAGAGAGGGAAAGAGAGAGAGAGAGAGGGAAATAGACAAAGAGAGAGAGGGAAAGAGAGAGAGAGAGAGGGAAAGAGAGAGAGAGCGAGGGAAAGAGAGAGAGAGAGAGAGGGGGAAAGAGACAGAGAGAGAGAGGGAAAGAGATAGAGAGAGAGAGGGAAAGAGACAGAGAGAGAGAGGGAAAGAGACAGAGAGAGAGCTAAAGAGAGAGAGTGAGGGAAAGAGACAGCGAGAGAGCTAAAGAGAGAGAGTGAGGGAAAGAGACAGAGAGAGAGGGGGAAAGAGACAGAGAGAGAGAGAGGGAAAGAGACAGAGAGAGAGGGAAAGACACACAGAGAGAGAGAGGGAAAGAGACAGAGAGAGACAGACAGACAGACAGACAGACAGACAGACAGACAGACAGAGAAAGAGAGAGATAGAAAGAGACAGCGAGAGAGAGGGAAAGAGACAGCGAGAGAGAGGGAAAGAGACAGAGAGAGAGAGGGAAAGAGACAGAGAGAGAGAGGGGGAAAGAGACAGACAGAGAGAGGGAAAGAAAGGGAAAGAGAGGGAAAGAGACAGAGACAGCGAGAGAGAGGGAAAGAGACAGAGAGGGAAAGAGACAGAGAGGGAAAGAGACAGAGAGAGAGGGAAAGAGGCAGAGATAGAGAGGGAAAGAGACAGAGAGAAAGAGACAGAGAGAGAGAGGGAAAGAGACAGAGAGAGAGAGGGAAAGAGACAGAGAGAGAGAGGGGGAAAGAGACAGACAGAGAGAGGGAAAGAAAGGGAAAGAGAGGGAAAGAGACAGAGACAGCGAGAGAGAGGGAAAGAGACAGAGAGGGAAAGAGACAGAGAGGGAAAGAGACAGAGAGAGAGGGAAAGAGGCAGAGATAGAGAGGGAAAGAGACAGAGAGAAAGAGACAGAGAGAGAGAGGGAAAGAGACAGAGAGAGAGAGAGAAAGAAAAAGAGACAGAGAGAGATAGGGAAAGAGACAGAGAGAGAGAGGGAAAGAGACAGAGAGAGAGAGGTGGAAAGAGACAGAGAGACAGACAGAGAGAGGGAAAGAGACAGACAGAGAGGGAAAGAGACAGAGAGGGAAAGAGACAGAGAGAGAGAGGGAAAGAGAAAGAGAGAGAGAGAAAGAAAAAGAGACAGAGAGAGGGAAAGAGACAGAGAGAGAGACAGACAGAGAGGGAAGGAGACACAGAGGAAAAGAGAAAGAGACAGAGAGGGAAAGAGAAAGAGAGACGGACAGAGAGAGAGAGGGAAAGAGACAGAGAGGGAAAGAGGCAGAGAGACAGACAGAGAGGGAAAGACAGAGAGAGAGGGAAAGAGCCAGAGAGGAAAAGAGACACAGAGGAAAAGAGACAGAGAGACAGACAGAGAGAGGGAAAGAGACAGAGAGAGAGGGAAAGAGAGAGAGAGGGAAAGAGGCAGAGAGAGAGAGGGAAAGAGACACAGAGAGAGAGGGAAAGAGACAGAGAGGGAAACAGACAGAGACAGAGAGGGAAAGAGACAGAGACAGAGAGGGAAAGAGACAGAGACAGAGAGGGAAAAACACAGAGACAGAGAGGGAAAGAGACAGAGACAGAGAGGGAAAGATACAGAGACAGAGAGGGAAAGAGACAGAGACAGAGAGGGAAAGAGACAGAGACAGAGAGGGAAAGAAACAGAGACAGAGAGAGAGGGAAAGAGACATACACAGAGAGAGAGGGAAAGAGACAGACACAGAGAGAGAGAGAGAGAGGGAAAGAGACAGAGACAGAGAGGGAAAGAGACAGAGACAGAGAGGGAAAGAGACAGAGACAGAGAGGGAAAGAGACAGAGACAGAGAGGGAAAGAGACAGAGAGAGAGAGAGAGAGAGGGAAAGAGATAGAGACAGGGAGGGAAAGAGAGACTGTCTGTCTGTCTGTCTGTCTATACACCACTATTTTCAAAGCACTCATAGTGGCCAATGTGTCATTGCAAACTTACAAACATCAATGTTGAGTCTGCTACCTGGTCGTAGACTAGACATAAGACAGTAAATGAAAATCTGGGACACTCAAATTAGTATGATATGTTACGTTTGGTATGGTTACATAAAACAGAAGGTTATACATGAGGCAAAAACAAAAGCAGGGTGGTTGATCGGGGTGGATGGGTAGGAGTATGACGTGAACGTCTCGCAACCCAAAGGTTGAACAGATAGATAGAGGGATAGATGGAGAGGGAAAGAGACAGAGAGGGAAAGAGACAGAGAGACAGACAGAGAGAGGGAAAGAGACAGAGAGAGAGAGGGAAAGAGACAGAGAGAGAGAGGGAAAGAGACACAGAGACAGAGAGAGAGAGAGAGAGAGAGAGAGAGACAGACAGACAGACAGACAGACAGACAGACAGACAGACAGACAGACAGACAGACAGCGAGAGAGAGGGAAAGAGACAGAGAGAGAGGGGGAAAGAGACAGAGAGACAGACAGAGAAACATACAGAGAGAGGGAAAGAGACAGAGAGAGAGAGGGAAAGAGACAGACAGAGAGGGAAAGAGACAGAGGGGGAAAGAGACAGAGAGGGAAGGAGACACCGAGGAAAAGAGAAAGAGAGACAGACAGAGAGAGGGAAAGAGGCAGAGAGACAGACAGAGAGAGGGAAAAAGGCAGAGAGACAGGGAAGGAGACAGGGGAAAAGAGAAAGAGACAGAGAGGGAAAGAGGCTCAGAGACAGACAGAGAGAGGGAAAGAGACAGAGAGAGAGGGAAAGAGACAGAGAGATAGACAGAGAGAGGGAAAGAGACAGAGACAGAGAGGGAAAGAGACAGAGACATAGAGGGAAAGAGACAGAGACAGAGAGGGAAAGAGACAGAGACAGAAAGGGAAAGACACAGAGACAGAGAGGGAAAGAGACAGAGACAGAGAGGGAAAGAGACAGAGACAGAGAGGGAAAGATACAGAGACAGAGAGGGAAAGAGACAGAGACAGAGAGGGAAAGAGACAGAGACAGAGAGGGAAAGAGACAGAGAGAGAGAGGGAAAGAGACACGAAGAGAGAGAGAGCGAGAGGGAAAGAGATAGAGACAGAGAGGGAAAGAGACAGCGACAGAGAAGGAAAGAGAGACTGTCTGTCTGTCTGTCTGTCTGTCTATAGACCACTATTTTCAAAGCACTTATAGTGGCCAATGTGTCATTGCAACATTACAAACATCAATGTTGAGTCTGCTACCTGGTCGTAGACTAGACATAAGACAGTAAATGAAAATCTGGGACACTCAAATTAGTATGATATGTTACGTTTGGTATGGTTACATAAAACAGAAGGTTATACATGAGGCAAAAACAAAAGCAGGGTGGTTGATCGGGGTGGATGGGTAGGAGTATGACGTGAACGTCTCGCAACCCAAAGGTTGAACAGATAGATAGAGGGATAGATGGAGAGGGAAAGAGACAGAGAGGGAAAGAGACAGAGAGACAGACAGAGAGAGGGAAAGAGACAGAGAGAGAGAGGGAAAGAGACAGAGAGAGAGAGGGAAAGAGACACAGAGACAGAGAGAGAGAGAGAGAGAGAGAGAGACAGACAGACAGACAGACAGACAGACAGACAGACAGACAGACAGACAGACAGACAGAGACAGCGAGAGAGAGGGAAAGAGACAGAGAGAGAGGGGGAAAGAGACAGAGAGAGAGAGGGAAAGAGACACACAGACAGAGAGAGAGAGAGAGAGAGAGAGAGACAGACAGACAGACAGACAGACACAGCGAGAGAGAGGGAAAGAGACAGAGACAGAGAGGGAAAGAGACAGAGACAGAGAGGGAAAGAGACAGAGACAGAGAGGGAAAGAGACAGAGAGAGAGAGGGAAAGAGCCAGAGAGAGAGAGACGGGGAAAGAGACAGAGACAGAGAGGGAAAGAGACAGAGACAGAGAGGGAAAGAGACAGAGACAGAGAGGGAAAGAGACAGAGAGGGAAGGAGACACCGAGGAAAAGAGACAGAGAGAGGGAAAGAGGCAGAGAGACAGACAGAGAGAGGGAAAAAGGCAGAGAGACAGGGAAAGAGACAGAGGAAAAGAGAAAGAGACAGAGAGAGGGAAAGAGACAGAGAGAGAGAGGGAAAGAGACAGAGAGAGAGGGAAAGAGACAGAGACAGAGAGGGAAAGAGACAGAGACAGAGAGGGAAAGAGACAGAGACAGAGAGGGAAAGAGACAGAGACAGAGTGGGAAAGAGACAGAGAGAGAGAGGGAAAGAGACAGAGAGAGAGAGAGGGAAAGAGACACAGAGAGAGAGAGGGAAAGAGACAGAGACACAGAGAGAGAGAGAGAGGGAAAGAGACAGAGACAGAGAGGGAAAGAGACAGAGACAGAGAGGGAAAGAGACAGAGACAGAGAGGGAAAGAGACAGAGAGACAGACAGAGAAAGACAGAGAGAGGGAAAGAGACAGAGAGAGAGAGGGAAAGAGACAGAGACACACAGAGAGAGAGAGGGAAAGAGACTGAGACAGAGAGGGAAAGAGACAGAGACAGAGAGGGAAAGAGACAGAGACAGAGAGGGAAAGAGACAGAGAGACAGAGAGAGGGAAAGAGACAGAGAGAGAGAGGGAAAGAGACAGACAGAGAGGGAAAGAGACAGAGAGGGAAAGAGACAGAGAGAGAGAGAGAGGGAAAGAGACACAGCGAGAGAGAGAGAGAGAGAGAGAGAGGGAAAGAGATAGAGACAGAGAGGGAAAGAGAGACTGTCTGTCTGTCTGTCTGTCTGTCTATAGACCACTATTTTCAAAGCACTCATAGTGGCCAATGTGTCATTGCAAACTTACAAACATCAAAGTTGAGTCTGCTACCGATCAACCACCCTGCTTTTGTTTTTGCCTCATGTATAACCTTCTGTTTTATGTAACCATACCAA